>NW_020884872.1:12499259-12681759 GCF_003945725.1 Corapipo altera
AGAGGACTACTGCAACTGCCTGGAGCAGAGTAGAGAAATTGTCCATGCTTCTGACTGCGTGTTGAAGGCCATAGTTGCTCAGACAGAGAACTGCACAGACCATGGGACACACTTTTCAGAAACTGCTGGCTAAGCTTCAGCTCCTAAGTGCATATTTATTTTCCTAAATAGGCACATTGATGTTTTCATAAAGGCTTTTTATTTCTCGGTAACTGCTACCATTGTCAGTGACTCTGCACTGGGGAAAATTTGACGTTCTGTTTCAGTTTGTGTTTCTCACTTCCCCTTTACTTTCAGATTTTCATACTATAACTGACTTCATACAGTTACAGAAAAATCAGTATTTGCAGTCATTTGCAGTTTAAGAGACAATAGTTCTTACGCACATTTATATATTCACTCTTTTTGCATCTCATTGGACCACCTCTTTACTATCCCACTTTCAAAAGACAAAGATATGATTCCACCTACAATGTTATGAAGACCATATAAGACAATGTAATTTCAGCCTCTTGTTCAAAAGCTCATCTGTAATAATGTTTATTCTTTTTTCCATGATTAATACTACTACACCATGTATTAATGAACAAATATATATGGTGCACAATTACCCTTCATCTCATTTGAGAAATAGAAATTTAAATGGAAAATAGGCAAAAAAAAGACATCCAGGCCATATCTGGCTTACTTGCTCCCTCTTTCACACATTGGATTTGGGATTCGATGACACTGACATTAATGTAAAGATCAAATTTCATGCAGGAATTTGTAACTGAACAAATTTTGAGATAACTAAGTACAGGAGAAGACAAGAGAACAGTCAGAGACTAGAATCCTTGGAGAATTTATGGCGAATAACTCATTGTTAACATCTACTTTACACTGCATTCCTTAAAGGGCAAGACAGGTATAATAATATTCTTTCAATCATACTAACTTTTGAAACTCCTGGGAGCCACTTTAGTGGAGATTTGAGACAGACTAGACTGAGACAGTTACAAGGTATAATTTAAGTGGAATTGTCTGTGCCATACAAGTTTTTCAGCTTCAGCCAGAAAGTTCAGTGGAAAGAATTCAGATGAAAGCATGAAAAAGGGGAAAATAAACTAAGCTGCAACAGAGTGCTTACTATAAGCTTTTCTCCATAGCAAATGATCCTTAACAATATTTGCTTTACAGTATTTCTGCTCAAGTGAGAGTTTGCCATGTTCATTTAACAGAGGATATCTCAATGCTGAGTGCACTATTAAGAGGATAAGCTTCAGGTAGGCTGGGGGACTCAAATAAAAGATGCCATTATTAAAGGTCAAGCTTTTTATTTTTGAAAAACTGAAGAACAACACCCCTAGAAGATGAAAAGTATTTCCCCTACTTATACAGAAAATTATAATTTTTCCCATAGTTTTCATAGAAAGACAGATACCAGATATTTACTGTTTAAAAACCAGCTAAGTAGCAGTGCATCAGGGAATAAGCATGACCTGAGTCATTCTGCATCTTCTTTGCTTCTTATCACCTTGATGCTGTCAGAAAAATCTGTTAGGAGTAGAACACAAAAGGGAAGTGATTCACGCTGAAAACAAGAAATGCAACCACGAGTGTTTGTTCGTCAACCAATATTAATAAATAAATAGATAAATAAATAAAATAAACAAGCTAGGGATTAATTTTGTAGCATATAGATAATCAAAAAATCAAGACCTATGTTCTGTATTTCTGTATTTCAGCCTGCAATCTACACTAGTGAAACCAACAGCAAAAGACGGAAGCAATCCACACAGATCTCCCTGTTAGGAGATGCAGGTATAGTCTTGAAAAGCCTCAGGGTAGAGAGGGCAACATAGCATCCAATAATGCCACCCTAAAAACAACCTTGGAAAGGAGTTGCAGTTTAAAGGGTCAGACAGCATGCAATACCAATGAAACACCTTTTTTTCAATGCTCCTGGTTCATTCAGGAATCAGAAATGTTGAATGTCCCTCATTTTTATGATGACATAACCCTCACAAAGTAACGAGGTTTGTACAAATGTCTTGTCCATGTGTTATGGCTATCATTACCCAAAAAATACTTTTTATTAGAATGACATGCAGAAATAATCCTTGCAGTGTGTCACCATGAGTGCTAGTACCACAGAGCTCATAAAAGAGCTCTGAAAAAATGGCAGAATAGATAAAAACATTGGGTTTGCTATGTTATTGCTAAATCAGCTATTTTCATATTTTAAAAAGTTCACAGGCAACCTTAATACATGGATTTTCTGTTTTGAATAACTAATTTCACAGGTACATTACATTACTTTTATTGAATTCTGGAAACATTCCTTTTTCAGCACTAGAAAGTAATTCCCTCCATCTGTCTTTGTCCTTGTCTTATGGCAGTCAATACTGATGCTGACTTGTGTCTGTAGGTCAAAACACATGAAAAATCTGACACTTTAGTAACTTTCTCTTACCCACTCAGAAAGCAAAATGAAAAAAATGGTATTATGAATAGATGGCATGGCTCTGAAGTTTTCTGTGACTGACAGAGAGAATGAAGTGTTTGACAGGACCCAGCATGTGAATCCACTACAGCCCTGAATTCTCAATTTAAGTGGAAAATATTGGGATATTAACAACGGGGAACTTTTGCACTGAACAAAACAGATATTCCAATCTCTTCTCAGTAGAGGAAATATCCTCATATATTCACTTAATTATGTGTCTAAAAGAGCTTAGGTTAGGCCAGATTTTAGAAGTTAGCTACATAAAGTTAGCTTCAAATTACAGGTGATTCACAGCTTCAGCTGCTTCAGCATCTCCTCACTGCCTGTGCTTTCCCTTCTTACTTGTGTAACATGTATGTGAGTCTGTAACAAGCACCTGGTTGCTAATCCTCTGCAGTCCTTACTGCATCTAATATCTATGGTGTGGAAGACACACTAACATCCTCATGAGGCTGGACTTTATGATACGTTCTGCAAAATTTTTACATGTTTTCCCCCCCTCATTTACATTTTAATGATGGACGATGGCAAAAGCAGGCACCCTGGAGTCATTTTTTCAAAACTGTCCAATGTTTACAAGAGCCTTCTGTCAAGATCCCTACTTCAGAGCTTAGCTGAAACTGCTAGAAGAGCACCTGAGATCATTCATTCTGGAGCAAATATTTCACTGTTACTGCACATTCTTCATCCAGATAGGGCATCTTTTTCTTTTTCTAGAAAAAAAAAGAAAAAAAAAAAAAAACAAAAAACTATGCCAAAGTACTATGCCATAGTTCTCCATGTCCAGCTGCTTTTGCTTGTGCTCCCAGAAAAATCACAGAGCATTTCAGAAAGATGAATTTTCTAAAGAGAAAACTGCAGATACAAGGCACTAACTCAATCCATTAAAGCAAAGACTGGCTGACAGTCTAATTCCTTTACTTTCAAGAAAGCTGCATCTGTGAAAGCTGCTCAATAACAAAAACAGAAGCGAAGAGTAAAAGAAAGCTCAGAAATCAATGAGCACCCTTCTTTTTCTAGTCTAGTAGAGACAATTTTAAAAGACAGTAAATTGGACCATCATGTTCACAAGCTTAAGACACTGTCAAACACGAGCAATGAAGGGTCCAGAAATAGCAGGGTGAATGCACACCAGAAATAGGACACAGGGAGCTTGACTCTCTTCATCCTTCATCAGTTTGGATCCAGTGTGATAAGTCCTACTAATACACATTGATTTACTCTTGATTTATGGCAGAGCAAATGGAAGCTCGATCAGTCTCAAAATGGGGTTCACCACAGAAAAAGTTGCTAATCTTGGACCCTGCACCACTCACACTGACAAAAGATACAGACCTTATATTGAAGAAAAAAGACAGGTGAAAGATCTGGGGGAACTGCAGGAGCAAGAAGGGACTCTTAGTTTAATCAGTATTACATTAATGTCTGGATGTACCAAATGAATGGCCAAGGCATTGCATTAATACCATCTATAATTTCTGCTTTATGAGAGCTAATACTTTTGGAGGGAAAGGAGGAAAGGCAACAAGCTTTTCCATGAATTCTGAACCTTCCAGCTTTAGAACGGCGGACACCTGGCTTGCTCCTGAACCAACTTACCTTAATAATGGCCCTATTTAATGCTCATAGAATGTTTATGTAGTTTAATCAAGAAGCAAACTGACTAGGAACTGAATCTGTCATAAGCAAAAACATACAGACCCTCTTTTTGCTTGTAGTTCTTGGACCATTTTCCCTTCCTTCTGTGACCTAGAGTGTAGATCTAACAAGCCAAGACTTTCTGGAAGCAAACACCAATTGTACCTCAAAGTCTGTAATTCTGTCAGAGTTGGCAACAGCTGCATCTGCTAACAGAAACACCAAGGTCTTTAAGGTCCATCTGTTGTTGTTCTATCCACAGTCTCCATGGACGCTGACTTGCTAAGATGAAGCCCATGAAGTGATTCATTTTCAGGGGCATTTAGTATTGGCTTGTTACTTCATGCTCCCTGCTGTTTCCACCAACTCAGAGAGAATGGTTTGACCCTGCTCAGTGTATCCATCAGAGCTGGATCTCTCCAAAAAGTACTGTGCTCTAAAGAAAATATGGCTCTGCAGTGATGCTGATGCATATGCTGATCATCTGTACCACTGGTACTGACAAATCTGATTCAAAAAATGAATATTTCATAGCATGAAATAACCCAGGGACCTTTTTAATTCTCAGGCTTTTTTACAGCTATTAAATGGCTTGACTCACTCTCCCTAAGAACACAGAGAGAATGGCAATCTGACTACTGTGCTAGAAGCAAGGCTAACTGTATCCATGGGGATTTTTTAGCAGCTGCATTCAAGGGAATAGTGTTTGAATTCACATCTGAGATTTTCACTGTTTTTTATGTAACTCCTACACAGTCAAACTTCAACTGAAAATAACATGACAAATCTAATCAGCGCAAATCTGTCCCACCTGAAGAGAAGTTTTCTCCTTTGACAGGTCAGAAGATATTGAGGAGGTTTAAAAGTTTGCCACACAAAATAAATCCAACCCATGGCATATTTTGTTTCTTTGAAAAAACCCAAACAAACAAAAGCAACCAAACAAAAAAATAAACCAGGAACCCATGGAACCATTGTCTAGAAAGATATTCTTTTAACAGGAAGACCATATTGTTACATGAGTAGTTGATGTGAAACAATATGGATCAATGGCAGTGCAAAAGCACTGAAGAACTGGCTGTGGGAGAGCAGCTGTGGTTAATGAAAGAAATGCACTGAAAAACATAGGTATTTTCCCTATTTGAATCTGATTTTTTTAATAGCAAATTTGACTAACGGAGGGAAAATAATGTAAAATCAAGGGAGGGACAAACCCTTAAAGAATTATCCATTTCTACATTAGTATCTCACATTTTATAGGATCATTTTAGGGCTGAGTTTTTTTCCCCTGTTTACGTCAAGTTTAAATGGCCCCTCTGAGTTGAATGTCTCATTGTGTTCACTACCTCACATAATAAATTAGAATCTACTTAGCTAGGAATTTAGAGTTCAGAAATCTCATTCAATTTCAAGAGAAAGGTGGGAATTTTAAACTTAAATGGGGTAGATTCAGAATAGATATAAGGGAGACATTTTTTATTATGAGGCACTGCAAGAGGTTTCCCAGAGAAATTGTGGTTCCCCCATGAGGCTTTGAGCAACCTGGTTTGGTTGAAGATGTCCCTGCTCATTGCTGGGGGGTTGAATTAGATGTTCTTTAAAGGTCCTTTCTGACCCAAACCATTCTGTGATTCTATGAATTTCACGCACTCCCCATGACAGTGTCCCCGAAAAAGGATGACCTGAGACAAAAAGAGACATACAGAACCTAACTCTTTTGATCCACATCTGATGCCCTATCTAGAACACCAACCATCATTCCTCTCAAATTATAAAGTAAATTATGAAGTATGCTCATATGTATTATGATAATTAAATAATATGACATGATAAATGAGAGCTTGAAAAATTAAACTCCGCATTTAAATGCTTTATGTTTAAATGTTTTATATTTAAAAACATTAAATTTAAAAGCTTTCTAATAACTTGTCAACTCCAGAATTTTTGAAGTAGACAGTTCAGATGCCCAAGTGACATAAGGGCAAGGCTTCTCTCTGCCTCCTAAGTTTGTTATTTGATATCTAGACACCTAAATATGCAGTATCTACACAAACTTCTGGACATTTCAGCATGACACAGAAATATCCCAAATAGCTCATAAAATATGTTTAACAATGGAAATGAAAAAAAAAAAAAAAAAAAAAAAAAAAAAAAAAAAAATAGGAATAAAAAAAAAAAAAAAATAAATGAGAAGAAATAAAAGTATTTTTCAAATCATTTCAATGACTAAGACCTCAAAATGCTATTGTGGAGACCAAAAGAAGTTTTAAATAATTTAGCCTAAAGACTAAATAAGTACCTAACTGAGTTAAGAGACTGCATCTAAATGTGGGAACCTTTTAGGCATTTTGATCTTTGCATCTAATAGTAACATCTACACATACTCAAGTAAGTCCAAGGCACAAGCAATCCTCAACATATGCAACTGCAAGAAGGGTGAAACCAGAAGATGAATGAAAACATCAACTTTGGTCATCAAGATGCTTTTTCTCCACGAGGAGACAACTTCTCACTCCAGAATTCCCAGTAAGTTACCTGGGAAAACACATACAACTGCCCACAAATAGAAACGTTCAGTTCAGGCCAGTGTGGTTGTACTAGGTGATTACACCTTTAGTTATGGATGCCTCTGAACAGTTTATTCAATGTTTTACAAGAGAGATTGTACAAGGGGGGGATTCTGTTATCACAAGAAGTTGACATCATAAATCAATGGATTTTATATAACATTGACAGAGATTAAGAAGCAACTCCATTTTTACATTTTTACTCAGTTATCTAGTCTACCTGTTTGATTCCAACCTCCATTTCTAGCTCTGTGATAGGCGATCGCTGAAGGCGATATTTTAAGAAAAATAAATTAGAACTTTTCTCAATGTGACTGATGTTTTCAGGATTTTGTTTCTTAATAAAAGATATTGTTTTATTGAAGTAGTTCTTTCCATAGGGTATGTTTTTCTAAGATTGTTTTTCTGAGCAAAAAACATACACTTTGTGGAAGACAACTAAGCTGTAATGGAAAGTTGGGTATCTAACTCCCTCCGATTTCTAAAGGAAAGACTGCATCTCAGTTCTCTTACATACCTAAAGGAAACAGGATTTGTGTTCTTTGCTGCTGCTACCCAATGATTTTCCTAGGTCTCACAAGAAAGAAAACATACAAGCCCAGAAGGCTTTGTTCTTTATGTATAGGAATTTTAAAAAAGTCTGATTTTTAAGAAAAGGACAGCTGCAAAATGTGCTTCTGTCACCTCAGAAAAACAATTATGGGTGCTGTGAACTGCAAACTTTACCTGCAGAAAGATGCCAGTGGGACCTGCAATCACTGAATTTCAGGGCGCTCAGCAAGCAGTGCTAGTGAAACACGTTGTTGCTTCTACTTGACAGCTTTGTCACTAGACAGTCACAGAATTACAAAACAGAAAGAATGGCTTGAGCAGATTGATTTTCAGCACCCTAACCCCTCTGTGATTTAGATCTTATCTGGCCTGACTGAAGAATGCACTGATGCCCCATCTGGGCTGTATACTGAAAAATTAAAAGGAATTCATTGGTGTCAGTAGTCTAACCTAATGTTGAATAATAACTTTATTAAAGTTTCATATATTGGAAATTTGGGGAAAAAGATGGCATGCAGTGCTCATGTGTACTGAAATAGGATACATAACCAGGGCATTGTTGTGCTCATTTCAGTGTAATTGCTGAAGAATTGTCCCATTATTCTCTGACAATTCATGAACAGCAAAAAAAGAGCCATATGAAATGAACTGAAAATAACATCATCAAAGAGCTACAAAGGACAATAAAAAAGAAAAATAGTGCGAAAACAAGGTCAGCACTGGGCAATAAACATCTAATGTGTGTGGCTGCAATATGATTGCTCACATTTAAATATTTATTCATTTTAGGGATAATTTAGTCCAATAAAATTATGACTCTTTTGCAGTCCTTCTTATTTGAGCCATCCTTTATTCCTGTGTCTATGTAAATCAAAGAGGATGAATAAAGTTGATAACCAGCTTGTGGATGAGCTGAAATTATCTGTGGACAAAGGCTTTCCTCAAGGCTTCATGAATTTCATAGGTCATGAATCTAAATCCTGTAATCACTTTGAGTGCAAACTGCTCATACTGGTGTTAGACTACTGCCCCTTACTCCCCCTGTTCACAGGTCAGTGTAAGGAGGCTGTGGAAAACATTTTAAAGGTTATTCCTTTTGAAATATATTAAAAAAACAAAACAGCTCTTTGGAATCTGGTTCCTGCCCTGGTCTTGTAACACTCCTGGAAACCTCTGATGGTCCTAAGAGGAGATCACACACAGGGTTGCACTTTGCCAGTACTTTATAAAGTGTCATATCTCTTGCCACTCCCGCTCAAGACAATGCTACAGGGTAGTGTTTTGCCCCAGGAACAGCAGTGTCTATATCAGGTAAGATGGGAGAAGGGGAAGTGAAAGGATGAAGAAGATTTGGGACAGGAAAGAATTGTTACATCCTCCTGGGGGTTTGCCACTGTTTGAATAGCCCACTGAGGCCTGAAACAGTAGAATGATATTCACGGCTATTACATCTCTACTAATTCTCTTCCAGGCTGAAAGAGCTCCTAAAATGCCATCCTTGATCAACTGTAAATTTCAGGCCTGTTTTGCAAGGGCCACAGTAACAGCAGCATTTTAAACCCAGTGGCTTTTGGATGTTCTGTGCAGCTCCACTTGTAATGGTGCAGTCAGGCACTGTTTGCCACTATGCTGTTGTGCAGAACTTTTGTGGCTCTTTTTGTCTCAATGGCCGTGTCATAACTGAGCAGTGTGACAGCCTCAAGTGTCTGGGAGCAAAAAGAACCTTTTTCTTCAAGACTTGTTACAAAACTTGAACCATTTGGCAGTGGAAAATGCTGATGCCGACAGGAATTTTGTTTCTCTGAAAGCACTTGGTCTAAGGGCTTTTGGCAGCTCTGGCTTAAGGAGTTCAGAATCTCAGTGTCATATGACATCCTAGGTGCTTTCATTCCCTCCATACACTCAATGCACATTTTCATCTATCTTAAAGAACTAGGTTGCTACAGGACAATCGAGTTCTTATCCTGTGCAAAAGTCATTGTTAACTCTCAGTGAAGAGCATTAATCATCTGCATTGATTGTATTTATTATTTCCTTTTTCTCATGCTGTGAATGTACAATATTTTGCTGTTTGTCAATGGAAAAAAAAATAAATTTGAAAGCAACTGAACTCTGTTCTCTTTCTTTCACGCTACTGCAGTATTAGTTATCTAAACAATGACAACAACATATCCTATTAAAAAGTCATCATACTCTTGCTGCAAGCAATGCATATACAGAGGAAAGGGGAAAGTAGGTCTCCCTTGACATTCAAGAGAACTATATTTCTAATCAATGTAATATGGTAACTGAAAGTCAGCACAAACACAGATCACTCAACCAGTCCTTCTGGGTGGCAAGGTTGAAACAACTTTCCCAGTAATTCGAGCCAGTAACTTTAAGAACGACACTCAGTATCTCTCATGTGTGAAAACAGGGTGAACACTGCTGTCAGTTTCAGGGGGAGATCAACTCTAGAAGGAAGAGTAAGGAAGGAAGACTCAATATGAGTGGGGAAATCATGAGGAAAATTGTAACCAAAGTATGAAGAAATAAAAAAAAATTATATGAACAAACAAAATCAAATTAAAGTCACAAAGGAAAAAAAAGGTATAACAGAAAAGAAGAGAATCCAATCTATTTTAGGCAAATACAAGTTTAAGACAGCAATGAATAGATAATAAGGATGTCTATGTGCCTGTGCAGCTGTGCAGCAATTAGGGCATCACCTCAGAAATATTTAAACCTTCTAACTCCTGAGTGAAATCTACAAGGCATTTGTTAGACTTAGACTGTGTTTTAGAAGCTTAGAAGAATGGGGTTTTGCTTTTTCCTAAGAATTTGTAGCCCACCATCTTAACATTAGTCTTGCTGACTTCAGCAGGCACTCCAGGTGTTCTAAAGAAGGTCACTCATGTTCAAGTGCCTGCATACATGTTTAGTTACTGTTCCACTGGCACTCTGATTTACTCAGCTTTTAAAAGATCTTATTCTGGTGTCTTTTGAACTGATGCCAAAATGTAGCAAAGGTAACGACTGTCAGGGCCATACCTATACCTACACATAGGGGCCAGAGGATTCAGCACCTATTAGATAACTGAGAACTGCCGAGGAACGCAGTCTCCAAGTTGTACTGCACATATTAGATGTCAGAGTTCCAGAATTCACTGTGTGTCAGCAGTTGGAAATCATAGTTTTTTCAAAACAAAGGTATAGCAATTCAGGAATATGGTAAGTTCACTTACTGTGATTAGAGCAGATGCTCAACAAATAAGGAGCAGAAATTAATTGTCCTGAAGGATTAATAAATTTATCCCATTTTTAAACCACTTGAGTCATCAAGTTTATGCCAAGTTTTTATGTCTGTTCCAATGCCCATTGATTTTGATATATATTAAACTGCATGAAGTGGCATGTGTAATCAGCACATGCATGTTAAGAGTTGTAAACAAATCCTTTCCCAAGAAAGTAAATGAAGATACACTGGAACCATCATTCAGATGTGCTGTTGAGATTCAGAGTTCAATGGCAGCTTCAAAACTGCCTTTTATTCCTCTTGCCCGGTGCTAAGGTATCCCAGAAACACCTCCATATAGCACTGGATCCAAGATCAACTTCTCTTTTTTTCTTAGCTAGCTGAAACTGTGTGTTGCCTATATAATGCACCCTCAGCTTTCAGAACTGATAATTGGACAAACTTTCAGGGAAGTCAGGATGCAATTATGGCAATCTGGAACATTGAAAAAGCGTTCTTCAAGATCAAAAGGAGATGAAATAAAATATTTTTTTTTGCTTAGAATCATACAAGTGTAAAAGAAGCAGAAGAATTTTTAATTTTTTTCCCCTTTCATTCTGTTTATTCATTTAGTGGCTGAGGTCTTGTGCTCAAACACAGAGATCACAAATTTCCTTTTCTTCTTTTTTTTAAGTTATTGTTACTACTGCTGTTGGGTTTGTTTTGGCCAAAGCTAGACTTCTCTGAAAAATCAAACTAATCCTCTGGCTGGAACTTTAAGAAACCTCCAGGATAATGAGGTCTGTTGGAGAGGCCGGCAACAATGAGAAACTTATACAGAGAGGTGAAAATGAGATTTAAGCAATTCTACTTGAAAGTTTTAATTAATATGTGAGATGGAGATATCTCTCTCTATTTTTTCTCTTTTTTTTTAAACTCAGAAATAGAAGAAATCCAGACTTTGTAGTAAAAATGTTTGGAGACACAGAGGCACCTGAAGTCACTGGTTACCTAAGTGACTGGATTAGAGAGGGATGGCTGTACCAGAAAGCTTCTATTTACTACTTCCTGTAGCAGAAAAGCAGGAAGAAATGAGTAAAAAAAAATGACATGAAGATACATTTCTTGTGTGACACCTTGTTACTCTACAGAAAGAAGAACTACTGAGGGTTCTCATGGAGGACAGGTATATCTATATGGGTAATACAGATTTATATTTCTTATTACTGTTAAAGGCATATCATTGTTGAACAACTCAGCAAGGTAAAAGAGGGGGAGATGACATAAGAAGGGCCAGATGACACAGAGCATCAGGTCTGGATAATAATTCAGAAGTATTCCTGTTACTCTGAATAAACAGTTCCTAGAATAAGAAGCATTATTTACTGCAGACATATTGCCCTTTAGACTCATAGTGTCTCCTGAACAAAGGACACTACCTCATATATAAGGACAGCCATCACATTTCCAACTAGATATCAAATAACAGTGGGTGACCTATATTTACAAAATGTTTGTTGACATAATCTAATGTGAAGGGAAAACAGCTTAATATTTTGCCTAAATCTATGTCCTGCAAGAAGACGCATTCATCCCAGCCTTTCCAAGACAGCCCCTTTTTGTTTAAACATGTGGCCTCCTTCCTTTCTGTTGGTATCTGTTAACCTCATAGCACAATAGTGGTGCAATGTAGGAGACACGGAAACTGTTCAAGTGAAAGCAAGCAGGTTTCCAGCCACCAGTTAATATCCATCATATGCACAATGAAAAATCAGTGTTGATAATCAGTGTTTTCAAATTCTATTTGAAAACGAGAGGCTGAAGGGCACAACTGCACACTGATGGCCTGCAGGTGGACCTGGCAAATATTTGTGATGTCACACGAGCATGAAGCACTGTTTTCTTTATTGGACAGACAAGAGGATTTATTGAGCCCTTTATCCACCACAGGCGAAGCTGACTCAGAAAACACAAATATTTATCTTTCGACCTACAAAACACCTCTGTGACACAAGGGGAAAGAAGTTGCTCGGAAGGCATTAATCCTTTTTCCCTCTCCCCGTCTCTGGTGGCAGGGATCCCGCAGCCCAGCGCCGCTGCTGACACCCGGTGGCGGCTGCGGGGAGAGTGCGTGGATCCTGAACCCATCTCCGGGCTCCAGCACCGCGCAGAGCCAGATACCGACCACGTTCCACTGGGGGAAAAAAAAAAAAAACCACACACGACAAAAACCACAAAACAACGTGTATTTTGTTTTTTCCTAGTTCCTAGATCCCATTAAAGGGAGGCAGGAAGGGATTTATTCCCTCTGTTGTAAGAGGGGAGACCATAAGCGGGCTTCTCTGGAGCTGCTCAGTATCTCTCACGAGGCTGTTAACTTTTCCAGGTGAGCGGCTGTTTTCCATCAGGACTGCTCTGTCCTACTTAGCTTACCCATGCTGGGTCAGGCTGGGGGCATGGGAATCATAGAATCATAGAATGGTTTGGGTTGGAAGGTACGTTAGAGACCATCTAGTTCCAAGCCCCTGCCGCAGTCAGGGATGCCACCCGCTAGACCACGTTGTTCAAAGCCCCATCCAGCCCGGCCTTAAACACTGCCAGGGATGGGGCATCCATAGCTCCTCTAGACTACCTGTTCCAGTGTCTCACCACCCTCACAGTAAAGAATTTCTTCCTAATGTCTAACCTAAAGCTATCCTCTTTCAGTTTAAAGCCATTCCCCCCTTGTCCTATCACTAGGATTTGTAAAAATGCCTCTCCAGCTTTCTTGTAGTCTCACTTTAGGTACTGAAAGGCTGCTAGAAGTTTTCCCTGGAGCCTTCTCCAGGGTAAACAGCCCCAACTCTCCCAGCCTATCTTCATAAGAGAGGTGCTTCAGCCCTCTGGTCATCTTCATGGCCCTCCTCTGGACTTCTCTTTAAACAGGACCAAAATAAAAATACGTTTAATTAATTTTGCTCATGTCTTGGTAGGGGAACAAGTAGATGACAGTGTAGTAGTATTATGTGTAGGTAGATATTCTACAGTCTTTGACAAACATTTTTAATAGAAGCAGTGCTGTGAGACAGGACACTTAAACAGGAGTCTCCACAACTCGAATCTGACTTTTTATACCTCTGGTACACCAGGCACACATTTTCAAAGGCACTTGAAACACATCCAATAAATCTGGAGAGAAGGGAACCACAGCGCTGGTGGCCAGGCCAAGCACAGCTGCCCCTGCACACACATTTGTAGGGACAACTTGAGAAAGGCTGGGTTTGCACAAGACAGAACTGTGGCCTAGGCCCTAGTTCTCATTACTGTGTAAATTAGGTCTATACATTAAAAAAAAAGTTCTGTTATATGCTTGTTGTGCATAAGAAGCCATGTCTTGAACCCAAGAGCCTGTCATATCTTGCAACAAAAATATGTTTTTATCATTTAAAATTGCCTGCTCAAATAAGTAATACTCCTGCATGGTACTACTGTGTTCTTCCTCCAGCCTGACACTCTAAGTGTAATGTTTACAGAGAAAGGAACCAGCAGACACTGAAATTAAACAAAAAAAAAAAAATACAAAACCTCTTATGTACTTATATTTAAGAATTAATTACTCTACAATATATTTAGGTTGCATTCATGCAAATTTACAGAGCTAAGAATGGTAAACAGTTTTATAATGCATATGTATAAATTATCATGTAAAGGGGATCTTGGAACCACTTTAATATTAAATGCATATCTTGCTTCCTGCATAAACAGATACTGTAATTCTACAGTGTTCATGTGCTAGAACAATAATTTATAGTCAGAATACTCGTTTGTCTACAGAGTTTTCTTGGTTTGTATTCCAAATGCCAACTCACCGGTAAATAAGGCAAATAAGGAAGAAACTATTTTCTTAAGCTGTTGGTTAGGGTTCCAGTCCACCTGAAGTTGAAGCATCTGTCTTTGGTGGATGGGATCAGCTGCTGAAGGCATCCAGGGACCCCCACCTGCCCCCAGCCCAGGTCTCAGCCCCTCCTGTTGCAGAGAAATGGGAGGCTGGATCCCCCTGCTTGTTTCATTCCTTGCTACTTAGATCATTTTTTTGCATATGTGATATTTTAACCTGAAAACCACCTCAGAAGGTGCATGCAGAAGCAAAACATTATGAATTATATCTGATTGTTGCTTGGTGTAATCACATATGATACATAATTTCATGATTTTGAGCGTAAGATTTCTTTAAGTTGAATATACAATTAGTTCTGAAGAATGAATATCAATTCAACTTTAACAAAAATTTCTCCTTCCATGGAGATTTTGCAGCATTTTTAATTTTAAGCTTACCAATGCACAGCATATAAATGGTATTATATTAAAATGATGTCACTTTATTCACAAAGGACTATTTTCATGTGCGTGTATTCTAAGTAATTGCATGTGTCATTTTTTTATATCAATTTTTCAAAGAACTCAAATGTGGGTAAATTTATTCAAAGCTTATTCACTGGAAAAAATGAGACCGTGAAGAAGCAAATAAAAAATTAGTTATTATATGTAATTAATAGTCAAAATTTTTGCCTTTGTTCCAGAAAAAATGCATATTTAATTAGGATAAAAGTTATTAATAACTGGAATTGCAATGGTCTGAAAGTTTGGGTAAAAGAGTTCTCATCTCTAAATCATAGATGTGTAACAGATGAGTTAGGTCCTCTCCAAAAGGTCACAGGGAGCCCAGAAAGATGTAAACCAATACATGTAATGTAGCCTTCTGCTTCTGTATATGTCTTCTGCTTATTTCCTACTTTTTGAGTAATGCTACTTTAGATTTAGATAAGGATATTGTGGTGGTTTGGGCTAGGCCTTCCTTGGTGACCAGTTTGTAACCAAGGAAGGGTCCAGATTTACCCAGTATTCCCTACGATTTTTACGTAAACCAGACTATAAGAAGAAAGGAGGAGAGGCCTTGGTTCTCTTTCCTTCCGGCGGCTTGGAGGTGCAGGTTCCCTGCTGTTGAGTCTGCCGTGTTGGGGAGCGAGGCCTGGTAAGGCCTTGTCGACCTTGGGAGACGGAGGTTGCCGGCGATCGTCCCGGAGCAACTCTCGGTTGTCCCAAGGAGAGTGGTGATATATTTCCTTTGCTAACTCTTTAGTTACTAGATATCGAGCTACTGATTTGGGATATATATATATATATATTTTATTTTGGTTTTGTTCCCTTCCCCTTTCCCCTTCCCCTTCCCTTGTAAAAATTGTATATATTTTAAATTGTATATATAAGTGTAAATATATTTATATATATCACTTTAGCTGTCTCTCTCGTTTCGGGTTTTTCTTAGTTGGTTGTTTTCTCCCTCTTCTCCCTGAGGTTTGGGGGGGGGGGGGAGGACTTCTGGTGGTAAGGTTTGGAGACTTGGCAGGGAGCCAGCTTCAAACTATATCAGATATTCAAAACACTTTTCATAAAGAAAATAAAGGATTCTGTAATTTGTCTGCTCACAGAAGGAGAAACAATCTGATTTTTTTCTCCTTTGCAGTAAGCTAGATGGCACAGATTATTTACACTTCCAGAAACTCTCTGATATTGTTTCTTTCATTCTTTCTCACTCAGACTCACATTAGCCTCTAGCTCTGCATACACATGTGCATATACATACATATAAATTTATATTATCTTAAACTTTTCAGACGCCTTTTAGCTCCCATGAAAAAATGCTAAACTACAAATAAACTTGAAAAATACATTTGGGATGACATATTTTACAATCACTGCTGAATTTTTTTGCCTGTGATCATAAGAGTCATAAGAAACCAAGGAAACCTGTGAAAGTGGTTGGACGCCTACTTCTTTTGTTTATCATGCAACATACCTGAAAAATTTGCAGTGACTTCTCTGCCTATTACATTATCTGTGATAGTTAATGTTTTTTCTAGAAGAAGGGATAGCCTGAGGTTTTTTTCCACTGAGGCTTTTTTTCCACCAAGGTTTTTTCCAAAAAAAGTAACAGTCCATTGATATCCAAGTATTTAAAATTTCAAGCATTCTAAGTTTAAAGCAAATATTACTAAGTCTGAGTGAATCCTGAGAAAACTCTGGTTTGATTGCTTCAAAGTAAAGGGTCTAATGCTTCCTTGCTTCAGATTTTGGGGCCAGAACAACATGAGCATGCTCCCCCCCCCCCCCCCCCCCCCTTTCCCCATCAGTATCTCCAGGTCATTAGAGCTGGCAGAGTCCCTCAGACTGCACCTCAGAGGAAAACCCCACTGGTTACTCCAGTCTGGGTAACACACCATAAGCAGACAGTGTGGGCAGTGAGGACACTTTATGTCTGCCCAGGTGTTGGTTTGTGGTTTCATAGCAAGGAGCCTGGAAATGCTCAGGGCCTGCCTCCAGGGGAGCGGCTTAAACTTTCCCACTAGAAAGTGAATCAGCTCAGCAGTGGGGACCTGCTTGCATATTTTATCCAGCAGTTACAGTGCCAAGTGCTACCCCAAGCAAGAATCAGCAGTACACAGACCATTTTGGTCCCTCTGTTTCTGGCCCAGTTTGTTCTTCCCTCTCTCCTTCCAGTGTCACAGCTTGAGCCACAGCAATGAGATGGCACTGTGGATTCTGCAGTTTAGGTGACATGAGAAATAAGACACAGATATGGGTCTGAGGAATAGAAGGTCCTCTTAAAAATCAAGAACAGTTTATTCCCGTGTCTCAATTAAAAAAAAAAAAATGACTGGACCCTCAAATCCCATTGCTGGCACTGGTTAGACCACTGCATAGGAGACCTGGATCTTCCTCGTGCCTCCAGGTGAGAAAATTCAAACATGAGGTGAAAGAAAGTACCCTAATCACCATTATTTTATAGGATTTCCAGAAGACAAAATCTTATTCCTTTCTGTAAAAAGAGTCTTCCATTTTTTATATTGTATTTAAATATTGATTCTCCAGAGAAAGAGGCCAAATGTCACTTTAATTCTGTCAACCTGGTACTTGTTGAGGAAGGAGGAGAGCTACATCCTTCTAACACCAGAAATCACTCACTCCAAAATTTTCTGTGGTAGGATGACAGGTATCCATCCCAGTTGTCATGACAGCGCCAGATAGTCATGTTCTTTTTCACACCCAAGACCTGACTTAGTGACCATACTGTATAAAAAAGCCAATAGTTTCAACAGGGTGGACTGATCTCCCACTCCACCACTGGGAAGAGTCATCTCGCTGCTGCAGAATCAGTGCCTGAGCAATGGGCAGTGCAAGCACGCTGAGAGAGGCACCTTTGCACCCTCTGTGGGCCCTGATCTTGTCTACCATATGATGTCTTGGGAAAGGCAGGAGCAGGGAGCAGAATGGAAAATATTCAGGCCTTCCCTGTATTTCACTGACAACTGATGAGGTACATGCTGCAAACGCATTAAGCCAACAGACAAGGTGGGTGGAATAATGTCTACTCTGTCCTTCATGAGATAAAAAGACAGCTGCTGAAAGCAGAGGTGCATATGTGCGTAACGAGGAGCAAGAAAAATTAGATTTTTTTGCTGCACCAGCAATGGAGCATCTTTGGTAATCTGAGTTCTGAGTATAGACAATTAAAATGGCATCTGAGTTCCAAGGAATAAATTCCTTTGTGTGTCTAGCTAAAAAGCACAAATGGTGTAACTTGTCACTAAAAAGAGGATAAAAGTCATAAGTTGAAAAAAGCAACACTTTTTAAAAATTCAGTTTCAAGTATAATTTTGGTTTTGTAGATAGATAAAATAAGTTTTTAACACATTTCTTGTCATATGATTATTCATATGGCATCAAAGGGAAGAGAAGACTAAGTAGATATTATGTTCTTCCATAAATATAACTTATCAGAGGATGAACAAATGTAGAATTATTTTTTTATGAAAGGACATGTAGGGTTAATTCACCATGCAAGA
This sequence comes from Corapipo altera, assembly GCF_003945725.1. Classification (NCBI taxonomy): domain Eukaryota; kingdom Metazoa; phylum Chordata; class Aves; order Passeriformes; family Pipridae; genus Corapipo; species Corapipo altera. The sequence continues at coordinate 12,517,602 of NW_020884872.1, forward strand.
CTCATACCTCCTTGAATAAAACAATAAAATCCTACTTGCCTCAACTAAGATACTCACTGGTCTCATAAAGAGACTGAATGTTTCTCTATAAGCATGTTACTGGAGGAAAACACCCAGTCTTCATCTTCATAAGTACCTTCTAAACTGACCATATAATACTCAGTGATATTTGCTTCTAAAAAGCAAGTAAGCATGGACATTTGTAAAATAAGATGCTACTGATCTTATTGTTGTCTATTTGATCTTGTCTATCTATTGTTCTTTTCATACAATAAAAACATGCAGGGGAGGGGTCTTCTGGGTTTTAAAAGCAATAGAAAGTAATATAAGGTAATATAAGGTATTCCTTTGTCCTTTTTTAGAATTAAAAATTCTTCCTACCTTTTCTTGAGTAATTCTTTTTTTTTAATTGGAGGAAGATAACCACCCAAAACAAACTTATTGATTCAAAACCAAAACCACTCATAAAAAACTTTTCAAAGTTCCTCAAGTAGCATTCAAATGGTCAGTGAGGTAAAAAAAAAAAAAATTCAAATAATCTCTCATATTATTTCACTAATTTTCTATCCTATTATTTCCCTAGAGTATCACCCTCCTTCTAGAGTCAATGATGGTTATGAACCTTAATTAATTTTAATTACTGACACTTTGAAGGATAGTTTAACACTCTGTATCCCCAATTTCCTTGTCACGTTATTATTTCTTCCAATAATCCTTTAATTTATAGGTGCCCTCAGGACTACTTAATAATTAAAAAGACTTAACAGATACAAACATTAAGTGCTCTTTTACAACCAGACAAAACCAATTTAAAAGTTTGAAACTTTCTTTTGTACATAACTTTCCTGCTTCTTCACTGTCTGGGAACCTAGGACTCAAAAAAACTGAATTCCCAGAGTGTGAACAATTTCAGTCAATTGGTAGAAATACAAAGAGACAGGGGAAGAAATTAATTTTTCCTATCTCAGCCCAAATCCTCATGGTTGTATGTTCATCCTATTCCTCAGCATAACAGGTTGAAGGAGGAATGCCAGGGATGCAAGACAGGTGACCACAAGGGCAGAATTGGGGCAATGGTCCTAAGTCTCCAAAGGATGCATCTGCTATCACAGCTAGAGCTCAGTAGAAGTTATTTTCCTTTCCTGTCCTTCTCACCCTCCAATCAAATTTGAGAAAGTGATTTTTCATTATCATCTGCTATAGTCTTTCTTACATCACAAAACTAAGACTGTCAATGTGTAGCAAATTCATCCTAGAAAAAAAAATGTGGTCAAAGCTGAAATAATACAATTTGAAAAGGCAGCTGCAATGCCTCACTGCAGTTTTGATTCAGACTTCTCCAATTTCCATTTTCCCCTACATGCCTGGCTTTCCAGCCGGATTGCCTCTTCTGTGATGCACAATGTCTCCCAGGAGAGCTCCTCGTCTGCAAGAGAGATGTAGCTTAACTGAGACTGTAAATGCATGGGGAAAAAAGAGTACAAGATGAAGAAAAATTAAATTCCACAAGATCCCAGGATAGTGCATCAAAAAATATACTTCATCTATTCATCTAAAATATTTTTGCCTTGGGACTTTTTTTTTAATATCAAATTTCTTAGTCATGCAGATGCTTTTCATGCTATGTATACTTTTATTAAATATTTTGGTTTCCTTTAAAAAACAATACTTTAATGGAAAATAGTCCAGCACCCTTCGACTGAGCCTCTACAAGGAAGCCATAGACATTTTGTGTGACTAATGCCTTTTGGATAGAGTGGAGAAATCAGGACCAAAAAGGAATATATTTTTTCTCTGAAAGTGTCTGTGCAAACTATCTGTCTTATTATAGCCATCTGCTCCTAGTATGTATTCTGTAGTAGTATCTGTTTGCTTTATTGCCTGAAACATACTTTTATTACCTTTACTACTTCTTGTTAACACTGCAGTCCATTATGTTACATGGAAGTGATATGGTTTTTAATGCATCTTGCACATCACAAACAGAATTGCTAAGGCCCAGATAAGTTAATTATTGTTGGTCAACTGTGAATATGAAGTGAAGCATCCTCTTGAGAAGATGACTTACATCCTCTCAAGATATGAGAATATCATATATTCTCAAGATATGTGTGTAAGGTTGGTTGATAGAAGAGAAAAAAAAATATTTTACTTAGGAATTGAGCAGATGAGGTTTTCATTACTGAAAATTATCACAAAATCCCAATAACACCACTTTTGCAGTCAATTTTTAAGTTGAACTTTAAAGGGTAAATGGTCCACTGTTGCTAAAGGAAGGTGTTTTCAACTTGGAATTGAGAGTCAGGGACTCAGATGTTGAGAAACTGTTTGTGGGAGCTTTCTGCTACCCATGGATGGGCATTAATCACTTGAAATGGATGGATATTAATCACTTTCACCAGATGAGTATCTGAACTTTTATATCAAAATTACATGCTTACTTGGGCCAGGAATAAAAAGGTAAACCTAACATTCTTTCTTACTGCATTTTTAAGCAAACATAAACTTACAATGTGTCAGTGCATTTGTACTACCACCTTCCATCTAGCAGAGCAAGCTGATCCATAGGCAATAAAGGTGTCATCACCAAGAAAAGTCTAATGAATCATTTTTCAAACACACCCCTTTGTCATTCATAACAACAAATTCACATATCCACGTAAAACTGTATGTGATCAGCAGTCCCCTCAGTGCTACTAGTGAGTTTTCCTTTGAACAGTTTACTTTACCTCAATTCACATTCATATTATCTCCATATTAAAAATATCATTTGGATCACAATGACTTTACAGATACCTCAGGAAGTTATTTTGGTCAGAACAGCCCTTGTCAATTGAGTACATTTCAGTCCTGAGGATTTCTGGCCATGTTACACAATTAAACTCCAAGTGCATTCCTGCATATAAGATAAATAATTTCTATTCACATTTCTTTTCTCTTGTTTTATTCTGCTAACAAACTTGTCAATCAGCTGGGCTGTTCAGAAGCCCAAGTTCTTTCTAAGTACACCCTTCCAATTACAAAAGCTTTGCTATGACCAAAGGTGTAGAATAGGATCCAAGTTTGATGGGACAATAATCATGTAAACCGTAATGAGCTGACTTCTTTCCCTTTTTTTCCCTTCCCTAGAAGGCATTTAGAAACATTTTAAAGCCCTTATTGTAGCCCTTTGCCTGATTGAGGATGGTTGCTAATGAGGATAATAATACCATATTCAGACCCAGGATGGAGATGTGTGTTAGCAAGTGCTGCCTTTAGCCCTCCACCAGCTGGCATGGTCCTGAGGGAGGAAATATCAGAATACTGAGGGAATTACCAACCATAACCATGCAGGAATTCCTGGCTTTGTAAGCAAAAGGAATGAAAAAGCTGCAAGCCTAACATCCCTATTCCAGCAACTACCACATACAAATCCAAAGCACAGTTTTGATCTGCATAGGTTGCAAAAAACCTTGCACTGCCTTTGAGAGATTTTTAATAATGCTTTCATTTTACACCAAGTTAAGCAGAGAGAATTTTATTTCTCAAAGGAAACTAGGATACAGATGCTTCCAGTCCCAGAGGCCTGGGGTTTAGCACAGGAAATTCTGCTGCTGCTCTTATTTTTGTTCCCCTTGTGAATTCTGCCAGCCTGTGGAGCTAAGACTTAGAACACAAATTCTGTCATTTTGAGGCAGAATTACTTTGCCATGGATAAAGTCAACTAGGAAGTCTCAGAGTTTTGTTAGAACTATCATGACACTCTCAAGGACCAAAAATGAATCCTGACTTTGCCTATAACTGAACAGGTAAAACAACAATAAAGATAGTGACAGAAGGCTAACCATGAAATAATTGCTGTGAAACATCATATATTGTTACCACACATGGTGATTCTGGCAACTAAGTAGTAACTCTGGGAAACAGTAGTGTTAGCACAGTGATCTACATTCAAGTTCTACCCCCTTCTTTCTTTAGTAAGTGCACAGTTAAGTCCTGGCATCACTGTAATAACATTTCCCCATAAAATCAATAATAAATTCTGCTTCATTGGAAGAAAATGTTGAAAATTAGAGTGACAACTCTAGCACCCTCATTTCCTTTAAGCACATTTTCTCTTCTTGAACCAATGACTCAGTGAGGGGATAACAGCAAAACCGAACTTTTAATGGTTATATTTGTTTTGTTAGAGATTTCCAAGATCTTCCAAAAGAATTTACAAATCTCTTTCTTGTTGAAGCCTATTCACTAGCGTAATCACCAAACCCAGCCATAGGTTTCCCCCACCCCACTTTATTCAAGCAGACTGAGTGTTGTTATTGTCTGCTCAAGGTCACAAATATGCCATTAGCCTCTTCTAACTTATCCTGTTTCAAGATATCTCCATTGGTAGGAAAATAAGGTGAGTGATGGGAAGAGATCATGGTAAAAACCATTCAATTCTTCTGACTACTGCTAATAAATCTGAATATTTAACAACCCAATTATTGATGTCTTTTAGACTAGTAAGTCTCCTTCACTCTGGCTGGCAGAGGGAATAAATTATTTGTTGTGCAAGGTCTCATTTAACATACACAATTCAATTGTGTTACAACCTAGAAGTGATAATATCACTAAAATGAGTTATAAGAAGTTGCATATTCATATCAGTGAAATTTCTTCTTTGGGATGCCAGTACTAGGTTTCATCCCAACTGCACAAGCTGTAATTTCTGGTCTAAAACAGCTGGATTGCCAAACCTGAAATTACAGAGCCGGATTGAAGGTCCAGAAGTGAGACAGGGGAGGCTGAAGCAATCTATAAATGAAAACCAAGCTTTTACTTTAACCATCAATTTTCAGTTAAAAGACGTGTTGAATACCACCAAACCTAATCAAAATGCAAAACTGGTTTTGGTATTAATACTTAATGTTTATAACTTAGGAATGAAGTTTAGGTTCTTTCGGCAATTGGCGTGAAACTCCAAACTTTTATCATGACCAGGCAGATTAAGCGAGGAGAACTGGTGTCCTTGGGCAAAGTCTGACCAGAGACTGTACTACTACTTTCTATGTTGTTCCTACATTTTATACCAGTATAATTCCCCTGGTCTCAATGCAATAATAACGGTTTTCTCTTCAAAAAAACTAAATTAAACCTCCTATTTGTAAATGTGATGATCTTCATATTTTGCATAATTTTACTTAAACTGAGCCTAAAGCAATGATGACTGCGCATAAAGGGGCATTCTCAATATTTCAAACATGTAATCTTTCTGTACCATATATGATTATATTTTTTTTATTGTTTTGTTTAGTGTCTGAATTACTCTTATATGAAGCCAGTCTTTAATTTATCAAGACAGGTGCCTTCTTGAAACACAAACTTGAAAAGCCTTCTGAGTCAAAAGAAAAAAATTGAAATAATTTTCCATTGCCCCTTCTGATTAATTTGAAATCTTAGTTACCAAGAAATAATCTTTCCTTTCTAATGGGGTCACTGTCAAAAAACAACCACAAAATTCTGAACACTTAAATCTGCAGTGCACATTTTCACTTAAATGTGCTAGCGCAGTACATGAATGCGAGAGAATAAAGCCCAAATATTTTCCTTGCACTCTGTGTCAGGATCAGGCACACGATAGTAACCCTGGGGGTTTATTTCTCATGTGGAAGCGGCACATGTTACGAATTTCCCCTCCTCTCAGTGCGTTCGCAGAACTCATTATCTCCTGTGCGGGCTGTGCTCAGAGAGATGTAGTAGCTCTATATACACACAATGATAGGTTTAAAAATGGATGAGATTTTCAGGAACATAAAGTTCTTGGAAAAATAGGGCATGATCTTTGCAGTCATGGGGAAACATAGTCAGAACCTTGTAATAGCTTGCTAATTGCCCTGAGTAAAGTAATTTGTTTTATCTGTCTGCCACTTGATTTCCTGCAAAGCACAGAAAAACTATTATGGGACTTTACTGAAACTAATTACTACTATTTTATCACAAAGACTGCTGAAGCATAATCCTCTCTCTTTCTGTGTTTTTCTCACACACTATGCCTCCCTTTCCTTCATCCTGAATTTAAAATCTCGTAGAAAGTCAAGAAGTACTTTAATCATCCAGTCTTGTAATAGATCCTGCTGACATTCAGCCTCACACTATAATAATATGGAGTGATAGCACAGTACATCAGTGTAAACTCTAGTAAGCTGCATACACCACTGCTTATTTGTTCGTAGGAAACCTGCACCCCACAAAGTATGAGATATGCTGTAAGGGTACCACCTGCCTCCTCACAGAAACTGAGTGGTACACACTCCTGAATGACAAGCTGAGCAGAAGGTAGCTTGTTTCCCTCTTTTCCAACTTAGGCATGCAGGAACTCATAAGAATTTGTTTTAAATATTGATGACTTGGTGACTAAATAGTGACAGTGTATCCTGGTATTAATGCAATATCTGGCTTATGATCATAGTTTGTTAGAAATTCTGAAATATCTCATTTTGATCATTAGCATGAAATTCTGTTGATGTTGAGATACCTCAGTAGAATGGTTGGCAATTTGTCTTTGATTGAAATTATTATTCCTTTGATATGAATGACACCTGAATGTGTTCTGTCACATCTTGATAGTTAATTACATTGATTTTATCAGCATAGTCAACCACACAAAATGCAACCCATTAAAGAATATATTTGATAAAAAAATTAATTGATCATCAGACTCTCATTGATATGATGTACAGACACTCTCAGTATTTCTCACTTAATATAACCAGCAACAATTCAACAAGCACCAATGGTACTAAGGAATTACACTGCACTTTTAAAAAAGTACCCTCCTAGAAGGTTCATTTTTCTCTACAGAAAAGTAAATTAAGATTGATAGTTACAAGGCACAGCAGCAAGAGGATCTTGAAGCAGGAGATGAGGTGAAGGTTTTCTTTTTCTGGAAGAAAATAATAATTTTTTCCATTGACCAATAAGGTCAGAGCAGCTCCTACAGGGAAGACTTTCACTCATACAAATATTTTATCTACCCAAATGCGTGTGCCTTCAGATATCCTATGGAAATGACAGAAACCCAACAATACTCACTTTTTAAATTATACATGTGATGCCCATCACATTTTCTATTTTCACATTTCTTGTGAGTTTCATACCCAGTATGGTGGGCTTTTTAGTTCTTGTGTTACATATAAGCATCACATCCAATCTGGGGGTGTTCTTGCCGGCTGACTTTGAAGGCAATGTTATTAAAGATCTGATGTTATTCAGGTCTTTATTGGAATCCAGTCTTCAGTGTGTTAAGTATTTGAGACCTTACTTTTGTGACATTCTAAGTCCTCTCATTGTAGATGGGTGGGTACTTGACAGAGCTGGCCAACGAAGCAAAAATATTCTATGAATAATCATTCGCATGTATGAACAAATGCACTTTCACCGTGTTACCAGTTATCCAGTTCCCTTCCCAAGAACACATACACCTTAGGAAGACAAAAACAGATTGAATCAGATCCCTGATACATCTGTGACAACGTCCAAAACCAGCACCTTTACAGAAGGAACCTTAAGTCTATATTGCATTTTAAAGACTGACATTTTTAAAAGTAGACTTTCAGATGCACCACACCTAGGAGAATTAAATCCTGTAGAATTTTTCATAGTGCTTGTTGCAAAAGACAACAAGAAAACATCTGCATATTTAGGCATCTAAATATCATCTCATAATCCACCTCTTAGTAGTTTAACAGCACTTCCTCCTGTCCAAGTCACTAGGATTCAAAGCTTAAGTACCTCTGAGTATATTGACATTATATCCTATAGACTTAATGAAATACAAGCTCCTAAATCGATTGTGTGTTTCGATTATTTTAAGGGTGATCTTTAAAATTAAACAAACCGAGCAACATTATCCCTTTTCTTTAGCCAGAGTGAAAAAAATGTTATAACAACGAAGAAGAAACCTTGTGCTGTATTCCCTAATCTCCACCGCTATTGTGATCACTTGACGCAAGTATCGACTGCAGCTTGTTCTCCCTCAGGAGCTGAACGTGCAGTGGCAGACTGCAGCCAGCTTCCCACCAGATGTGTACCCTGAGCTTACATGGCTCCAAATGATGAGTAACCCACACCTTGCCGCCACCACACTGAGTCCCAGAAGAGGAGTACTACAGTGAGTGTGCAGATACAGATTTGGGGACACTGAGAAGATGTCAGATACTTAATTATTAAGTGATCATTGCTCTTCCCAATCCTTCTGAGACTCTGGCTTTGGCTAAGCAATTATGGGCTCTGTCTGGGTAGCAGTGACTCCAAATACATGCTTCTGCCAAGGATCTTAATTTTTCAATAATGTTCCAGCATGTGTTCTACCCATATGTGTCCCACACTGGTCAAGAAAAGGAGTAGCAAAAGAACTTCCCACCAAAAACCAAACAAACAAACAAAACAAACAAACAAACAAACAAACTCTAGAGACAACCACACAGGGGAAAACAGACATAATTCACTCCACAAGCAAAAATCAATCAGAATAAAGGACAATAGCTTCTTCTTTTTCCTAAGTGATCCCTTTTAATCAGAACCAACAATGAAAAGAGAGAAATGAACCTAAGTAACTTAATAAACAATGACCATAAAGCAAGCCAAAACTTTTAAGACCATCAAAACCAAGGAGCTTTTTATATGGTACAGATGAATTTCGTGGTGTTCGAATTAATAAGATAGTCATTCGGTTGAAAGAGCCTTCTTCATTCTCATGACTTATGAAGAGCAGCAGAGCCCTGAAACTGAATTATAGCTTCGGTTTTCACTTTGAGGTCACAGGCTGATACCATTAATATGGACTAAATTATTCCTGCAGGTTTTTTAAACAAGTAAGAAACAGATGCCTACATCACACAGGGCTCAGCAAGCAGGGCATCACATACAGGAACCAGCCAGGGAACCTTATTTCAGGCAGTCGGAGATTGTGTGACAGCTACATCTATCACTATGGTTCCTAAGCAGGAGGTAGACACATAAGCAGCAGAGAAACACTGAGACAGAAGCACAGCTTTGATCATTAATCTTATCATCATTCTTATGGTATAGATTGAATGCAGATAATTAGGGGTTTTAATTCTCCCTTGAAACAGAATGCCAAGGAAACATCTGGCTTTGACTGATACACTATCTACTGCTCTGCTAGGATTCATCTCTTGTGATTTGTGAAGTCTCTGACTGCTATATTTCATGATTCCTTCCTTCCTGATCACATTTTACACCCTAAATACGAACTTCTTGCAAAGACCATGTAGACTACTACCATCTGTAATGTCCCTAAAGCAATCCTTGTCCCATTCCAAGACGATATAGTCTTCAATGGCAACCTCTCTTCCCACACCTCTCAAGTGGATGTAGAATGGGGGAGCAAAGTCCCTCCCACTGTAAGTAAAGATCAAGTTCATGAGCACCTGAGGAACCTGAATGTACATAAGTCTATGGGACCTGATGAGATGCATCCCAGAGTCCTAAGGAAATTGGTTTATGTCATTGCTAAGTCGGTCTCCATAATATTTGAAAATTTATGGTAGTCAGGTATCCCAGTTGACTGGAAAAAGGGATATATTTTATCCATCTTTAATAAGGATAGAAAGGAGGACCTTGGGGACTACTGTGCCTGGGAAGATCATGGAACAGATCCTCCTAGAAGTTATGCTATGGTACATGGAGGACAGGGAGGTGATTTGGGATAGCCAGCACAGCTTCAGCGAGGGCAGATCCTGCCTGACCAACCCAGTGGCCTTCAATGATGGTGTGACTACATCATGGACAAGGAAAGGACTACAGATGTCATGTATCTGGACTTCTGTCAAGCCTTTAACATAGTCCCCCACATCATCCTTCCCTCCATATCGAGAGAGATGGATTTGACTGTTAGATGGATAAGAAAGTGGTTAGACGATCACATCCAGTGGTAGTGGTTAATGGTTCAGAATCCCCACGGACATCAGTGACAAGTGGTGTCCCTGAGGGGTCCACACTGAGACCAATGTTATTTAGTACCTTCATTAGTGACATAGACAAAGGGATCAAGTGCATCCTCAGCAAGTCTGCAAAGGACACCAAGCTAAATGGTGTGCTTGACATACCTGAAGGATGGGATGTCATCCAGAGAGACAAACTTGAAAAGTGGGCCCATGGGAATCTCATGAGGTTTAACAAGACAAAGGGCAAGATGCTGCACCTGGGTCAGGGCAACTCCTGGTATCAATCTGGTCTGGGGGATGAACAGATCGAGAGCTGCCCTGTCGAAAAGGACATGGGGCAGCTGGTGGATGAGAGGCTGGACATGAGCCAGCCATGTGAACTCACAGCCCAGAAACCAGCCATGTCCTGGGCTGCATCCAAAGCAGTGTGGGCAGCAGGTTGAGGGAGAGGATTCTGCCCCTCTACTCCGCTCTGGTGATACCCCACCTGAAGAACTACATGCAGCTCTGGGGTACCCCAGTACAGGAAGGACATCAACTTGTTGCAGTGAGTCCAGAGGCCACCAAGATGGCTGGAGGGATGGAGCACCTCTCCTATGAGGAAAAGCTGAGAGAATTTGGATTGATCGGCCTGGAAAAGATAAGGCTTTGGGGTGGCCTAATTGTGCCTTTCCAGGACCAGAAGGGAGCCTAAAAGAAAGATGGAGAGAGATTGTTTACAAGGACATGTAGTGACAGGACAAGGTGGAATGGCTTCAAACTGAGAGTAGGTTTAGATTAGGTATTATTGAGACACTGGAACAGGTCACCCAGAGAAGCTGTGGATGTCCTATCCCTGGTAGCGTTCAAGGACAGGTTGGATGGAGCTCTGTGCAATGTGGTCCAGTGGAAGGTGTCCCTGTCCATGGCAGGGGGTTTGGAATCAGATCATCTTTACAGTCCCTTCCAACCCAAACAATCCTATAATCTTATAATTCTATGATATTGTGGAGATTCAGAGACTTCATTTAAACTTACTGATGCAGGAACATGGGTTATTGAGGTGAGAACTATCATGTTAGCAATGTAATAGGAGTAAAATGTCCATGTTTCTGATGTAGAAATAAAAGGATTATTCTTTGGTGATGCTTAAAAAAGGATTACAGCTGACATGAATCAGAAAACCTATTAAGTGACTAATGAAGGGAGAGTTTATTTCATTAGTAATGTACAGCAGGTTAGGAAAATTCATTATTTTAGTGGTGCACTAGGGCAACTTCGTTGTGCAGGGCTATATTACAGAGGTTAGAAAACTGGATCCTGCAACTAGACAGTCTATGTCACCTTATGGATGATACATAGTTCATATAGAATTAGAGTCAAAAGGAGAAAAGCTCTATTTCCACAGCTTGAAGAAACATCAGTCAGGTAAAAAGTCAGTCTGCTTCTGTAGCTCTCCTGCAGAGCCTCTGCAGGGTACAGCCCAAATGAGTGGCAGGGTAGGGAGCACTGGTGGGGTGATAGGAGAGCTGCTTCTGCAGTATTCCTGAACTATTTTTCTTAAGGCTCTTAAGTTGGTCTCCTATTTCTGATCTTCAAAATGTCGTCTGACAAGACAACTATTGGAAACAAACAAATGCACATTTCTTGTCTGTAACTGGCAAAAAGTTGCCACAGGATTTGGATCTAATTTGCTTCACTTCATTGTACCTATCATAGAGGCAATACAACCTGCTCCATTTGGTATAAAATGCAGTAGTCTGCTTTAAATTGTCACAAACAAGCTCAGCCATGCTGTCATTTGCCCCAGCTAAACACTTCCACACCTAATACTGTAAAATAGCAACTGATACTGTTGCTGGATGACTTCATTGATGAATCACTTAAAAAAAGGCTGGGAGGGGAAGGGAGACAAGATTCAAAATCATGTTGAAATCATGTGGAGGTTGAAGATACCCTTCAAAAATAAAATTAGCATTTCCCTCCTCTTTTGTCAAACATGCACTCTGTATAGCTACTACTGAAAAACAGTTGTTTTTAAATTAGAAACATGTTCATCTGTCTTTGCCACTTCTACACATTACACTAACCACAAAACATGCTGTAGCAAGGTGCTTTGGGAACTGACAGAAATAAAAGTCTCCCATAAATTCACAACAGCTCTCCTAGTTACTCCTGGATTTAAAATCATGTTTTAAAGAAGGAAAAAAAAAAAAACCTGTATAATATAAAGGGAGGTTGCTGAATATCAGTGTGCAGGCAGGTGGAATAAGATAACTTATGGACAGCTGCGAGCAATAGGTATTTTTCTGACTGCAGAATTAATGCTGAAACACAGTGAAGGCAATATACGTATAAGAAAATCAAATCACCAGTAACTGCAGTGAGTACTCCAAGCGAGTGATCTCAATCCTCTTCTAGCAAGCACAAAGAGCATTGCTGGAAAATCTGGAAAATCTGATCAGACATCTTTCAAAGGCTGGTAAAGGCTTCTGAGGAGTAGATGGCTATTCTCTCCTTCTACTGACCTCTCCATCTGCAGTTCCTAACCACAGTAAAATAACAGCAAGAGCTCAGGAGTCATGCTCATAAAGTACCCGGAGAGAAAGCGAGTGCAGTGAAAATGTCATATTGGTACTACAACATAAAAGTGTGTGGCAGAGAGCACCAGTCTAAAAGCAAAAGCTCTGGTTCCTGTCCCAGAAGAAGCCTGCCTGATGCATGGCCATAGTACATCATAATAACCCCTCAGTGCAGTTCCATGTGGCAATGTTAACAACATGTGTGAAGGTAAAGAGATCAAACTTGCTTGTCTAGACTATCATCACATGCTCTATTCAGCTGGACACATACAGTACTATGTTCATTGGTAGCATGAATGTAACAACATATCACTTTTTAAGGTCCTTTTATTTGGAAAAGTCTCATCACCTTACCTGGAACTAAAAGCTTTGCATTACCATTGTTTCCAGTTGTCTTTAAGATGTTTCAGCAAGTTCCTGATGAGCCATGAAATATTAGCACAAGATGGAAATCATATTAATAGAATTGCTTAGGTTTGCAGTGAAAAATTAGATAACCTAATTTGTACTTCAATTTCCAAGGCACCTATTTGTTAGCTAAGTAATTTACCACCATCTTTCATCATTTAAGTCCTTTTCCTCTCTGAAGATTTAATTAGTTTCCTTCTCTGTCTCACAAGCAATTTTCTTGAACTGTTTCAGGTGGTCCCAACAAACCCCCAAGAAATGTTCCCATGAACACAGAGGAGAAATCAATAACTTCCATGCCTGTTCAGCAAAAGAATGTAGCATTTTCCAGTAGCTGCAAACAAGATGGGATTTCAGCCACAAATGTTTCCCAGTCAAGCATGAAAACAACACTGGTACCCTGCTGGTAAGCAGCCATGCAGCCCGAGATTGACCAGTGGCAGAACTCATCCAGGTTTAGGCCTTTTGAAAACAATTTGCCCTCAAAAAATCCCATAAATAATCTAATGTGGAACAAAACCATGTATTTCATCTCTCATAATAAGCACACAGCATGATGTGTGAGAACAGCTATCAAACTGCTTCCAAGATGAACTCAGTTCAATAAGTTCCCTTCTATTTATTTGTCTGTGCTTTTTTCTTCTATTATACATTATCAAGTTTCACTAAACTGCCTTATGAATATGTCATTAATCTCAAGTCTACTCCTACTCACTTTCACAGAGGTCGGTCTAAACCTTTCATTATATCCAGTAGGGATAGGTTTGGGTCCAGAATGAGTAACCTTTCCTTACTTTCCTTGTTTGCTATCTTTATTTCACCTTGGTCTAACCTTAATTACACAGTAACTTAATATTATCCTTCCTATTCACACAACCAAGTAATTGCCCTCTTTCTGTCATCTCTGCTATTTTTAACACACCCTTTGTTGTTTTTTGAATACTAATATAAACATTGATACCAATCACCGAGTATGCAAACAGGCTACTGGGCTTGCACTTAACAGCTGCTAGAGGAGGACAATGACTGGGACTTGGGGTACAAAGTGTCATTTCCTACACCTTTATGTGGTTCCCAGGCCCTGGTGTGATGAATACTACCATCTCTGTCTATAGGGATCTTTTTTCAAGATTCTCATTATTTCAGTCTTCAAGAATCTCATATCATTTCCTGTCTATGTGAGCTAAGGAAGTTACTGTTTTCTCACTTTATGTTTAAGACATTACAAACTGTGAAATATGGAAATGTTTCTTTTTACTTCAGAGTAAGAATCATTTATGTCCCATTTATGTTTTTTATTTCCACTGGAAGAAAATGTTGGTAAACAAATTAAATGAAGGGTCAAAGTGAATTTGATTCTATACATCCAGCTGCTGGGTGGCTCTGGGTTATGGCCTCTTCCATTAGGTCTGCTTTACATTTATCCATAGCACTCATCAGACATAACAATGGTTATGCATGTTGCCTCTTGGATCTCATCCTCAGGTACTTAACTATGCCTTGGCAGACAGAGAAAGCTTAGGCATATATGTTAGTTGCATATATTACCTTAGGACAGACTAGGTCTGTTAAATGGATCCTCGAGCTCATTCTCTGAGGTTTACTGGAGTGTCGTGCTTTATGAGAACACGACATGCATGAAGCCTTGCTTTCATCATGCTTTTACCCAGCATTCAGAGGATTTGGGACTGTTTCTCTGAGCTGAGCATGTAAAAGACAGATGTTTTGGCATAGAGAACTAATGTGATTAACCCTTTCATTTTGGGTGGTTCAGATGGTAGTTAAATTTCACAGAAGGATGCAACTAGTGCTCAGGGCAGCTTGGGACAAGCACACCTGAGTTGCAGGTGCAGCCTGTCAGGGCCTGTCCAGACTCCACAGGTTGGTGAGTGTAGATCTATTGAGATACATACTGTCTTCCTAATAGCTAGCTTCTGAGCCTTGCTACAAATTAAATAAAAGTAACTATAAGCAGCTAACTATAAACTGCAACTTGGAATCAAGCTATGGTCATTATAGCGGGTATCGTGCCTGATGTAGAGCAAAGGATTTTGGTAAGGGCTGTAAAATCTTCTCCCCTGGGAAGGTTCAAGCACTGTACTGCCATCAACACAATTTATAGGCTATAAATTCTGCTCATGATCTCACTCTCTACAGAAATTTTTGGAATTGGGAAGGTGGAAAGATGCTCATAAAATAACAGTATATTTGACACACTGTTCAGTAGGATCAAAAAGCAATCTGCAGAGGTCTGACTGCTGACAAGGAATGCTGTTTAAAAAAATCACAGTAACTGTCAAGCTTTTTCCTTTTACCATCCAGGATACAAGGCCAATTTACAGAAAGACCTTGAACAGTCATCAGTCATCCAACACATCTGACAGTCACATCAACTGTATAGCCTGGGCAAGCATTTTGTGTCCTCTGAGGCAGCTTGATGGTTCAAGCTTCAGTAATGCAGGGGTATTTAGAAAGGCCACCAGCCTGTGCAAGAGAGGTAAAGGTTTCCCTACACATCAGATAGCAGCTCTACCTTCTGCTTTTTCATTCTGCTCCTTTCCAGTCTTTTAATCCACCAGGACTCAGTTGTGACTTTGCCTCAATGAAGGTACTTGTCACGTGTCCGTGTAAAAGACAGTGTCTCTGGAAAGGCTGTTCTCCCCAGTCTACTGCATGTGATATTAGCAAGTCCTAGGGGAGTCTTCAGCTGTTTCTGATGCTCCCTGCAGGGATGTGACACAAACATCACATTCCTTCCTTGGTGAGGACAGAGGCTGTGCTGTGAGACCAATTTGATCTAGCCAAAAATAAAATGCTTCCATGGCATGTACCTCAAGTTGGAGATTCAATGTCACATCCTACATTTGTCAACCCTCACAATGACTTGTTGGTTTTCATTTTCTTTCCCAGTTAAAAACATTCTTTTTCTTTAAAATTGTGAAAACAAATTTTGCCTAAGAAAATCCACATTCGTTATGTAAGATATTATACAGAAAAGGGGTATGTCCAGGAAATAAAGCAGCTGAGATCACTTCACTTAAGCTAGAGAACCCACATTAGTTCCCCTCCAGCTCTTTTTCTGTCTTTTTTATTGTTTTACTGCTTTCCTTTGAAATATTAGTGCCATTACTCACGCAACCTCACAATAATTTCTTGGGTGCACCTGCTCTTAATACCTTTTCCTCTCTCTGTGACTTCTTCTCCCATATATCCAGCACAGGACAAAGTTTTCCTGTAGTACACAAGCAGGGAATGCCCCAGATCTCCTGCAGCATTCCTGAATGCTGCTTACAATGTGCATAAAGCCTCTTAATAAGTTCTCTTTAAACATCTTTTGAAAATGTCCTTATATGCAAGGTAAAAGCAAATGTATCATCATACACACTGAGCTCAGAAAAAATGATGTCAATGACATGCAGATTTTGGAAAAAAAACATTTCTCTTTTCCTTCTTTTATTAATGTTCCCTCAGAAACATCTGTACAAAGCTCCTTCTTTCTGTCTTCTTGCAGTCTTGGTAACACTTTTTCTCAGTCCCCTCATAGTTCCTGGTGTATGAGCACCTGACAGGGTTCTCAATACACCTGCTCCAGCAAAGAAAAATGATTTCTTCACAGGGTGAGATTTGTTCTTAGCTATTTCAGCTAAGCTTTGTATAACACTTGGAAATAAAGCAATTTTTTAAAAGGGGGGGAAAAAAGAAAGCTGTACCTCCACACTTTGGGAAGTATACCTTCATCTCATTCTAGGTCAGTACTCTGACCTGGACATACATCTTCACCTTTCATTTCTTCTTTGCCTTAGCAAAGTGATCAATATATTACAGCATTATTTTTCATCCTCTCTTTAGTTACAAAAGGTTGTCCTTTGTCTGAAAGGTCACCAGCATCTACGAGCAGTTATCTCAAAGCAATAGTAAACCCAGAGCAGTATTTTTCTTATACCTATGGGGTAAAATTCTCATTCTAATGTGTAATGCCTAAAACCCATGTGACTTCAACACACTGTGCCCTCGTGATATTTTCTGACATTACTGTGTGGCAGGAAAGTCTAACCTCACCTGGGTAGATAGGGATATGCCTAAATATGAGTGTACATATACTTGCTTTTAAATAAATTCATTACATTTTACTTTCCTTCTAAAATACAACACTCTCTAGATCTACCCTGTGCTTGCCAGAAACTAAGCACCATTCAATCCATTTTTCACAAACAGAAATGTCAAGATCTGCTTTCTGGCACACAGCTGCTACTGCAGCTACCACAGACATTGCTGCTGAAAAGGGATAGGGCTTTGCCTGTGACACAGGCTGTTGGAAAGGGCAAGAATAGCAGCTTTTCAACTCATATCATTTCTCCACACCTGAAAGGCCAGTTGTACTTATTAAGACAACTAAATCTCCCAATGAAAGGGATTAGAAAAAATATATACCTGTTGATTTCTAAAGAATCTGGTCAGCTTTTTTTTTACCCTGTCATGAGCTGATGCTTTTTTATTGCATGCATATCCAGTACTGATGTATTGAAGGATGTGGAGGCCAAGTGTCAATCTCACATCAAGACGCTTAGCCATTATTTTCTTGTCTCTAATATATGATTATATTATCATATGAAATCTCACAGTGCCCTCAGAAAACAATTCCAAAATTGACATTTCATCAGCTTTCTTGACAGGGACAGAGACAGAGAAGGGACCAGGTGCATCACTGAGTTGTGGCTTCTACAATCATATGCACAGCCTGCTTAATTCAGAGGGGCCTATACAGCATTTTGGAATACCTATAGGGCCTTGTTCATACTTTTCCTATACCTCTTCCAATTTACACAAAAATCTAAATTGTTCCTGGAGTGCTAAAATTCGTATCCAGAAGAGGTTATTTGTAACAGCCACAGGTTAACAAAGTAGAAACACTCCTGGGTTTCTTCTGTATTCTGCATATTTCCCAGCTCCACCTTATTGGGCTCACATAAGACTTTTCATTTAGGGTATTTGGGTATGACATTCTCACTCCACAGAGATTCATCAATGGTAAACTTATCACTAGTTTGATATCAGTTTTCAGATGATAAAGAAAGAGATACAAACATTGCTACTATTTCTAAGAAATGTCATAAAGCCAATAGTAATTCTTTAACAAGGCCATACACTCTGCAAACACAGCTTTTATCAAATACTAAAAGCCATCAGCCTCTATTTTACCAGGAGGATACATATGTGTGAAGGACAAGAAATCAGAATGGGAAAGGCTCCAAAAGTGGAGAGAAGTTTATGGAAATTAAGAGAAGACATTATTGAGTTGACTTCAAGGACTTTAGAATGTTTATAAAACTGTTAATGCATGCATACATTGATGTACCCCATTTATTCCTATTGCCTGGACATGTTCAGATTTGTTCACCCCTTTTTCTCCTGTTCCTCCCTCTGATTGGCTAAGATTTGCCGCAGTGTGGAGTGACTTGTTATTGGTCCCTGGTTGTTTCATCTTCCCTCCTACCTTCCTTAGTTTATTCCCTAGTTCTTTCCCTCACCTGTCAATCCCATGCTGCACCTATTTTTCCAGTACCTTCCCCCTGAATCCTATGAGAGCAGGCACCCTCCCTCAATAAACTTGCGATAGCCTCAGACTTTCCACCTTGTAAAGAGCCCTTTATTGCTCGGCATCCCAGCACCAACCCCGGACCACAGCACACATGTTTAGAAGATTGCAGGATTTTCAATGTAGCTTTATAGGCTGGTGTTTTGCTAACTTAACTTCTAAAGCCTCTGCACAATTCTGTGCTTTATGAACAGTTCAGGAAATTAAAAGCTAAAAGACTGTCAGAAAAAATGAATTACACAGTACCTTCAGATATCAGAATGAAACGTCCATTCCTTACCTGGGTACCAGCCCAATTTCTACAGCTGTATAGTAGTGACTACTAAGAAGCACTTTAGGGAGCTTAACAGAAAATTTCCAGCCTCGCTCAAGTTCAAGGAGATAATTATTCATGACACTAGAGTTGCTTTCAGAAAGCCTCGCTCTTCAATATTACTGAGTTATGCCCAAGATTAACAATAGGCTTGAGTTTTACAACAGGTTCTTTTCCCAAATTCTGCATTTCAGAAGACAATTTTCTGTCAGGTAAAGTCAAATTCCTCAGATTACACATGAAAGGTTACAGTAAGAAAAGATAATTCCACAGTAACATTAGTGGAAACACATAAAACTGCACAGCCCTTTTGAAAAGAAATAGCTTTCTGGGACCAATGCAAACACAAAGGCCTGAAGACCTCGTGCAATTTGCAAATGCAAATCAGGTTGGCAACAGAGATACCAACTTTATGAATAAACATCTCTAGCTGTATTTCTTCATCTTCAGTACTCAATAGGCCAAGGCATCTTTCTAGTAATAAGAGTTCTATTTTTTTGATCTAAAAATATCCCAACTTCAGATATATAAAGAAAAATAATTCGTGGGCTTTTTTCATGATGGAAATCCTGCTTTCTGTCTATCATAAAAAATATCAAATGTCTTTCATGAAAACGGCATTGCCCCTTCATTTTTTTTTCCTTTTCCATCACTTTGCAGGGGGAGGATAATGCTTTATTACGTTGCTAGGTAAATAGGTGCTTGCCCAGGTAGTTGGTAAGAATTAATGGAATTGTGGAACCATCTGCAAAATCTCAAGGGCTCATACAATGTTCTGTTCATTTATATTGATTAGAAATAGTAATAACTGATGCTAGTGATGTGGTTTCAGTAGAACATGACACAGAAATTTCTCCTCTGTGATTTTGACTACAGCACTGCAAGCAGTATTATACTGGCTCCAGTCCATCTCATTTCATTTTGTCTGCAAGTGCATCAAAATATAACCACCTAGTCTGAGAGAAAAGAAGGAGAAGAAGATAATTCAGCCTTTTGGAAATAAGAAGCTAATTTCTTTATTCTGTGGAGTGAATTCCAATAAGATCTCCAGTGGCAAGGCTGTCAGACGTCAATGTCATATCTTTGCCTCACTCCTCCAGCACAGGAACTAGAGAAAAGTACCAGATACCTGCTTGGAATCCAGCTCTCCTCCAAGGCAAGGCAACTTGTGGAATGGCGCTGTAGGGCAGAAACAGATGGCTCTCCCACAGCCACTCAACACACCTTTGCACAATTCAGGCAAGAAGGGTGATGCCTGTTTCTTTGGCCTTTCCTCAGGTTGCAAAGGTTTAATGTCATTTCTGCCCTCTGAGAAAGGCACGCAAATGAGTCATCTATGTCCAATTTTTACGAAAGCTGAAGCCAGGAATGCAAGAACAATGGGTCAAAAGGTGAACAGATCAAGTGGAGTTTGACCCTCCCACATGATAGACAAAAACAGATAGAAAACCCATTCTGTGAAGTGTGCAGGCATTTTATGGTAGAGCAGCATCAGTTTGTGAAGGACCAGGAATCAGAATGGGGAAAATCTTAGAAGTGGAAAAAGATGTACGGTGATTGAAAGGACTTTATGATACAGACTTTACAGTTATTATGTACATACACATTGTATGTTTCCCCAGAATTTGTGTTTCCCGGGCATGTTCAGGCTTGTCCGTTCCCTTGCTTTCCTGCGGATTGGCTGGAGAGGCTGCAGAGAGGGGACAGCCTCCATTTGCCCTTTCTCTCCTCAGTTCCTCCCACGTTCCTCCCTCTTTTACCTGTGCCCCTATCCTGATTTGCTTCCCCATTTGTCTGTCTCATGCTCCACCCCATGTCCTGGCCCTTTCCCCACCTAAAACTCTTAAAACCCCAACACACCTCGATAAAGCATCCATTTTGCAACTCTGCCTGCATCCCACCTTTGTGTCCCAGACTCGTGGTGTGCTACGGTTCCATCCCCCCCACTTTCAGACCGTGGCATCAGTTTGGGGTTTTTTTTAAGAAGGAGCTCTAGGAGATTTCTTTCTGCCCAGCTGTGTGTCCTAACCCCCAAATCAAAGACAAGCTGGCTATTGCCCTTCAGGTCCCATGGTGTTTGCTCCTTTAAGCACACAGCAGCATTGTGTTAACAGAAGGCATAAAGAATGCTCTTTGCAAGGTGTTGAAGAGTTCACTGGCTGGGACATCACCCTGAAACATGTACTGAGGCACTAATAAGCTCCCAGGATAGCTCTTACCAGATGTGATTATACCAACAGTGGGCACTGTGACTGACAGTAGTAGTCATACCTGTAAGCAACTTCTCCAAAAGAATGTCTATCCATAGCTGACTGAGAAGTCATAACTAGATACTTCAAAGCACTCCCAGCTGCCTCACCAGAAATATCTAGGAAAGTTTCAGAACAAGAAGAAAAGCATCTGAATTTATGATTCTAGAGTTTTTCGCAAGACATCCAAAGGGAAATCTGCCTGCCTCTGTTCACTGAGGAATGGATAAAAAAATGCCAGATATCTGCACCAAAATCACTGCTGAAAGGTTGATGAACTCTACTGCTGTCAGAGCTTTAGGAAGCCCTTTTTTGTGTCTCAGGCACAATTTATGCAGAATGTCTCCTACTACTGTGTTTTGGGCCCTCTGATGAGGTTCAACAAGAATGTTAATCAAATTCTGCTGCAAACCCACTGTCTCTGCTGCTCCATCTCATTCCAGAATGATGTGACCATGGTTGGAACACCATTTATAAATAACACCAAGGAGAACATTTTAATAATATAATTTGAACTATATAAAACCACATATAGACACATGCATACATGTTCACACACCTGTACAGTGACCACTAGTTTACAAGCAACACTGGCATTTCAAATGACAAAGTTCAGTCTATCTCTAGATTGAGATCTCATGAAGGAATTAGTCCACTTCTGGGGTGCCTAGGAGAAGAGACTAGCAAAGTAAAGCCAGCTACCAGTGGATTAAATAGCACTCAGTTCTAACATTGTCTTCCAACACAGTTGTTAACAACTTTTTGTCTACATTTTCTTTTTTTTTTTTCTAGAGCTTGTTCCTATATTAAGTGCCATCTGGCACACACAAGCTGTTCAAGGCAAAGCAAGAGACCACTTAAAGAAGGCAGAAAGAGGAAAAAACCTTATAAAAACCCTAAGAAAAACCACACTAAGACAAACTGGAAAATAGTCTCAAAGAGGAACAGGCACAGCCAACACATTTTCTTCAATGAACGATGTAAGCAGCTTTGGAGAGAGTAGTTTCCATCCTTTTGAAGCACCAAATATCAACCATTATTCCCAAGATGATGCGGTGCATGCACTGGTGCATTCATGCCTTGGATTGAGCTGGATGGAGTCTGGTAGCACTGGTGTCTTGGATTTGTGTGCCATGTCCACATAGTCACAGCTAATTCAGAGAGAGATGGGTAATTTTTTCCCTAGCATGATGAGTGAGTTGGAGGAAGATTTTTGCCCTAATCTGTGACTTACCAGGATCATCTAATATTTTATCAAGGTAGTTCCTGTCATTGAAAGAACCTGGGACTTTGCCCTTGACCTTTTCCTGAAGCACAGTTTGGTTGTGGGTTTTTTTGTATTTTAGGCCAGGTCATAAGTTTGTAAAAATTTGAGGAAATGTTTTGTGGCCTTTTGTGGGTTGAACAGCCTTTTTTAAATTAGATATTTGTTCTGATTCTCTGCAATTTCTTGGGACTGGATTCAAGAATTAAGAAGCCTCTTGTGTTTTGGTTTTTCTTTCTACTCGTTGGTGCCCAGTTGTTAGATGTCCCATAGATCAATCCCACAGGCTGCAGAGCAAGTGTGACCCTATCCTCAGATCTAAAGCAAACACTTAGAGATTTTTCCAGGAGGAAAAGGCTGCAGGCTACATCTGATCTCAACTGCCTCCCCAAAAAAATAAATAAAATTGTGCAAGCTGTGGAATACTGAGACCTTGGACAGCACGCTTTCCAAAATAATGCCATAGTACTTTTCCTTCTCTGCTTTCATGCCCATACTTCATGAGTGCTGCTGCAGACCATCTTCTTGATATCAACTGAAAGAACAAGTGTAAGGATCATTTCTATGTCGTTCAGATCCCCAGAACACTAACAAGTAAGACTCTTCAAGGTCTTTGAGCGATGAACACAATAGTTTGAACTATTGTGAGTAGGAGGACAAAAGAATATTTTAGCCATAGCTGAAAAATATTCAGGAAATAGAAGGTTTCAATCATGGACCATCTAAGGGAAGGGGAAAAAAATAAGAAAAAAAGTAACAGATGTAATATTGGATAATAATGATTCAGAATTATTTAATGCATTGTTTTGACAGACTTCACATCATAAAAGTAAAAGCAGACCTTCTTAATAATAAAATATAGATAGAGACAGAAAAACAGCAGAGCAACAAAGAACATAATGGGAGATATTTGAATCTATTTTGACACTTTTTTTCTCTTTAAACAATAGAATTTACGTAAATTTGTAAACGAGTCTGAATATATTCATGAGATGCAGAAAAACAACAAAAAATACCCTTAAAATAAAAGCCAAACCAACTCTTTCAGCCATTTAACACCAGCACAAGGACATGAAAATTACTGTATAGCAAAAATTGACTAATGGCTATCATGTGATCATCAGTGTCATTGGACAGCATCCCTTTGACTTCTGTAGGATGAAGATATATTTGGCTAGCTGTGGAATGATGGTGTACTGCTTTTACTAGAAAATATATTTATTTATATTTAGCGATGATTGCTCTGAAAATCCTTTGAACTTGAAACACAGCTTTCTGAAGAGAAGACAAAATGTAAAAATACCTTCAAATTCAGGTGACTTTAGTTCAGCCAAGATTCACATCTCGAACTGTGAAGTATCATGAGTACCTCCTATTTAACATCCAAATTCAAAAGGCACACCAACATATGTATCTAAAGTCCATAACTACCTAAACAAGCCATCTTGCAGATCTGCAGGACTTACCATACTGTCCACTGAATCCTCAGTTCTCATAACAGCCAGCCAGCTGCTGACCCACTGCATTGGGACCCTTCATGCCACCCACCTCATGCTGATTATCCCAGCCAGTGGCTGGAGAACCTACACTGCTGGGAAAAAATGGAGCAATCAGGGTCCCTACCAATATAAAAATACATATTTAACTCACCGTTAGGCTTATCCAAGTGCAGAAAAGGACTGACTGTCCATTTGGCAGGCTGTTTGCCAGGAGCGAGTAACATTAGAGTAGGAAATAGGAAAGATAGGAATTCCATGGTTAATAGGGATATTAGTGGGCAACAATAGGAATTTGGCCAGGAAAAGGTCAAGTAGGTATGAACGAGAAAGGGTTAATAAAAGAATGACACGACCTACAGAACCAGGAGGAGCAACAGGCAGAACAGACAGGGAGGGAACAGGTAGGCAGAAATGCACAACAGCGAGGACAAAGGCAAGTCTGCATAGCAGATACCATATTCTCAGCAAATTCATACAAGAGCAAGGGTGACTTCAAAGAAGTTGTGGTTGCATGTCTAAGACAATAAAAGGTACCACATCCGCGTGTCTGGGCTCCAGCTTCCACAGCTGTGTATACTCAGACCCTAACAAGCAGCATTTCCTCAAACTGATGCCACACATTTTTTATTCTTGGAGACAGACTGGGCCCAGGAGTGCCACTGCTATTAACACCATGCCTGTAGTTTGCATGAACACCATGCTTAGCACATTAACAGCTGTTTTCCCTGGTAGATCTCTCCTCTAACTTAGGCCATTTTACTGCTTCCAGAATCAAGATAGAGGTGTGGATGTTTCTGGACATCATATGAAACAGTTTAGCAAGTTCTTAATCAGTGCATGGATCCAAAGTGACTGTAGTGGCTGTGCTACATGGCTTGAAGACATGAAGCTGGAGATCTGGAAGGAACAGTGAAAGCAAAATTTGGATATCAATGGAGATGGCTGAGCTAACAGTAAAGGGAGAAGTGAGCAGGAAGTTAGGTAAATCTGAGTTAAAAATGCAAAACACAATTCTCTCTGATATGAAGCAAAGGACAGGAAAGGCTAACAAATAGAAGGAAAGCAAATACATGTTTCAAAGGGATGCCTGTTAAAAGAGTTTCTGCATCTGCACTTCTGAGTTCAAAGCAGACCACCATAAGCAGCAAGAGGGAGAACACTGAGAAGTGATGTACTGGATGTACTTTGAGAGCTTGTGTCTCTTCCCATCATTTTCAGGCTCTCCTGTATCTCAGAAGAGGGCACTGTGGGATGGAGAGCTACTAAACAAGAGAAAATTCAGCTGAGTTCTCAACAGGAATTGCTATCACCATATAATTTGCAATTAATTACTTCTTTTGATTTTATCCAGAGAACCGTGTGTGATCTATTTGCTCAAATGCATGAGTATTCAAATGTAGAGCTTGCTCATTCTCTGATGTTAGAGGAAATTCTCTACCCTTTTGACATATGATCATCCCCAATCACACAGAGGTTTACAATTGCTGAGGGGTTTTATTCTCAATGGGAACACATTTTTTTTTTCACTGTATTTCTTATTAACAACATGCCAAAGAAAATGGTCTTTATCCTTGCTGAGATGTAATGTCTCTTTAGCAATTAAGGTGAAAGCAGATGAACACTCAAAACAGATGCATACCAGATATAGTGCATGGACGATTAAACCAAAATATATGAATTCTACATTTTCATGGATAACACAAATATTGTACCTGCTTCCCTATTGCCTTGATCTTTATGTAACTATTTGCGCCTGTACTGTGTGGATCTAATCTGCATGAATTGTACAGGCCTGGTTTTGTGTATGTATGTATATTTTACACTTCCTGTCCATAAATGCAAATGAATGCACAAGAGCAAAAAACAGCAGTAAATCAGTCTCTGGATTTTTCCTCTGTGCTCTTTCCTTGACTGAATCAATAACAAAGCTGGTCAGCTCCTGATGAAGCAAATTTCCACTGCTGGCAAATTTAAATTAAATATTTTGTGGAAACATAGTTCTTCTGTGAACATTTGCTTGGGTAGGGAAAATAAAGTATTTTTAAAGGGAACACTTTGGGGTTTGTTTGCAAATTGATTTTTTATTTAATTTTATTTTTAGCATTGTTGAAAGTTTTTTTTACATCCTGTGGTACCATAAAAATTACTAACATAAACATTCATTTGAAGCATATCAAACAAGAGGAAACAAATGCTGCAGACTGTTGCACTCCACAGAAACTTAAAATTTGGCATGTTTATCGTATTTCAGAATGGAAGATGAATATCAATGAAAATCTGGGAGTAAGACATGTTGATTTAGAACTAGCCTGGTCTAAATACTGATCCATCAGAAACTACTATGATGACTCTAAAATAGGAATTATTTGTGGTCTTCAGCAGGTCTTCCACTATCCCTGTTCTGTTTTTAAAATGTTGCATTTCTTTTGGCTTTCTCTTCTCTGGAGTTATACTCCATTTCTGGTCTATCAGCTTCTTGTTCTTTTTTTTTATTATTATTATTATTTCTCCTTCCCTTCTAATTTTTAATTACTAATAAATCCAGCTTGGATTTCTTTCATTTATTTTCTATTCATTGTGATCTGTCTGTCATCCTCATCCTTAGTCCACACCTGCAGCTCCCCTTCTGTCCTTACCCAGGTTTGCTTCACAGTAAAGCCATGAAGGCACGATGCAGGTGTTGAGTACCCAGGTCCATCCCCAGCACACAACCAGGAAACTGCAAAGATTGTTGCATCCAGACAGTAAGACAAAGCCACAGCGTCAATTCCTAACATTTCAGACTCTGGACCAGAGGCCACACCCAAGTGATGGGCATGTGTGGCAGGCACAGGAGCCATAGACACCACTAAAATGCACCCACCAACCCCAGCTGCCCTGACTTTTTTGGTGGTGCACTCACACTCCTCTCTCCTTCCTCACCTCAGTACCAGGGTCTGATCCGTGGTGCACAATGCAAGATGCAGCCTCTCAGAGCTGACAGAAAAAGGATCACCCAGCTTCTGGATCCCAAAAAAGGAAGAGTCTGCCGGTTTGACACTGGACCAAGAGGTGGGTTCAGATCTTGGAAAAGTGCAGCAGTGTCTGTGCGGTGACCTCTGAGCACTTTGGAACTCTGGGATGAGGGTAGCAGATGAGCAAGGCCTGACCTGGGAGGAGGAGGGCTCATTTGGCTACTTTGTAGTGCAGAGCAACAGCCATAGCTCATTTCAGAACCTGTTGCCTCTCTACAGAAGTTTCCCTGAAGATGCATGTTAAAATTACTAACAAAAAAAACCCATTCTTGAGTTTCACTAAATCCAAGGATCCTGTATGATAGCATAAGAGTGTAATGAATGCTGTAATTAAGGCTGAGGGCTGCTGCTGCTTTGGATAATTTATGGGGATTTCTTTCATGGAGCTGGTTTTTGGAGCAAAATGGACAAACCTTAATCAGACTTCATATTAGAGATCCATTTATAAATGGTTAAGAAAGAATTAAAAAATCATTAAGACATTTTGGCAGGGAATGTTTAAACCAGTAAGTCAAGAGGGGTTAGGTTTACACAGTGTACAAGTCCAAAACCTCAGGCTAGCTTCTACTTAAATTAGCTTTTATTTAAATTTCTCTGGATGCCTGCATTCTTACCCATAAAATTCCCTTGGTACATTATTTCTGCCAGTAGGTGTGCTGCCTGTCACTTACACCTTGGCAGAAATGGCCCTCTCAGCATAGCTCAGGTCTGCCTATGAGCAACAGTAACAGCCTGCCAGATTTCAGCAACAAAAGCAACAGCTCACCTGGAAAATGTCCTCAAGCTCCTTCTAAGCCTCTCTTAAAGAGCAGAGCTTGCTCCTATCTCGTAACCCAGTCAGCAGAGGACTTTTTTAGGAAGCAATAAGACAGGTTGACCTCCCACTCCTGTGGGAATCAAAACTAACCTGCAAATCCATCCCCAAGAGACCCCGGTGGAGGAGAGGAGGAGAGGACTGTGGAGTGTGGAGGTGACCAGTCTTCTACAGAGGACAGGGGCTTCTAGGAGAGTGGGTTCAGCTCTAAGACTGAGGGAAGTGCACAGCAGTACAAAAGGAAAAGAAAGCCCAGGAGTTTGACGCAAATGTAGCAGCCACAGAAGGCAGTGACAAAACTGCAGGCACAGTTATTTGTGCTGATTCAGTCCCAGCTAAATCCCCTGCTACCTGTAGGAATCATCTCACTTTGCTCCAGCCACACTCAGGCATCTTTTCAGTCATGAAGAGTATTGTGTTTCTTAGAAAGGACATCCACCTCTTCTTGATCTACATCACTACTATTCTCCAGCTCAGTCTACATTTACTGTGAAGCAGAATACAAGGCACGCTCCTGGCCTGATCTGTACTTGGTATTTAATCATTAGGCTGTTACACCAAGGAATACGACCCACAGGACTTGCAGGCAATGTCACTTTCCAGACAGCAGTGCTAGGTTACACTTTGCAGAAGTAAATCATTAGTAGCCTTCATCTAATTATCTGCATCTTGCTAAGCAATCTCCACATTAAATGCCTTTGATCAAATCTTCAAATGGTTTAATTAGCAGACTTCAGGAGCCCATGTCAGTTGCCAGATCTAAAATTCTGCCCTTTGCTAATCATTAATAAGTGCATCTTTCCGCCTTCCTCCATCACACCAGTATTACCCTTCACTGCACAGAAGGAAATCCAGCCGAGCCTTTCTAACCTACACACAATTGTTAATCAGCAATTTTTCCATTGCATGTGTTTTGTCTGTGTTAGTTGGCATCAAAAACAAATATTTATGTCAGGAAAGGCACCAGAGGAATAATAAATATGATCTTCCACAAGCATGTCTGCACTCATAAGCCTACCTCCCCCATCTCTGTACTCTGACACAGTGTTTTATCAGTTGGAAATGTCCCAGGCCAGTATTTTGGATCTTGTTCTCTGGAATCTGAGTTTTGTTTCTGTGTGACACCAAACAGAATGCCTCTATATCAGAGGCCAGCATATAAGCCTAAAGTTGCCCAGAAGTGGAATTTGAAGACAGATAAATCCCTTATATTGCTGTGGAAATGGTAACTCCATCTAAGACAAATATCTAACCTGAGTTTGCCAGTTAAACTCATGGAGGTTTAGTCTCTCTCCTTCCACAGGCTAGTGAGTGAATTTAGGATTCTGAACTGAATCCCCTCAGGCCACATAAGAAGCACAGGACACTGGAGCACTTGCCAGGGTGTGTTAACAACCACATCGAGCTGCATTATGGCCACATGGCAATGCAGGAAATGCCGGAGGAAATCAATTCCCCCTCATCATCCACCTCCTCGTTTTGCAGTAAAAGAGCTCAGGCAGACAGCAGGGGAGCTGCATCCTCTCCTGCAGATTCCATGACCTTGACAAGAGGGCATTGGACCTCTAGAGAGAGCCTGCCCCACAGGTTAATCTGAGACACCCCCTGAATTAAATCCCTGGCACTGTGCAACACAAATGTTTGAGAACCTCACCCTCCTTCCTGTCTATACTTTCTTTTTTTTTTCTAACATTCCCTCTGGAATTACACACTGTCACCAATATTTTTTGTTTTGTTAAATAATATTTAAACCCATAGGCCTATTATTCCCTTTGTGCTTGTTCATTAGACAGTGTGGGAAGTTATGGCACACCAGTGAAATCAGTCAATAGCTGATTTGTGTCTGCGGGTTTTATCAACATATATAAAACTGACATTCAAAACTGTGTCTTGCTATTTATTACAAAAATTTACCTATCTGCTCCCTTCCTCCCACATCCAATAACAACAACAGCGAAGAAGTTTTCTTAGTCAAACAACATTTGACACTCCAAAGTGCAAAATGAGCTTGTGAATGATACTAATTTACCCAACCATCACGACTCAGGTAGTTTTACTTGCCAAGGAAGTGTGACAAAGAATATGCAATTGTTCAGGGAATTGTGCAAGCAATAAAATGTTATTTTACTGTACTTAAAGAAAATTAACAAGAGCAGGCATAGAATAGTTACACTGATGTCTTTAAAGCTACCTAAGTGCAATAAGTGAACAAGGATTGAGGTCGAGAAAAGAAGGACTCTTTAAAAAAAGTTGATTACTCTGATGAGCAATTTTGTACTTCAGCCCATTTGTTTTGGATAAAATGTCCGTGTTTTCATTTCTCTCTGTTTTACTTTCCTATATTACAGAGGTACAGCAATTCTCTAGACTCATTTGCCAGGATGATATATTTTGGAGGACGGAAGATGTACCAGGGTCTTGCTTTTTAAAATGCATTGCTCAACTCAGCAGTGCAGTGCCCAGACTTCAAATGTCTCACCAGAGTCTTTAGCCCCAAGACAGACTTTTTGTTTGCCAATAAAGTGTATGCAAGGAAAGGAAAATCCAGATACTAAAGCAGAGCCAACCACGTGTCAGTGGGGATGACTATCTGTCAGAGGCTCAGCCCATGCCTGTTCCTGTTTAGTACAACAGGCAAAGAATCCAACATCACCTGGGCATATATCTGAACAACCCTCTTCTGTATTTCCATGCCTGTCAATAGGCAGTTCTGACACTGCCTATTTGTCACTCACCTCTCCAGATATCACCTAACCATTAAACATCCCAGATGCCCATGTGGTGGCTCATGAAACCTAATTTAGGTGAAGGAGTCTGGTGATAATAATGCCAAGGCAACAGGTTTGATCCCCATAGAGGCCATTCACTTAATAGTTGGACTCAATGATCCTTGTGGATCAGAATATTCTGGAAGAAAGTTCAGACTGCAGCAGGACCTGCTTTTCATGTATAATTTTAATGTATTTTTTCCCTTCCCCCACTCCTCTGATAATGATATAAATAGCAAATATCTTCAAATTTGGACTAGTTGAAGATAAAGTTTAAAAGGTAAATCTAGTTTCTCATCTTGTCTTCCTTTCCTTCATTGGACATATCCTTAATTCACTTCAGATGGTCCAAATGACTGGATTTATGTTCAGTATTACTGAATTTTCTGTTTCCAAAGCCAAAGCAACTCTTCAGCATGTAATAACCAACCTTTTGTGTAGAAAGCAGCCAGAAGCCATTTTGGTGGGTGAAAGAAATGAAGTGCTTTTATAACTACAAAGGGAAAAAAATAGAGACATGACCTCTACATTTTGATTTTCCTAAACCTGAAAGGCTACCTGCTGACTCCAGGTAGCAGCAAGACCTCACAGGCTGGACAAATATATTCTCTTTCAAGTGATTGTCTGAAAAAGGACAAAATACTCCAACTCTTTAACAATGTATACATTCATACAACAACATATATTTATTTATGCTTATATACAAATAACGCCCTGATAAAGAAGAACTGTCAGCTATTATTTTCCAAGTACCAGCACTTCATGTATGGCAAACTACTGAGCACCTCTTCTCTTTCAGACAAGACAGAGCAGTTACCCTAGTATTTGCAGAAGTGTCTTTACCTCTGCGCTTGCTGTGTAGCCCCTCTGATACTGTAGATCTTGATATAGACATCTAAAACACACAGCTACAACCACACGCTATATCCCTGACATGTTTTCTGGCTGTTGAATTCTGTTTTGCCTCATGGATTGCAATCAGCATTCAGGGATTTGTTACTGAGAGTATAGAACTCCTTGTGCTTTATATTGATGGCACAAGTGTTCCCCTTTCTCTGGGACTTTCCCATATATGAAAGTCTCCAATTTCTCCCCAACAAGGATATGCATGTAAAGGTGTAGTTCAGTTCTTCAATTCCGTTCTCATTATTCTGCATATTGGGAGCCTTTCCTCACCTGAAGACACACTGGAACACATTTCTACCCATCAGTCCTAGAAACGTCTGAAGGTGAAAGGCACTGTGCTCTGTTTACCAACAGATCCTCTTATGTTATAGGAAACCATCAGAAGTGGAAATCTGCTGAGTGGAGTCTAGCATGACATGTTATCAAAGCTGCCAAAGGAAAAGGTGAGCCAAATAAATTTGCAGAAGGGAGGTACATTCAGACAGACTTACAGAAAAATGGCCAGTATTCTACTTCTATAGTGATCCCTTGGGCAAATGCTCTGTGGAGGCGGCAATGGAAACAGACCAACTGGCAGCACAGGGGTTAACCCTTATGGACTGGTGCAAGACGTCAGTGCCTGCTTATAAAATGTTGTTCTTATATCTGGTTTGTGTGGTCAGGTTTTGACAGTGGGAAAGCTACAGGGGTGGCTTCTATGGAAGTTGCTACAAGTTTTCCCCATGTCTTTCAGAGCAAATGCCAGATGGCTCCAAAGCAAACCCATTGTTGGCCAAGGTCAAGCCCATCAGCCATGGTGGTAGCACCTCTGGGATAATATACTTAAGAAGGATGAGGGAAGGGGGGTAATGGTGCAATGACAGCTGAAGCTGGAGAGAGAGAAGGATGATTATATGAGAGCAACAATTCTGCAGATCCCAAGGTCAGTGAATAAGAAGGAGGAAAAGGTGGTCTAGGCACTGGTGCAGAGATTCCACTGCAGCCCATGGAGCCAACTGTGGTGAGGCAGCTGTGCCCCTGCAGCCCATGGAAATCCACAGTGGAGCAGTATATCCACTGCAGTCACTGGAAGACCCCATGCTGGAGCAGGTGAATGGCCAGAGGAGGCTGTGACCCCATGGAAATCTGGTGCTGGAGCAGGCTCCTGGTAGGACCTGAGCCTGGAGAGAGGAGCTCACACTGAAGCACGTTTGCTGTGGCAGAACCTTGCAGGGGACCCACACAGGAGCCAACTGTTCTTGAAGGACTGCACCCTGTGGGAGGAACCCACACTGGATGAGTTCATGAAAAACCGCAGCCCGTGGAAAGGACTCACATTAGAAAAGTTCATGAAGGACTGTCTCCTGTGGGAGGGACCACACCCTGGAGCAGGGCAAGAGTGTGAGGAGTCTTTCCCTTGAGAAGCCACAGCAGAGACAATGTGTGATGAACTGACTACATCCCCATTCCCATCCCCCTGCCCCACTCATGGGGAGAAGGGAAAGAACACAGGAGCGAAGTTAAGCCCTGGAAAAAGGGTGGGGTAGGGGGAACGTGTTTAAGATTCAGTTTATGTGTATATGTATGTCAAGGGACAAGGGATAATGGTT
Organism: Corapipo altera; assembly: GCF_003945725.1. Lineage (NCBI taxonomy): Eukaryota > Metazoa > Chordata > Aves > Passeriformes > Pipridae > Corapipo > Corapipo altera. The sequence continues at coordinate 12,550,512 of NW_020884872.1, forward strand.
AATGTGGATATATTAACTTGACTGTTGGATGTAAAGATGGTTTAAGTATGTTGTATATGTTGTTAGTGTTGGTAAGAGGGAACTTTGCGAATGAGAAGATTGAATTGAAAGGAAAAACAAAGGTATGGAATAAAAGGATTAAATATTGTAATGAGGTGTGGGGTAAGTAAGTAAGTGAGAAATCTGAATAGGGTATAGAAATGAAGCAATATATGAAAGGGATGGTCAGAGAATATTTGGACACATCAGATAAAGTGGGACCCAGGTATGATCTAGAATAAGGTGTGGAGATTGTACTGGGTCTGGCTGGAATGAACTTAATTTCTTCATAGCAGTCAGTATAGTGCTGTGCTTTGGATTTGTGGCTAAAACAGTCCTGATAACACACCAGTGTTTTGGTTATCACTGAAACAGTGCTTGCACAATGTCAAGTCTCTCGTCTCCCTCTCCCCAAAGTGAGTAGGCTGGGAGTGGGCAAGAGGCTGAGAGAGGGCACAGGTAGGACAGCTGACATGAATTGACCAAAGGTATATTTCATACCATATGGCATCATTCTCAGAAATAAAAGCTCAAGAAAGAAAGGGCAAAGGCAAGGCATTCATTGTTATGTTGTTCATCTTCCTAAACAAACAACTGTATATGCTGAGGCCCTGCTTTGATCAAAGTGACTGTACATCTGTGTGCCTGTGCAAAGTAGTGAATTAATTCCTCTTTTTACTTTGCTTGTGCATTTAGCTTTTCCTCTCCTTATTAAACTGTCAGTATCTCAACCCATGAGTCTTCTGACCTTCCTTCTGTTTCCCCTCTCCCCCGCCCTAATCCCATGAGACAGAAGATTAAGAGAGGTGTTGGATGGATATTTGTCTGCTGGTCAGCGTCAACTCAACCTAGGAAAAGTAGAACAAATAGTTGAGTCTGGCCCCTTATGACTTGAGAAAGTCCATACACAGGAGATGCTGCAGACAGATTATTAAGCAGCATGAACCCTGACTTCTTGAACCAACTGGTCAGACAAGTTAGTTCTGTCCTGTCAAGATTTTAACCCAAGTAAGGCACATTAGCTGTCCCATGACATCAATACCAAACAACCACCCTAGGCTAGTATCTGTAAGGTACATAAAATAGACTCAAAATGCAGAAATTTCCGAGGAGTATTTCATTTCAAAGAGGGGAGAATGAGAAAGCTACACAGAAGGTAGCTCAATGGACTGACAGAGGCACAAAACCTGTAGGAGACCAGAATTACGGAATTCCTTATGGATTGCCCATCAGAGAGTCAGAATGCATTGCCCATGACAAAAGATTACCATCTGATCGCAGTAAAAGCCAAGAGTGTTCAGTGGCAGAGTAAATGCTGCCATTAGAGGCAAAAAGCAATCTTAAAAAAAAAAAAAAGGCCTAAATGAGAAAAATAGAAAAACAGTTTGAATTTTAAGGAGTTGTCTGTAAAACTTTATCCGATGGATCTGAAAGACTAGGAAGAAAGATTTGTAAAAGAACTAAAAAAATAAAAAATACTAACTTTTCCAAACAAGATTACCTGGAAGGCTGCCAGTGAAGAAGTCACGCTGAAAAGTCATATCTAAAAGGAGCATTCAGGGAAGATAAATCTGAAGAAGAGAAGCTAAATTAATTCCTCCCACTGGTGCCCCTCCTATAGGAACTATGGGACTCATTGACACCAAAGCCTTTACTCATGAGGATGAGCCCAGGGAAAAATCCCAGACCAGAGTGTGATGAAGAAATGGAAAGAATCATAAGAAGCTGAGAGGATCAGATGGTCTTCACCCACGGTGAAGGAGCAGAGGCACAACACTGCTAAACTATGAAGCTTGGTAGCTTTTAATCTCTGTTTTAGATGCGTGTCTTTATAGGAGAAATAAAGGGCACAGCATGGGACCATGATTTCTAAAAGCTACACTGATGGTCACAGCTGCTGTACACTGAGCCTGGATGGTATAGTGCACTGAATAGTGGTAATTCTGTCATAAAGAGCACATAGATATATTGGAGAAAAGTCAGATCCAACATGGCTTTTTAAGGGAAAGAGGTATTTCAAAAAGCTACTGATGCTCTGTTAAGAGATCAATGAACACGTGGAGAGAAGTGACATGTTTTTACCATGTACCTGAATTTCCCAAAAGCTTTTGAAGAGTTTGGACACTAAAAGCTCTTAAAGATATTAAGCTGTCATGGAAGAAGAAAGAGGGAGCCTGCTAATTAATAATTGTTACTTTAAAAGCTCAGAAGTCAAAAATTGTGGTTGGTCACTTCTTACAGTTGAGGGAGGTTGTCCCTCAGGAGTAAGTTTCAGGGCTAGAGCCATCTCTAGCCCTATATTCATAAATGAACTGCAGAAGTCTGTTTGTTGCTATTAATGTAATAAATCTCTCTTAGTGAGATGGCAAATATTCAGCTGCTAGAAAAGAGTTGAGGAAAATCAAACCTAAAGCTGACCTCAAAGACTTGAAGAAAGCACTCATGAAGGAGTAATAAATGGCAGAAGAGATTCAATGTCAATAAATGCAAAGTAATGCACATGGCAAAATAATGATCCTAACTATACATATGCAATGATAGGCTCTACATTAACAATTCATGAAAGAGGTCTCAGAATAACTCCGGATAATTTCCTGAAATGTCAGCTCAATGTTCAGTAGTCAGAAAGGCAAAAAGACAGTAAGGAATAGGAGAGAGAGAATGAAAGCACGCAGAAAAACATCACTGCAGCATGGCACAAAACCATGGTTCTATGGTACAAAACCATGGTTCACACACAGCTTTCCCAACCACTCCATCCCAAAACAAATGGGACAGACCTATGAGGAACACAAAGCTGTCGGGAGGTACAGGTATTAGAGGCCATCAGTTGCATCTTGAAGGACAACAGGTTTTTGTTTGATGCCTGGGCCATCCCAGACAAGCTTCTTCTTTCTGCTTCCTGTGACAAAGAAACTCATCTGCTATGTTCAAAGCAAGGGTAAAACACCTAAAAACATTAAACTGCAAAGAAATTGCTCTTGGTTTTAGTGCCCTATGGAGCTGTGTTGTAAGAGATAAATCATCCACCAAAAATATAAGTAATCAAGAGTCATTTTCACTTGGTGAACCTGCTTTTCTCATTTTGTCCTTCGCAATCTTTCATGTTGAGACCGAAGAAAAAAGGGACAAAGATCAGAGAAGTTGTAATATGAATTGCAAGCTAATGCGAGAAGGGGACAAGATAGGAATAACATTTGTATGCTGCATATTTTTGAAACTGTAAGGCCTTTCCAAGTTTTAACTTACATAATTATTAAATTGTACTCTGTCACCCTTGAAGTAGTTCTGAAGTTATCTTCAAGCTATGAGTTAATCTTGTACCTTTCCTCTGACCTCCTCCTACCACAAATAGTCACAAGATATCTGGGACTGAGTGACAGAAAAGACATGACAGTATAATCATAATCTGAAGTTGTTCTTTGCTGAATATATGTGACAGTAGAACACAAACCAGAAAGCTGATCTTGTAAAATATCTTTGATCAAAGTATAGGTGCCTTAGAGTCCATAAAATTACAAGACATACAACTACATGAGATGGACCAAGAAGGAAAATATCTGTTGTTGAACTCTGTAAGTCCTGTTATTAGAGATGGCAGTGTTGGTAGGAATGATTAAACTATTCAGAGAGAATGATTATGGAACTGGGTCCTTCAACATTTCAGAAAAATAAAGCCAGAGACAGAGAGGAAAACGAATAATATAGTCTCTTTGTTAAATGACAACAATTTATCTATCCTGTTCACAAATGCAAACATGCCTTCTGGTCACACATGAATACCAGCTACTTTGATACTGAAAATAAGAGGAGTCTATCAGAAACAGTGTGACCAGCAGGAAAATTATTGTCCCCCTGTACTTGGCACCAGTGAGGTCATACCTCAAATCCTGTGTTCAGTTTTGGGCCGCTCACTACAAGAAAGACATTGACATGCTGGAGCTAGTCCAGAGAAGGGCAATGGAACTGGTGACAGATGTGTAGCACAGGTCTGGTGAGGAGCAGCTGAGGGAGATAAGGGGTTTTTATCCTGGAGAAAAGGAGGTTCAGAGGGGACCTTATTGCTCTCTACAACTACCTGAAAGGACTTTGCAATGAGGTGGTGTTTGGTCTCTCTTCCCAAGTAATAAGTAATAGAACAAGAGGAAATACCCTCAAGATGCACCATGGGAGGCTTAGACTGGGTATTAGAAAAAGTTCTTCACCAAAATGGTTGTCAAGCATCAGAACAGGCTGCCCAGGGAAGTGGCAGAGCCATCATCCCTGAAAGTGTTCAAAAAACATGGATGTGGTGCTTAGGGACATGGTTTAGTGGTAGACTTGGCAGTGCTGCGTTAACAGTTCATAATCCCACAGGTCTTTTTCAACCTAAATTTCTTTATGATTCTATGATTCATAATTTCTGCATATCTGTTAGCCTCATTTCTACAAATTAATCTTCATGCATCCAAACAGTCTTCATGTGCTTGCAATTCAGGTAGCCCCATACTGCTGCACAATTTCTGTGCTTACCTAGTCCACAGATCTGTCTAACACTTTGAGAAAAAAAAATAAAAGCTTACCTTCTGGAGACTGAGTGAATAACCTGCCTTAAATATGCAAACATTAGGACTGTATTCATTTCCACATGACATTTAAGACTGTAATCCATGCTGTGCAGAGTCTGGGGGATCCTCCCTGTGACTCATTTTACTTCCTGCTTGGCCTCTGAGTCTAATTGACTCTTCTTGTTAATTTCATTTGGATTGTCATTATGATTATGACATTTAACAAGATTCCTTTTATGTTTAATACATTTAAATAGTAAATTAAAACAAGAGCTAGCCACTACCGACATTTGCAGAGTATAGGCATTTGCAGTTATATTTTCCATGCACTATGAATTCAGATGATTTGAGAAGAGTTTTTGGCAGGGGGACAGTAGATGTTTTTTGTTTGTTTCATTTCTTATTTCTCTCTGTAAAGAACTTACAGGCAGGGCATAAGCCTAAAGCTGAGATGACCCGTATACAATTTGTTGATCTCATTAATCACTGAATTAAGTGATTGAATCTATTTGATTGCAATTAGAGACTCTCCCTCTCTCTCATTAATCATGGCAATAACACCCTGATCTTCAAAGTTATGTGGGTGACTGACTTTTTCTGAAAACAGTGACAAGAGTCTTTTCCTTTGTAATTTATTTGGACAACTTTAAGTCATTTTTTTGTTTTCACACAATTCACATATAACCTAACAGGCACAGGGGTTTAGCTATGGCTTACTGTCTCTGCACAGCTCAAGAAATCCGAGGATTTATGTGTGTGTAGATGAGAGGCTGAAACCGAGAGAGAGAATAACTACACCAAACATACATCCTAAAATTCCTTCCTCTCAGGAATAACATTTTGACTGCTAGATAAATTACACTGTGTTTGCACTTTTGTGGAGCAATCGTGACATCCAGTGGACATTCCCCTTACTGCAGGGCAACAGTACCTTCACTACAGCAGGAGAGGTGGTGGGCCATTAGAGAAAAATACAAAAAAATTTCCAGGTAAATAACATTTTAATTTCTTTTTTTCCTTTTAATTTTTTTTTGCTTTCTTTTAAAGCTTTTCAAGCATTCTGTGCATACATTTGTAATCATTAGTCTTGCTGACTGCATTAAGTGTTAAAGAGTATTTCAAGATCTTAGGATCACAGCACAGAATGCTGCCCGGCATGCTGACCCATAGAGACCAGTAGTTTTGCCACAAGCTCAGAGTAGGGCAGTCAGGTCTGCCCGAAAACAAATTCAGCCTTCACAGGATTGTCACAGGTTGTCCATGATATTCTAGTCTTCTGTGAGTTGGATGTAATAGCTGCAGACTTTGTATGGGGTATTTCTTGTTTTTCACTAAACCACTTCAGTGACCTCACCAGCCTCTGTGCATGGGCAAGAAAAAGAAGAGGATTTTGCCACCTGCTTGGGACAGAGTCATCATCTTTATGGCAGCAAAGCTTTGGAGCATCATACATCACAATGAGGAATCCATCATATATGGTGGCTGGCATTGTTATAGCAGAGGGATCAATTAAACTGGATGTGGGTGAGCTAATGAATTTAAAGGCCTTTAAGCATTAAGTTTCTTCTTTTGTAATTTGCAACACCAATATGTGAACACATTTGCCCGTCTGCAGCTGTTGTTACATCCATCACTTCCTATTTTTTCCTGTCCAGAAGTTCATAGTCGCCATACCTGTGCTGTTGCTAGCTGTTCACTAGCACACGTGCCTGTACCCTGCTAACCATTCTGTGACAGATTCTGCCCTGGGGAGGAAACTGCCATCTAACTCCCCATTTTTTTACATTACCATTTTGGTCAGGGTCAGGTCTAGAATGTAGCACCAGGCTCAGCTTGAGTCCTCACGTCTGACTGACACCCTTTGAAGTGACTAAGGCTGTGCTGGGTAAAGTTAACCATTTACATAGTCGTCATCATCTAGTTTCAGCTTTGATGCTGAAGGCAGAGGGACTGGGTACACCTCCCAGATACAGACCAAAAGAAATTCCCAGGCTGAATCCCACTGACTACACAGGTGTGGATTTGATTCATTTTTCTGCCATCTGGTAGACATCCATTTTGACTGCACTGTACAGTTTCCCATTCAGAAGTTTATCTTCCCAACCAGCCTTAGGCAGTTCATTAAAAGTCCTATAGCTTAAATCTTGAAGAAACTGCTGAAAGATGTTGGTAGGAATCACTGAGCATTGGCTCCAGTGAACCCCTGCAGACAAACCTGCGCACAGGATGCTGTGTGCATAAGGAGAATGATAGTGCTAACTAAACATAAATTCAGGGTTGTCATTCCATTAGTAACTAAGCAGCAATGGCAGCAGACACCACCCCTCCTCTCCATTCACACTGGATTAAATGACTGTGCACCTTTCCAGAGCATAGCATTACTCTAAAGCCTTTGGAAAAAAATGAAAGTAACCTTCCCTTCAGCCTGCCAAGGGGCTATGTAACCTTGTAATTATCTGGCTTTAGATAGAGGAGATATATTGTAATTGTGTACAAAAAAGGTCACAGGTTTATGCATCCTCTGACAGACTCCAGGAAGAGAACTGTGGCAAAACCCCTCCAGCAGACCTTTTTAATTTATTTTCCCCAAGTGCATTAAATTTTTACGTCATCTTTCTGACCTGTATGTTAGCATATTTATGAACATGTGATTAACTGGTACCACAAAACAAAGCCAAAAGTGTCAAAAATGGTTCGGTTATAATTGATTTTGGCTCTCTTTTCTAAGAAAAAAAAATCAATATTGCACAAAGAAAAACAGATTACAGAGTTGAGAAGGAAGACAAACTTAGATGAACTCATATCAGTGATTGACATTCAATAAAAACAGACTATGGTTAAAAACCTGCCAGCTCCCCTGTCATTAAAACAAAGCTGTTATTTCTGTTGTACAGACCCAGCTATAGAGGAAGATGTACAGTACAAACACAAAGCAAAAATGGTGTCTTGCAAAAAAAGGAGAATAACACCACGGAGAGAACACACCTGTCATGTGGTGAGTGGGTTCATCTCAGGCAAAATATCCACAATGTTAGAACCCACCAAGTTTTGGTAGGTACCCAGCATGTGGGAGTGTTAGAGGGGAGCTGGAGATGCATACTCTGGTGGCCTGAGATGACCTGTGAGAACCCAGTGTCTCTCACAGGCTCTCCACCTTCAGAGTAAGTTTCTGTCGGCATACCAGGGAGCAATGCACTGTACGCCCATAATTCAACCTCTGTCTCTCCACAGGTGGAACAGGCTGTGGTGATCCCCTTCCAGTCCATGGTGAAGACTTCTGTTGCCTGTTAAGGTAGGGTATTTCTTATTCCTCAGGAAAGAAGGGAGTCCTTCCTTTGCTAAATGTGCCACTTGTAACAGCATCGTGAAAACACTTTAGGATACCGGCTGAAATGGCCCAGCCTGAAACTATATCCCAAGAGCAACCTTATCTCCACCTATGGGGGACATGGGGAGAGGAAAAAAAGACTCTCAATCTTTCACAGAGCTACACAAAAGGAAAGCAAGGGGAACTCAGTGGTTAAAGCACTTAATTGTGGGTTTGTGTGAAGCTTAAAATAAACTGTTTAAAATAACCAAGCAGGCATCAGAAGAGGTTCTTTCAGTGCTGAACTATACTTATATGAAAGGACTTTACTGTGAGAGCATCCTCATCTATCTACTGAACAATTTTGAACAAAAAACCTGTAGCATTTCATGACAGAGATGTGACCACTGATAAAGCGAAGTGATTCAGAGGCATCATAGTGACTCCAAGTTTTAAGAAGCTGGAGAGCAGTGTCCACTCCTGGTGGGAAACTGGGCAAGTTGGGTGAGACGATAAACTCTGAAGGCCACAGAGAGAGAGAGACAGAGACAGAGAGCAGGACTAAAGAGAAAAGTGAACAAGGGCAGAAAAATCCCCTGCAGGGAAAAAAAAAAGTCTAATTGCTCAACACAGTCCAGGCTTGTCATGTCTCTTTTCTCATCCACCCCCTGCTCCCACCAGCATGATTTCTCTCAGAGCTGGGTTTTCAAACACCTTTTATCTGTCTCCAGCAATATTTTTCTGCTAGGGAAGGTGAGAGACTAAAATGTACTAAACAGCAAATACACAATTGAGCTCAGGTAAATGTCCCCTATATGTTGGAACTAGATGGTCTTTAATGACCCTTTCAACCCAAGCCATTCTATAAATCAGGAAAAAAAATCAGCTTCCTTTGCCCTCTTTTCTACTCTTGAAAAAAAAAAATTAATTTAGTGGGAGTTACAGTGGAGGTGCTTCTTCCTTCTTGTAAAGGCTATAAAGGCCTTTCTGTGTCTAATCACTAATCAGAAGAAAATTTCTCCAGCCACAATTTTCTCAGTGGTTGGAATAAACAAGACTGAAAAGGGTAACTGATCGTGATAGAAGCAAGAAAATGTATTATACCTCAGATTGATCTGGTTGCAGCAAGAGAACTGGCCCTCCCTCTTTACTTCTGCCTCCAAAACAATTGGACCATTTTAGGGGAGACAATTTTGCTTTTCACTATCCTCTTGGGCCAGGGAAAAAAAAATGTAAAATTAATGCCCAAAACCAGAAGATCTTAAGCAGGGCATTTGAGGGAGCGGAAAGATGAAGGGCAGGAAAAACAGGACAACATTGCACTTCATCTGAGTCTGAGCCAAAATGCACTGTTTGTTGCTTGTTTTGGAGCCTCTGGGAGTTTGCTTTTATGGCTTTATTGTCTAAACTGAACTGTAAAAAATAAATTCTCCTAAGTTTTATCTCCTCTGTTAAAACTATTAACTCTAAAGGCTCTTTTGCACATATAAAGTCTTTTTTTTTCATGAGATCTGTTTAAAGATAAGCAAACTGTGTGAAAGATACTTGCTTTTGACTTCAAGTTTTTAAAATGCAAACCAAGTCTGCTGGGGTCTTCTCTGTTAAAATATGGAAAGTGTTCTACTTTTTTCCAACAATTTAATAGAAGTTCCTTTACCCTGCTGTGTGCATTTGGAAGTAAAAAGAAATTATATGGAATATATTATTGATCATTCCTGGTGGAACACCAGCAATAATAAATCATATGGAACTGCACAGTTCATTAAACATTGACGGGGTGAGGTACTGCCCTTCTGGAGCGTGCAGTGCAGACAGCAAGTAGTTGCATTATAAAACATCCTATTTTTATTTAACTCTTCAGGAGCTGAAGAGTTACATGCTCAAAAGAATTGCTTTCAGTAAAGTTTCACTTTCTTTTAGTTTGATCAGGTTTTTGTGGAACATACAACGAAGATTAGGGGAAGCTTGGCTTATGCAGGGAATCTGCTGGAAAGCAAAGAGCTTTCTTTTCTGGAAAAACTGTACTGTCCTGTATCTACCAGTTTGATTCCCTTCACATTTAAATCCCACCTATACCAAAGCCTTCAAAGAAACAGGAGTGAAGTTTAGAAATTCAAACTCTAATGCTAGCATTAAAAACAGAAAGTCACTGTTGTCTGTGGTTATTTAGACATTTAATGATACCATTGTCAGCATTACTGATGTTGTTTATTACTTGCTTTTCCTGCCACTACACAAACAGCAGAAGCAAGCACAGGCTCCCATACATCACTGCAGCATGCAACGCCCACAAATGGATTAATCAGCTCTCATTAGTTGCTAGGTAACAGTGCCTTGACCTTAGTGTCTCTTTAGCCAAAGAAAGACCTGGGCACGGAGGCGTTTTGTGTGTGTGCTGAGTGGCCAGACACAGGTTGTCACCACATCTGCTGCTGGGTGTGCTGCATGGCTCATCCCCCTGCAAGCTGCACTGCACTGCTCAATAAATTAGAGAATGACTGTTCACATCGTGGCATTTCTTACAATTTCTGCCAACACGTCTTGCACTTCTCTGCATCAGATTCAGTATGATGCAGGCATGATTCAGAAGGGCTGTTGCAAGGCTCCAGAAGCAGTAGAGTCACTCTTTCTCTTAGTTTCTGTTTGTAGGTTGTTTTGGTTCCACCATATCTGGTATTACTTGGTTTTAATTACCCAGTTGCTTTTACTGATATGTCCCATACAGCCCTTCAAGATCCCAACAGGCACTGTAGAGATCATAAACATAGCTGGGAAATGGTCTCTACTCTGACATATTTACACCACAAACAGATGAAACATGTAAAAGGCAAAAGGAATGAAGTGAGATCTCCATTTAATTGGGTCAGGAGCAGGCAGTGACGCATAAGGAAATGAAAAGAGTTGTGTGGAGACTTAGGATGAGCTGTAGCAAAGTCAAGAACTCAGTTTCTGCATCGTTACTTTGCCATCGTCCAGAGGGAATATTCATGGTCACCATTGCTTGATCCAGAAGCTGCCTTTTCACACAGAGGCTTTTACATATATTGCGTGTAAAAAAGTAGGATGTCCAGAGAGAGTAGTGGGCTAGGAACAATGTAATGGACTCTGTTTATTTCAGTTAAACCCACATTCTTGGGTAAATTAATGTTTGACTCAGGATTAAAACCCAATCTGCTACATTAAAAAGATACAGCTTGCTGTATTTCCATGACTTTTATTAGAATGAAGAAAGACATTAAAATTCAGCAAATAGATAACCACATCTAAAACTACTGCTCTCCTTTTATTTTTAGACTAAAACAGACTTTAATTCAATAGTGACATCAAGATGTCATTAAAATTGCATCAAGAAATTAATGGTGGAACATTAATAATAGGTTAAACTACCAATTAGTCAAATCACCAAATTAATGCAGCAGGAGATTGAATCACGAGATTAAAATAACAAAGAAAATTTACTTGCCAATTCTTCAGACTGAAGGGAAGTAGCATATTTGCTTTAGCTTAAACCCACAGATAAAAGATTTTGGCCCAGGCAATAAAGTAATTAATTGGTCTTAAGCAGTTACAGAAATCAAGTTGGGGTTTATTTTAAGTTAGGATGTAGCGCTAACTCAGATTTCCTTAAAGCTCACTGCTACCATGATGACAAATATTTCCTTTTCCTACCCACATTCTGAAGATGTGGATTTACCAGTTTATTTAAAAGAAGAAAGTTTGATGGAAGTAAATAAATATTTTAACTTTTTGGTCTCTTTTGCTAACCCAGGAAATTACCTCAGTGAGATATACCATGCTAAATCCACGATTTGTTTTTGAACACCTTCCTTACATGCACTTTACAGAGAGGTACACAAGGACAGTCAACCCATGACCTAAGATGCAAAAGAGACATTTTTTTGAAAACCAGTATAGAAAAAGAAGAGACGGAAAAAAAAAAAAAACCAAACATGATGGGTTGAAACTATTGTGTTCTGATAGGCACCAAGGGGAAACAGAGTTCACAAATATGACTTGCAGTTAAACGGACATAAAGAGGAAACATTTGGGCCTGATGCACTTTGTCAAGTAGGATCTTACCAGACAGTCAGTCTGGGAAAATGCTAGCTGCTTGAGGTTCTCAACAGCTCCCTCCTGCTCTACCCCCTCAAGTGTCATGGATGCCTCTGCACATGCCAGCCCAAAAGACTATGTGGGCCTTGTACTTTGTCACGCTTCTTTCTCGCTGTGCCAGTCTTTGCAAGCAGTCCCTTGGGACAGTCCACTGGCTGCAAACAGCATGGCTCAACCTGGCTGAATGTGAACAGGCTTCAGTCCGTGGCCCACCAAAAAATGCCTGTCCAAGGCACTTGTTGTCTGGAAATATCTGCCCTTGCAGTTCCTGACAATAAATCAGTTATCCAGGTCACAAACTCGAAAGGACTGTCCCTGACCCTTCTCTCAGGTACTGGTAAGGAAATGCCTTATGGCACCAGCCTCTGGTACCCAGCTTATGTGTGTCACACAGGTGGCTGGGGCCCCAGAGATATGCCTGAAATGGCATAATTTGTCCAAGACAGTTGAGCATGTCATTCCTCAGCCCACAAAACAAGGGAACTGGGAAATGTGACAAATTATGCGAATGGTTCTATCTGACCTTCAGTGACTTCCACTAAGAAGTAAAAGCATCTTTGATGTAAATAACAGGTGAAGGTTTCTGAAGAGCAAGTTTCACCAAACCATGCCAGGAGACCTCTAGGTAAACCGAAGTATTTGTTAAACTGTATTCTCAGCCGTTTCTGTAGGGTACCCACCATCTGCAGCAGCCATACTGAGTTTCAAAAAGTATTATGAGGATGATATCTGATTCACCATTTTCACATCACTCTTTTTGATTTTCCTTTTTTCTGCAGGCAAGATCACTTGATGGGTCTCCCTGGGTCTATTTTGCAAACTGACAGCAGTTTTTAATCATCAACAGTACAAACCACAAGGAGCACAATTGCTCTGAAAGAAGGAACCTTCCAGGGTGGGTTTGTTTGTTTTCTTTCTATAGGTCAGATATACTTTGCATCATGGTAATCCATGGGCAAGTGATTAAATGAATTGAGAACAAATACTCCATTGCTGTACAGAACTGTTTACTAATGGGATTTTTTAAGATACTGGAAGACTTTACATCAATGGACATAGATAAAACTAAACAGATTTGATTTAGAGAAGAGAGTTAGAGAAAACAGGTGAAAGGTTTAAATCTTTTTGGTGGGCTTAAAAATAAGGATAAAAGTCTAGCTCATTATCTCCTTAATATAAAAGTCTGGGAAAACAAAAAGCTAGATTGGGGAAACTAAATCCAGCTAGCTCTCTTTTTTTGTTTTTTTAGATGTCCTAACAATAATGCAGCAGGGTGAAAAGATCAGGACCACTTTATACACATTGTGCTAATTACTGCAAGTACTTAAAGTTGTAATTAGCTTATTATACTGCAGAGAACCTAACATGGCATGTCTTTCAAAAAAAATTTCTCTCCAGATCATTAGTGGGAAAGCTAACAACATCTGCTTCAAATAAAATCAACCAATTAGCGCAGGCAACTTCGCATAGTTTGCAATCAGAGAATTATATTGTGCCAAGTGCTAATTTCAATGTGAATTCTATCTCCTTCTTATATCCCACGCTTATCTGCCAGCACAGCTGGTGTTTAACACCACTGACTTCAGTGAAGTCTCCAAAAACTTATGTTAATTTGAAGTAACCTAATCAGAAGTGTGCAATACAGACTGGGCTTGATCTCAGCTTAATTAAAACTGACCTCGTCATTTCACTGAATATAAAATAGCAGAATCTCACCATTTATCACTCAGCTATGATAAATATGCAGCTTATGTGAGAATCAAGGAAGACAAGCACTGTACCAAAGGAGCTATTTTCAGATATCAAAGCTTGTTTTTAACATACTGTAAAATGCCACTTGCCTGTGGCTGCCAGTAAATAATTCAAATAGTTCAGAAAACCCAAAGTAAGTTCCAAAACCTCCTTCCAAATTCTCAAAGAGGGCACCACTTCCAGCCTTTCTCATTTTGATGTTATCAGAATCACACACAAAAAGCTGGCTATTGTCACTGACAGTAGATGTGAAAGACAACTTGTTTTTTAAAATTAAGTTTGTTCTTGTCCAGTTTTAATGTCACAGTTTCCCAATTAGATGCAGTGAAAAAGATGAACCTGAAAATGAAACCATAGGGTTTTTTGCAATTAGCAACAAACTTGAAATTAATTTCTTTATTTCACTTTGTGTTTTAAATGACAATGTAATTTACTTGAATGTGTTTATCAGTTACATTTGCTGTCAGGTGTACATGGTTGCCAGGTTTGAACTTTAGACATCCAAAATTATGTTTCCTGTGGAGATAACACTGGAGAGAAAGTTTACAATGTGTATTTTGACTCTCTCTCTGAAGGACTCTACCCCTCATCCCTCACCCATTGGATGTCTGATGTTACTTTGTCCCCCTGGGATCAGCCCAGCAGATCCTTGCACCGATGCCTCCACAGTCCCACATCTGAGCCTGCACACAGGCACAACTACAAGGCCAGCTCCTAGCACAGACTTAGCTTAGACCAGCAAAAAAGCTAAACCACTTTGCCACGTTGGCTGGTATTGACTCACGTAGCAGAAAAAGTAGTAATGGAAGCACTTTTCCTGTCAGGGTAACTGCATCAGTGCCAGAGGAGACACATGACAGCTTGCCTCAGAGGAACAGTAGTGACCAGTCACGCGTGCAAATGTATCCTACTGCAAATGCAAGGTAAATTACACTAATTCAAATCCTTCACCACACTGCAGGCAATATAGCTAACCACATGCTTACTGAGGGCAAAAGTAAGCGCAGACAGCTCCCAAAGCTCAGCTGAGAGTCATTTGATCCAGTGTAGATGTCTTTGGCATGTGCTGCAGATTGTTCACAGGAGCAGGGTGCTCACTGCAGGGAGTGGAGAGGAGGGGGCATGAGCAGAGCACCACTTATCTTAAAGCAGATACCTAAAATGAGCAGATAAACTGAACTCAAAAAATGCCTTTGATATGCAGATGGAGCTCAGAGGGACTGACTCAAATATGTCAGTCCATGCTGCAGATGGCAAGGTGAGGGAGATATACCAAGACCTTATGCTTGAGCAACTTGTCTTGCCTGCTCCTAGCAACATAAAGCGTTTGCCAGAAACAAACAGACAAGCAAACAAACACACACATACCCTTTACTCCTAACTTGTATGGCTCTAGCAGGAAGGTCTCCAGTTAGATCTGGTCGACTTTTCTAATTACTGTGGTTCAGTTTTACCTTCTATAAACTGCTCCTCCTGTCCCATGTTCTTGTAGTTAGTTATTTCCTGATTAGTTGTTCATGTACTTGCAGTCTCTTGGGGTGGTAGGTATTCAGCTTCTCATTTCAGGTGGGCTTTTTTTGACATTTCAGCGGGCTCAGAATCAGCCTTTCCTCCTCCTCTCTCACATCGTGTTGTCTTCAAAGTTGCTGACTTAGAACGGAAAAAAGGCAAGCAGCCTAAGTGACTATGCCAGAGAGGTAGGGACAACTATGTGTGAACAACCTTGTCATATGCAGCAACAGGAATAAATAATGAATAATAATCATGACCAAAGGTACTGTGCTTACTCTTGGCAACATTGCAATGTTTCCTTCTTATCCTTCTGTCTCCAGGCCCCTGTGAGTCTGTGTGCATACTAATACAAATATATATTTGTGCATGAATATATGCAGACACGGGAAAGAGGTATAAATCTAATACAGCGTATACTTTTGCTTATACATGTAAATTTATCATCTGCAGTATTAAAACTATAATAAAAGCTCCCTCTAGAACAATGACTCACACAAAGCAATTGAAAACGTATCCAACAGCTCTTTTGAATGAGGCTGCATATTACACAGACAAGTCAAGAAGGTAACAATTTATGACAAAACATAAATTAAGTTAAATTGATCATCATGGACTCATTGTTAGGACTGGATCACTTAGAGAATAAAGCCAAGAACAATTCCTCCCCAAGTCAGACTTCACTAAATACTGTAGGTGGCAAGATAAAAGCATAGAAACCTGGAAACCTACTTTTAATAAAGACTCAGTAAATACTCTCACAAGTTAAGCAATAAAAGAAGCTCTAAAAGTTACCTAATGTGACATTCTGAAATATCAAAGCTACATCCTAGTCAAGCCTTTTTATGAGGTCTGCTTGGTACAAGCCCTGTATGAAAAGGCTGCGAAACACAATGCTCCCAGATTTAGATGTTTTTTGAAAAGCCTTATTAACTAGAAAAGGTTCTGAGGGGCTTGTTCAGTCTTAATTGTGATTTGGTAAATATCTTCTTTTACCTTTACACTACAAAATAATGGGCTTGAACTAGAGAAGCCCAAAGTAGTTTGCTATGTTTTACCTTTTTGCAGACAACCATGTAAAATATAGTCCCACAGCTAGCCCAGAGGTGTTGTTCAAAACTGAAAAAAAAATTACTGTGATTGTGTAAGAGAATAGTTTTAGAGTTAAATAAACTACATTTTGGCTCTCAATCTCTTATCAACACCTCAGCCCACAATTAGGGAAAAAAAGTGATCGTTTCACAGCTTTTTATAGACTGCTAATTATTATTGTGAATCCATTATTCCTTAAGCAATGGCTACATGGCTGGTTTGCAGGAAGAGTAGGCAAGGTTTTACTCATTGCACAATTAGACAAGGTTGCACTCTAGGCCAGGTAACAACATTAAGCCGGGGAAAAGCTTAAGAAGTAGCACAGATAAAAGCATGAAGAGAGGAATGAAATAAATAGAAAACAAAATGTTTATGAAGGAAGTCAGAGTGGAACAATGAGGGAAAGAGAAGCAGAAAGGGAGTGGTAGAAAATAAAAGTGTAGATTTAAAAACAACAGTAATTTGGAAGGCAGTGAGAGGCACAATAATTTACTACTCAGGAAAAAAAGTTATGGTAATTCTCATGGTTCAAAGAGCAGAGAATTAAAAAATTAACAGTTACAAAAGAAACACCTAGAGCTTTAGCATTAACTTTCCCAACTCATCCACAATTACGACCTCTACACCACAGAAAACAAGTTAACAGAAAGTCAAGCAAATTTTGCATTTTTTTTTTCAAATGTAATTGCCTTACATACAGACTCAGCCATCATCCATTGCTGGAACAAATCTGGACACTGGACCAGAGAAGTGGAAAATAACTTAAGGATCATATGAGAACTTACCCTGAAATGGGATAAAAGTCATGAGCACAGAGGTCTCTTTCTGACAAAAATAGGAAGAGATATATGATGAGGGAGTAAAATTCAGGCCAACCCTCCAAAGCTGATGACACCACACTTGTCTAAACTTTATGCATCCTATTCTTCCTCTCCCTGTAGGTGCAGATTCTAGCAAGACAAGACATTTTCTTAGATGCAGATAAAAAGAAACATAAGCATCCTGGAGGCACTGGTGTAGTTGCCTCACCTCATGTCTCTTAGTTTCTTCCTTCGTGTTGTGGATTGCAGAGGAGAGAAATGACATCTTGCTAAATGCATTGTTTTCTACTGCTTTGAATGTGTACTAGAAGAGAGAAATTACTGTTAATCATAGCTGTAATGATTATAGACATATTAATCCATACATTTTAAAAGGTTTTAAAGTTTTCATCCTATTTCCAAAGAAAAAATACAGTCCAGATCCTAATAAATCTACATATATGTTTTTATAGAAATGTATATGCAGATCAAATATGTTATATTCACAGTGTATTTCTAGCAGGCATGAAAATCCTTTTCCTGCTTTTTAGCAAGTGTGGGCTCTGCAGGTCTCCATATAACATCCTTGCAGGGTGCTGAACACAAGGGTTTGGTTCCCAAGCAGCACTGTCATACTACAAAAAAACCAATGCACCACCATGTCTTCTCAGTAACAAGGAGACCATAAGGCTCATAGGAGTTCAGGAGTTAGTGTGCTAAATGCCTTGAGTTCATCAGACTTACTTTATATGAACTCATTTTATATGCAGTAAGATTGAGCTGAATCTTATCACGTGCTTATGAGTCATATGGTTTAGTTTATACAGATTGACTTACATATAATAGTTTATATTTTGCTTTTGTGCTTTTAACTTCTATGTCCAAACTTCATCTTTCAGCTGTGTGCAATCCAGGATGCCTAGGTTCCCCAAGAAAGTTTTTCACTCTCTCCCTCTTTTAAAGAGTTCTTATCATTTTACTCCATGATTGAATTCAAGCAGCTCTAGTGCCTTGCAATAACACAGAATTAAGATGGCAGTGCTCACAGCTTTGTAGCAATGCATCATTGACATTCAGGTATCATGACAAAGTGAAAAGCTTGATGGAAATCATCAGACCTATTAACTCTGAGTTCAATAACACAACGTGAAATTCTTCTCCAATGTGATATTGGAGTCTATGTAAAAAAATGATGGGAGCAGTCTAAACCCGTATCTATTCATATAAATACAGCTCAGTATAAGTTGAGATCTAGTACATAACTGTTAAAATTGAGCTTCAGTCAGTTGCTGGCACATGCTCGAGGATTTTAAAAAGTACAAAGGCAATTTTCCAAATTATATACCTACTGACAGCTGACTTTCTTGAATTATTC
This sequence comes from Corapipo altera, assembly GCF_003945725.1. NCBI lineage: Eukaryota > Metazoa > Chordata > Aves > Passeriformes > Pipridae > Corapipo > Corapipo altera. The sequence continues at coordinate 12,569,046 of NW_020884872.1, forward strand.
AAAAGCAAAAGCTTTTGGCAACCTGAATTCATCAAGCTGAATGGACTTAAAACTTAGAGTGCAGAAGTTGTGAGATTTAGAATGTATATAACCTGAAAGTGTATTGCCCCTGTCCCATACCAGTAATGTTTGATACAAAAGCGTAAGCTAGTGTCAGAGTTGAGGGCACCTGTGTAACTTATAGTGCATAAAGTGCGAGCCTGAAGGTAGGCAGGGTGGTAAGAAGAGAGCTGAATATAGTTCTTCCTCAACTTTAGCCAGACATTCCACTGGCTACCTTTAAATTTGTTTTTAGGAAATAGGTTTCAATATTATTATTTCTCCTACATTCACAGATGCTCAGTTTTAGCCTTCAGATTTTGGCACAGGAGTTCTGTGTTATCAGAAGTCAACCTTCTAAGACAAAAAATAGATGTTCAGTTAAGAGACATTCATAAAGCTGAGTCTCCTGCAAAACGATATAACATCTTGGTTTCCAGTCATACTGTGGGAGGATTGCTACAAGAAAGATTGTACTTCAGCAGCATAGAGTGTTTTATTGATAGAATTTCATATCAAAAAAAACCAATTATCATTGCCCTATAGTTATAGTAACACAGTTTTGAGTATGATGTTATGTAGCATTTGGGAGGAGTTTAATTTCCTTTTGGTTTCCAGTTTCAAAGCTTCTCTAATGTTTCATGTGAAACCAGTTTGTGACATTTTAACCAGCCTTTGCCATTGCTAAAACATAACCTCATTCACAGTGTACATTTACAGATCATATGAGGGGTGTGCCCCTGCAGTGATTCCATTTGCAGTTTTACCCCTCTGAGTCAGAAGACAACAGGCAAAGAAGAACTCACAGCAACATATGAACACCATACAATGGAGATTTACTTGAAGATTTCTTCCTTTTTCTGAAAATATTGAAAATATACTCATCAAGTAAATACCTTCATTATAGGTTATGTTGTAATTTTTCTTAAAATAATTAAAATCTCTGCATTATAAATGACTGTAAATAAAATCAGAAGATAACTTTCTTAGGTTTGAAAAGCACTCATCCTAACCCTTTACTTTTTATCACAGAAATGGAACTGAGACCCATGTTCCTATGTATCTGGGTTTTGTGCTCTTACAGTCCTGAGATTCACCTACTGCCTGTCACTGCAATAAGTAAAAGGAGAGCTGTACTAGGAGGATGAGGCAGTGCTCTTAGACTGGACTGAGCTTTTATAAACATACAGGAGCCCTTAAAATGCCAGCTCACTCTTAGGTGACGTTCTGTCTGGAGTGACAACTACTGCTGCAATTCTAATTCCGTAGCAACTGTGAAGCTGCCAACAGGTGTCCTGAGCCAAGGTTTCCTTTCTTCTATTGTTGCTTAATGGGAACAAAAATTATTACAAAGCATCTGCCAACATGATAAAATGCTGCAATTATCCTAACAGACTGATACCTCTAGGCACTTTAGTAAAGGAAGCAAGGAAATCATTCTCCAGAAAAGCTAACCTCAGTAGATCCACTTACATTTTTCTTTTCCATGATTGTTTTACTTATTAAAGAGAAATAAAAATATAAAAATATTAGATTTCTCTATAAAATAAAAATAGATGTACCACAGGGAAGACTAGCCCAAATATAATGTTCCCTGTTTCTACTTACCTCCTTTGTTTTAGAACTTTTACCTCCAATATGTTATTTTCCTCATTCTCAGAAGACAAGATCATGTTTGGGAAAACATCCAAAGTCTCCCAGAGTTTGGCAACACACAAATACAGAGTTTGCCAGGATTCTTTCTGCATTCATGATGATGATAAATACTAAGTATAACTTAAATAAAACCTGTTATGGGCTACCAAACCTAGTAGACAAAAAGAGGTAAGGCTGCTGCAGCTCCATGCCCCCAGATCCAGCCAGCAAGTAGAACGACCATGTATTCCCAGCAGGTATCTGCTGCATGAAGGTATCAGCACAAACACAGGTAAACATCCAGCAAGCCACAAAGAACAATGTAAACAGAAATAAACAACACTCGCATGGTCTCAAGCAGCGCCAACGTCCCCTCTGATCAAGATTAAAATCTATTAATAGGAAATATATCCATATGTATAAAATGGATCCCTTCAATAGGAGATGTCACACAGTCTATCTCCTATTTGGATGTTAGATCACAGGTCTATCCAGCTGCCAGCATGTGGTGTACAAATCCCACTCTGGCTGCTGGTACAGACCATTCACTTCACAGACAGGCACGTAATATACACATTTGCATGCAGACACAGTAGCTGGCCACACATACCCCCAAATGGGTCTCCCAAGCCATGCTCAGACCACACAGTGTCCCTAGAATTTGTCTTGGAGTCTCTGATCCCTCCAGAAGTCCACTCTCAGCCCCTCTGGTCACTCTAGTACCTGGCCTAGACTTATGGCTGCTTCAATATCCAGCTCTCAAGACATTTATCTGTGTCACCAGCTAGACTGCCTTAATATTTCCTTGTGATCACAGCCTCACATGCCCCATGTACCTGTAGTTCTACTCCAGTTGCTGGAGCAGACCTACATGCACACACATGCACACAAAATAAAGAGTCCTTCACCCACAAAAATAGTAATGGAATATGGTGACAAGATCAGGAGCCAGGCATGTCCAGCAACCTTTTTACATGGAATTAGCCTTTTACCCCTCTCTTTTTACAAATTCTTTTCTGCCCCAAATCACCTAGATACATCCTTTTCCTCACTTTTGATTCCTCCCCAAAACATCCCGTAAAAATCTTGTGCATTTCCAAAATATGCTTTCTGGCTTCTCATAATAAGTTTCATATTCCCATAGGCTATCACTGCTGTCCAAAAGGTGCTCTAGATACTCTTTCCTCTGAATCATTGTGGTGGGCATCACACTCAGATCATGGGACTGGTCATTGTCCCATAACAGCTGGGGAGGGGTTAGGAGGGTATTATCAAGTTTCCACATTGGCATTGTTCATCTGTACTCATATGTCTGTGTGGAGACGAGCTCTTTTTTCATTATTACCCAACAAAACCTATTGCCATGTCATCAGAACACATAAGGTGAGATAAGCAGCAAGAGAGAATAAATGCTGTAGGCTGAGACAGAAAAGATGTTCAATGCTGCCAGCTGTGTGTGATGAGTCTGTATTGATCCTACAGAAAGTACATCCATTATACAAGATGCAGTTGGCTCCATGCTGATAAGTCATTGAGGAGAATGCAATGATATACAAGAATCAATACATGCCCTCTCACTTTTTCCTGCATGGTAGCACAACAGTATCAGGCTTTCCCACACCAACTGAGCTCTCCTTCAGCCACCTGCCTTTGCTTCCTAGAAATGATCTTTTTTTCCTCAAGCACAATCTTCATCTTTTTTATTTTTACTTTTCCCATGCCCTTTTAAGTCACGTTTCAATTTTACCTGCTCTGAGAGCTAAGAGCTATACATTACTGCACCCTCCTTCAGTGTTAGCTACTCCTGTCTGATCACTGTTTGGAGATTTTTTTCATTTGTACTGCAAAATCATGTACAAACCTGGACAAGTTTATGATATGTTTGGCTCTGTATCTAAATGCTATCAACTTGTACCTATCAGCCTCTAAAGACATAATTACAAACACTTATGGCAAAGGTGATTGCTTCTGAGTTTGCAGAACTGGTAGGTGTGAAACAGATTTGACTTAGCAACTCAAACTTAAGATAAGAGGTAAGAATTTTAAGGTGTCTAGGGAAGGAATAACAACTAGGATAGAAGATGACATCGGCATCCAGATTTTTGTTCAGAATGAGTGATGTAACTTCCTGAATAGCTCATTATGCATTGGTCACCACGACCCTTTCCTGCTAATGAGACCATGTACACATCCAGTTTCACCAAAATTCAGATATTATGTCACATATTGAGAAAATAGATAATTGCTAATTCAAATGAGTAGAGAATTTATAGCATCTGCTACATATGGTCCTCCCCAATCATTTTATAGGTGTCTGAGTGTTCACATGGCAGACATGAAGCAAACCTTATATCTACCAAGAGTTCTGTACAATTCCAACAGATAAGGAGATATAAAGTCGTATCCAGACAGTGGATCGAAGTGGGTTGGTTGTGAGACAGACACACACTTAACCATGTCATGAAGACTATGATGACAGCATTAAAGAGACAGACCTAATGATGTCATAATTAGATGTTATTCTGGGGGGGGAAAGAAATTCGAGTTCTCCTTTTAATGCTTTATTTTTAAAGCTCTTTCTCCACATTTAACCCCTTTCTAAAAACTTTCTAACCAAGTTAAAATCAACCAAACACTGATCAAGGCACTAGTTTAAAAATTCATAAACCAGGTCTTTTTTCTATTGTTAACCTCAATTCCTTTTTACACTAGCCAGTGTTTCTCTCTGTTAAAACAACTTGACTTCTCCAAAACAATATGTTTGAGGAGGGGGGAGATGCAGAGCTGACATTGTGTTCTCCAAACAGACAGGCATAGAGACAGACAGATTGCTTTGGGGGCTGAGAAATCTATTCCCCCTCCATGTGCATTCTTTCATTAGTTTCCCTTGTATGACTGCCAACAACATTGCCAATTAGTGCTAATCATGGTGTGGACACCTGTCCACAAGAAAGAAGGTTGAGAACAATTACACAGTCATTTCAAAAAGCACGGGGAGCAGCTGTCAAACAGTAATAACTTTCAGTCACTGATGGCTTTGGCTGTATTGCAACAGGTGGCCAAAAGGTGAAATAACATTTATGCCATTATCTGCTTCCTCAGTTGTTCTAGTGTAGATTTTCATTCATCCTTTACATTCCACAACACTTAAGCTTGCAATGAATACTGACAGCTATAATGCCTATGAATGTATATTGTATGCTCTTCTACTGAGTGTAAGAACTTGCAAACATTTAAGAATTTCTCTACACTTAGAAGATGAAGTGGTAGAGATTTAAGCCCAGAGACTTTTAAAATGGAAATCAGAAGCTGTAAATTGGAATTCTATGAGTTTCACATGAGCTGATTATACACTGAGTGTAAGAACTTTGCAAACATTGAAGAATTTCTCTACACTTAGAAGATGAAGTGGTAGAGATTTAAGCCCAGATACTTTTAAAATGGAAATCAGAAGTTGTAAATTGGAATTCTATAAGTTTCACATGAGCTGATTTTTCACAGTTTCTACAGTTATGCAGTTATCACCTGACGTGTTCCTAGAATACTCTTCTTTTGGGCATGTTCCAGTGAGGTCAGGTGACGCTGGTTGTGCCAAAACTTCTGAAAATCAGGAATCACAATCACTTCAAACATGAGATGAGAAAATGCAGACTGTGCAAGTAGGGATCAAATGTGAAAATCATAGTTTAGCAATTTTCCCATCGCTGTAGGGGAATTCTATGACAGAAACTGAAAATGCATTTCTCCATAACAGCACATCACAAGTTGCACATCAGAAGTGCTCCACCTCTTCTTGCCTCAATTATTATACTTGATTTGATGTTGACAAGTCCTACAGGCATCCACTTCCTTAACACTCTTAATGCATTGTTAGGGCAGCTCCATGATATCTACTGTATGGGTAGAGAGCCTCAGGAAAGATAATATGCAAGAACAGTGGAAGAAATTAAGCTTGTAAGGAAAAATTTACTGTGACCTATGGTAACTCCTCACTACCAGTTTTTGCTAATTTACTGGTTTTACCGCAGAATGTACATGTGTAATTTCTCATACTTCATTTAAAAGTGAAATATAAAGCCATCTCTCCAGAAATCTGCAGGCAGTCACTCAGTGAACATCAGCAGGTTCAAAGCTATTAGCTGCACTGCACAGATCTCTTGACATTCAAGTGTTGGACTACTTCCACTGTGAATTATTCTCATGGAATGGCATCTGCAGCAGAGAGAGTTGAAGAAGCCCTCGATAACCAGACGCAGTCGCTCCGTGCCCGCTCACATCTCACAGCCACTCCCCGCCTCGGCCCGGGTCCATCGCTGGCCGTGGTGCTGAAGAAGCCTCTCTCTGTGTCGCCCTTCTTGGTGCTCTGGATATCGGCACCGTCTGGTTGAGAGAGCAATAGGCCACACCCTTGCACGAAAACCATTTCTGAAGAAGTTTCCTGGCCAAACCTATGAGTCCAGAAGATGCATGATATAGTTTTGCTCCAGCAGAATGAGAACAACGTTTAAGATCACAGAATCACAGAATATTCTGAGTTGGAAGGGACCCACATGAATCATCGAGTGCAACTCTTAAGTGAATGGCCCACACAAACCCACGACCTTGCTGTTATTAGCACTGTGCTCTAACCAACTGAGCTAATCTCAGGGTTTTTTGCTTCAGAAATGCCTCACCCACATCCTTTCTCTCTGATACTTCCAAAAGCCTCATTAAGCTGTCACTTTGTAATGTTCAAGTAACCCATCTGTCAGTCAGATTTGGCTTTGGGTTTTGGTCACTTTTATCCCAGTGAATCTGATAGTTTCAGTCTTATTTGCTAGAGGTGGGCTGTTTGACTTCTTGCCAATAGAGTTCAAACTGTATGATAATCTGTATAAAAATATTTGGTGGCACAATGAATGACTAAACTTTTCATGAGACAGATCTGAAACCTAGCTAATGAATTGCTAAATCTGTACTAAGTTAAAATGGTGAAAGCATAGATATTTAAACATCAGCATTAATGTTACCAGTTCCCACAAGGACAGGACAGATGATTCCAGCCAATATTATTTGTTTGGTTTGAAGTTTGGTAACTGTGCATCATAGCCCATTTGTTATTAAGGACTCACTGGCACTATCGGTGCTTCAAAGTGATTCTTAAAAATTTCATTTCACTTCACCTTAAATGGCCATCCCGGTTGCCTGTTTCAAAAACCACAATGTAGATGAGCATCGTTATTCCCTCTGGAAAAGAATACAAGAGAAAATAACTGATTCTGACAAATAAAAATAGGAAGCAGATTCTTACAATTCCAATTTCTTCCTGGATTTCTGACATTCAGAAACCACTGGAAAAATGCACATATGAGAAAGCTATTTGCACAGAATCCTACAAAAATTAATTGATAACCTTGGACTTCAGCCAAAGTGCTTAGGCATTTGAGCAGGCTTGTTAAACTCAGAAACAGTGCTTAGAAGCAAGACACTACACACAGGCTTAAGCACCTTGCTCAGTCAAGGTCTTAGACAGGTCTAACTGAGAGAAAAAGAAATTCCATGATAGCCAATGTCTCTTTTGCACATTCAGCAAAGAGACCTCAAAATCCAGATGACACCTGAACTATCCCAGAGGCAGATATGAAATCATTCTTAAAGTAAAAAGTTTTCCTTCCTCTACCAAGATAGCAAAAAATTGAGTATTTCAGTTTCCAAGGCTGCTAGTCTAGCTCTGTAATCAAACCCCAAAATCCCTTTTTAAAGTGTGTTGTAAGCAACAGTTGGGTTTACCATATAAAAGACTTCAATGTGCAAGTAATTTTTTTTTAATTAGTGTACCCCAGTTTGGCAAAGCAACAGTGACTGTATTCCTTTAAAATTCAATCAATTCAGCCAAATTAACCAATGAACTGTGGGGGGAATGAAAGTTATGTGATACTTGAGATTATATCATCTAAAACTTTCCAAAATATGTTGGTTGAAGACCAAAGGAAAAAATTCTGACAAGCAGTCTGATTTGTTTCAAAAGTTGGGTTATTGCCTTTTCTCTAAATCCTACTTTGAAACAAAACATTATCAAGCAGAAATAGTAATTTCACAGTTGGCAAGACTTGGCATTCAACAGCATATCTTATAACACCACAAAAGTACAAAATCTGACTTATCACTCGTCCTTAGGCAGCACAGACTCATACTGTTATGCCCAGAAACTTCTCCTTTCTCTTGGCTGGGTAGCAACATTAAGGCTCTCAGTTTTCCAATGTACTTAAGAATAGTTTATCTGCAACCAGAATTTAGCAAAGGAAAATTTCAATTTTCCTCAATTTTCAGTTGAGGACTGCATGTCCTCAATCATTCAACAATGAGCGGAAAACTGACCAGGGAAAAGAGACTGATTCTTACAGTTGGCTGTTCAAACACTTCATCCCTTTCTCATACAGTGATGTTTAGGAAGCAAGCCACTTTGCTCCCCAGATAAAAAAGTCACTGACATCAGGTGACAGATTTTTTTGCAGTGCCCAGTTATACTCCAGAAGGAATCAGCCAGAGAGTCAGCCAACAGAGCTCTGAACCACAGCCATATGTCTACTTAAAAAAAAAAAAAAAAGTCTTCCTGAGATTTTCCCAGATACTGAGTATTTTCACATGCAAATATGGCTACCACTGGAACTACAAGGGAATATCCCTCTTCTAGGAAGGATGAGTTCATGTGATCTCTTTTAGAACTAAGACATAAAAGTGTGTATTTCTCACAAATGACAATCAAAGGTAGTTGATGGAAAGCTCAGATGAAGATGTCAATGTTACAAGGTGATGTAAAGCCAAATAGACAAATTCCACCCTGGGATCCTTCAGACTGAAGATACATTTTCAGCAAGATATAAATCTGCAAAATATAAAATACATTACCAAAAAAAAGTTTTAGATCACAAGGACGATAGTGAAACTTCATCTCTTTGGTAGCAATTTCACTTTCTGCACACCCAGAGCACAAATATTACTATGCAAGGAAAGTCAGAAGCAATAGGACAGCATCTGACTTGCTTTTCTGCACAATATTGAGTGCTTGGCACAAATCAAGTCCTCCAAGTTTAAACCATTCAATAAGACCCAACATTCACATTATTTTGAGGGCAAAATTCCGCTTGTCAATAAAGGTCACAAGATTTAATCATTCTGAATCAGCACATTTTGTTGGAAAAAATTAACTTGCTCAGTGCAAAAACAAAGAATATTTGAATCATTAACAGTATTGCCCTGATAGTAAAAATGTGATGCTTCCCTTTCATGGATTCTAATACTGACACAACTTGGCCCACCTACCCCCACTCCCAGCTGAAAGATTCATTCTAGTTTCTCCCAGTGATGTGCTAAGCTATTTACTGTAAAAAAACCTATGAAGCTAAAATTGATTATATGAACCAGAAGGGCTGCTGTGAGCTTCCAGTTTGTACTAAAACTCAGAAGCTGAGCAGAGATCATTGGGACCATCAGCCCAGCTTTAACAAAGTAAACCAGACCAAACTGGGGGAAAAAAAATATCCTGATCTGCAAGTTTACCTGCAGAGAGCCCTGAAATAATAGCACACTGCAGCAAAGGATGCCTTTCTTCTTGAAATTACTGCAAGATGGTCTTATTCAGAATATGGGAAACACTGTAGAAAAAAAATAAATATGGCACTCCAGAAAATAATAACACACAGTACAGAAAATTAGAGGGAAAAAAAACCAGTTACAATAACATTCTAACCACATTTTCCTCTTTGATACAACAAATAACTTCCATTTTCAGCAATGGGAGTTACATACAACAAATGGAAAATAGGCCCCAGTCTGCTCATAAATTGGTGTGAATGGAAAACACAGATTACAGGCAACAATAAAATATATTTCTACTGATAGCTCACTTTTCTTTTGTTCTGGTTCAGAGTCAGGAAATATGTCCCTGTATTTCTTCCTCTTTCTTCTTTCTTTTTGGGAAAAGCATATTTTCCAATTTTTATATATTGAAATTCAAACTCAAAATACACATATTTGATGCCTTGTAAATTCTGATCTTTTAAAGTTTTTGGATAGAAAAGTGGAAAATCTCTGCTTTTCCACAATGGAGCATTAAAAAAGCATACAGGAAATAATGGAAATCATTACCAGAATACTTCAGCTCACTGTTTATACTTCAAGAATGCAAACCTATAAAATGAAAGCAAAGTATACCTTGATAAAATACCTTGAAGTAGCACCTACTTCAACAAAACTGATATTTTCCATCAAATATTTTAATTCCATTTAAAAATTTTGGCTGTAGGTTCACAGCATTATCACAGCATTATCAGGTATAGAGTTCATATGAATGTTGTTATCTAAAGGGACACAATTGAAATAAAAATCTGCAGATTATCCTTGGATCTTTGGTGTTACTGAGAGAACCCTGCAGCGAGAAACTTGCCAGGTTTCTCCTTAGGGAAATGTCAAAGTCTGGGCAGAGCTATTCAGAACCAAAGGCAGCTCTTTATGGAAGACAGTACCTAAGCCAAGTTTTCCCCTGTGCTTGCTCCAGTTCTTATGCTGGGCGTTTTTTCAATCCTAAGTATAGCTATCCCCAGAAGTCACTCCACAGTATAGCCAAGGAGACATCTACTCCCCATCTCTGAAATAGTTCATCTACTCTGATGAGGATGAAGGTTTGTCACGGCACAGTAAATACCAGGTTGAGAGCAGCAGATGGGACATGCCAGAGCCCAGCTATCAGAGCTGAGACTTCTTTCTGACCTAAAAGGACAGGATTTTTCCAATGCGAATAAAATTTTCTTTTTAACATTTTCCCTGGTCCCATACCTGTTTCATCTTTGCATGTAGCCAGTTATACTTCCTGAGTCAAAAGAAGACTCTTCAAAGCCTGTGAATAAAATTTCTTTCCATTTATTTTTTTTAAATAAAATAAAATAAAATAAAATATGAAATATTCCAATTAGCTTTAGGTTTTAAAAATTTTCTCAGAAGCAATTTGACTTGTTGAACCCCAACTCAATATTACAGTGCCTTTGAGTGTGTCATTTTTAATGATTTGGAATTAAAAATCCCCACAATCTCACCAGATTTAACATTCTTTTGTTTTTTATTAAAACACTCTTACATTTCCTGCCTTGCACAGTGTTAGACTAGACTTAACAGTCAAATCTTTTCTGGTCACATTTTCCACTCTGCATTATTGCAAGAAAAGTTCAATCATGCTATGACATGCCCGTGACCACTAGTGTGATGAGGAAAAAAGGAGAAAGAATTCATCTGCTAGCAGGAGAGATTAGTATCGAAGAATAAATTAACACTAAGTAGAGGAATCTGTAACAGAACAAATATAATTAAAGAGAAAGCTCTTTGGAAAGTCAGACATGAAGAAAAATTTCCTGTTCTGAAATTTTCCTGTTTCAACATTTCATTACTAGTCCCTTGTGGCTGTCCACACAATTGCTTAGAGACCATACTTTGTTATGCATAACTTTGGTCTCAGTTCAATAAATTAAAATTATTTGATTCCACTCATAGATACTTAATATAACAGATGAAACTATTCCGAAAGCATATTCATAGAAATATAAAGAAAATTATTTGTCATTTATACTTTTGCCATCAACTTTAAAAGAGATACAAGGGCTTTTGAAATTTTATAATTATCTTTAAAAAGATACCACTAATGAGTCCATATATCATACATTAATTGTGATCCCTATTCATCTTCAAAGGTGAAGTTTTGAATATAGGTCCAAACCAGGATTTACAGTCATTATCAACAAAGTCTGCACACTACAGACATTAGTGGAGTAGAAAATAATGAGGAAGATACTTGCCCTTACAGAAGGGTTTCAATTGCATGGCAAAGTGGCTCTGATGCATTGAAAAAAAAAATCTTGAAATATGACAAAGTGTGGGAGACAGATCCCATCTACTGAGTAGTGTGAAGGATTGCTTCAGTCTTTGACATCAAAAAAGGGGGAATATCACACAGTAGAATAGGGATTTTGCTGGTGTACAGGGGGCTGGTCTGTTGGGGATAGCAGGCATAGTTTAGTTGTCCACTGTGATATGGAGCCCATTCACAGGAAGACAGGAAAAAGAACAAAAGGCTTGAGAGTATAGTTTTTGTTGTGAGCCTTAAGGTCTCAAAACATACCTTATGAAAGACCAAAAAAGGAGGAGGTAGGCCTGAAGGGGCAAACAAAGAACAGACATGGTAGAGAGCAACAATGAAAATGTTGATAGAGGCAAGGTCAGATAAACTCCACTATGAAGTAAGGTCTGACTTCCTGGCACCATGAGGTAATTATCAGAACAGTTTATCTTCTAAAGGAGATGTGCTCGTTTTGTGTGTTACATATTGAAAGGAGAGGTGTGTTGAATGGCCAAGGTGGTGCTTTCTAGTCCTGGCAATCACAGTTCAATAGGAAAAGCAGAACCAACCGTCATAACCTTGTTGGGAAACACACACAATCTGCATTGTTGGACATTTTTAAGAGACTTGTCCAAGCAAAATATATAAGCAGGCAGACAGGCAGGAAGAAGCAGACAGACTTAGGTCTGTGGTTTGAGCTGGATATCTCTCAGGACGTGTTAAGGGCTTCAACATAAATTTTCATATCACAGCCTTCAAAATGAGGTATTAGAGAACCATATTCCCAATGGCCCCCAGAGGAAACGTCCAAGAGTAAGATAACGTATCATTCCTGCTTTGTCCTCACCATCTGCAGAACATTAAACCAATTGTTTCTGATCAATTCTTGTCCTTACCTGAACAGAACAGTCTTCTAGGGTTTATTATAGCTTTTTACACCTTCACAGGGACATTGAAGATAAATGACTGTCATGGTTTAGCTCCAGTTGACATCTAAGCACCACACAGCTCCTCATTCACTCTTCACCAGTGGGATGGGGTAGAGAACCAGAAGAGTAAAAGTGAGAAAACTCTTGGATTGAGATAAAGACAATTTAATAAGCAAAAGACATTTGCAAACAAAGCAAAACAAGGTTTTCATTCTCTACTTCCCATCAGCAGGTAGGTGTTCAGACATTCAAGAAAGTAGGACTCCATCTTGCATAGCACTGACTTGTGAAGACAAACACCATCACTCCTAATGTCCCCCCACTTCCTTCTTCTTCCCACATCCTTATGTGTTGAGCACGGCATTATGTGGTATGAGCCTGAGATGATAGCTGCAGCGTGGATATCCATCTCTGACCCTCTTGCCCTTCCTCTTCCAGGACAAGACCACGCTGACCACACGAATGAGCTGCCTGACTTACACCAGAGAAGGGCTTGCTGTTCATTTCTACCTGTAAATAGAGCTGATGGTTGTTGGTAAACACCACATATGTGTAACCCAAATGGCTGTATTTGATTAGAGGAATCCACGCCTTGAGACATTTAAGTTTATTCTCTTAGATTTGTCTTCATACACTGTCCCAGGGTCAAGAGAGTGCAAATGTCACCAACATAAAGTAACACAGGATTCTGAAACACCCTTATAATAAATAATTACCCCAGCCATACTTGTTTCTGTTTAGGAGTACTGGTTTCACACTTACCTTTCCCAACAGAAACTGTGACAAATTCTACCCTGGCTCCTCTATGCTAGCAAATTTGGCTTGCACTTAGGTGTGTCTGTTTCTACATCAAATAATAATACTGATTTTTTTTTTCCAGGAAGGACTATGCAAATAAATGCTCACAGTCATATATGTAGCATATGCCCAAGAAGCCAAGTATTTAGCAGCCTCATCCTGTGACCTTCAGTGAAAATGAAAATGTTCACCACCTTGCAACAGATGCCAACCAGCTCAGCCATACCCACACTGCTTTCATTGCATTAATACACTAAACCCAGTGTATTTAGTAAAAAAGTAGCATTTAGTAAAAAAAGAAATTAGTAGCATTTAGTAAAAAAAGAAATTTTGCAGGAATGTTTAAGTTGCAAGTAGGGTTTTATTTTTAAAAACAATAAAAATGTCAGTGATCCAAGGATACAAAGATATATGGCATGATGCCCATGTCTTAGCCAAGGAAACAGGAACAGATGACACTAAATATGCTATAGGCTGTTAGTTAGAGGAGCGTGCCAACAGCACAATGTGTTACTACACAGGAAACCTGAGTTCAGAAGCAACAAGAGCTTGTTGAAACTCTGCAGTCAAAATGATGCTCCACAGAAAATAGCTTTATGACAAAATAAACTTAAAAAAAAAAACCTTCAATTTAAAATTTAAAATACATTAGAAAGGAGAAACTGTTTTCTAAATAGAAAAGAAGTAGGTTTTGGTGTGTTGCCAAAAATGAAAAGGATGGCTGAGTGTTGCATTTGTTTGCTTCCTGGCTTGAAAATTTTTCTTGTCAGTGATGTTACAGAAATCAAAAATGTTACCATTTTTCAGTTTTTTAGTTTTGGCAGGTTTCTGCCCTGAAAATTTGCTCTTGTCACCTTTCAACAGGAAGCAGTTAATTTTCAAATAGGTCTAGCAACATTCACCTGGCTTCCTCCTTTCTCTTGTTACTGGATACCACAGGACTGCATAACATTTAAACCAGCAACAGCACCAAAGGAAAAATGCTTTGTGTTGTTTTTCTTCAAACTACTTGCAATCATGGACAATTCCACTTGGAATTACAAACAAAGCAGTCTTTAATTAACTACAATTGAAATATACCCTGCTCCCAGGATCTCTGCTCAGAATAAAAGGCAAAAAAGCTCAAAAACTGCATCTTCATGACATTTTGTGAGCCTGCCTATAGGAATGGTGCACCTCCTGCCTCTATCATATATCATCTTTTCTGGGTCTTATACTGCATTCTTCCATTCCCAATTCCTCCAGAGGAGTGGCAGCTTGCAGTACCTTGTCAGCATGGGGGCTGACAAGAGCACAGGCTTCTCTGCTTGAGTCTGTGAAGAAACCCCAGAAATGAAGGGGTGTGGGTGGTTAAACCCAGCCCTACTCTACTGCCATCTCATCTGTAGGTTTCCAGCTCCTGAGGCAGCTTTGTACAGAGGCCCCACTATTTACTGCCCATTCCCTGCTCATGGTGCTCCTGCTGCCCTGAGTGTCCAAGAGTGCCCAGTGCTTGGATAGAGAGCATCATTTGTAAAACTACGAGAAATGTGTTTACTAACTTTAGATGACTAGCTGTAACAATGCAAACCATGCCTGTGCATTAACTAGAATATCTCATAAGCTCAATTGTAATTATAACATCTAAGATATTTGGGGCAGGGGGCATGCATATGTGTGGGAATGCTTTTTCTTTTTTTTTTTTTATTTTAAACCTGTTGTCTAAGAGTGTGTTTAATTGTATGGTAGCAATTATTCTGCCTGCTGTGGAAGCAACAAAGATACATTTAGATGAAGAGGCTGTATTTTCTTAAGATAAATACATTAACAGCCCTGATTTCATAATTCTTACAATATGAAAAAGGCTAAGCACTTAATGGCCTAAGTGCAGAAAATCAACATATACAGAATATATATACAGAAAATGAATATATACAGAACAGGGATGGTGCAACTAGTGGCAGTGTATCCACCTGATACTCAAACTGAATCAGCAAAAATGAGATCCAAAGAAAGCTTTCTAACCTTCTACATTCCCAGAATTTTCACATTACACTGGCACTATCACTTTTTTGTTCCAGGGAACAGCAGTATCCATTGCTTCAGGAATGAAAAAAAAAAAAAAAAAAAAAAGGCTGAGTCAAAAAGATTTTATTTAGTTTGGTTGGGTTTTTTTTTTTTCATTTTGATAGACCAACTCTGTTTTTTTACAAAACCAAGAGAAAAAATTTTTTCCGTTGAAGATGCAAAATGATTTGCAAGCATTTCCTCAAAGGCAATTTAGGGAAAAAAAATCCAACCCACACATTAAAAAATTAATCTACTTGCAGGCTCTGATTAAGTCACTGTTTCCAGGGGCAGCATTTTCTAGATTAACACTAAAAATGTCATTAGTAGACCCAATCATGACAGAGATATGATCCCGGTATTGTAGCTTCCCTGCCCCACTAAGAGCTCTAAATCACCAATGTGTAGATTTCCTGCAGAATGATAAATGATAAGGAGCATTGAGGAAAGATGTTGGCAGTTTGAGATCAGTTGCCTGCCATTCCAGGATTGGTTGCTTGAAGCTCTTGTGGTATCCTCTTACCTAGGGCTACATTGCAATCCTTTGCAACACCAATAAAGTATCCTTCTTTTGATCCATACAGTCTATGGGCTTGTAAAATTGCCTCCATATTTAGGATACCTGTTCCGTGGTTGGGGGATATCAGGCAGCCACAGCTCCTCTGCTGTTCCTGAGAGAAGTGGCAGGTCCCTTCTGTGGAAGGATAGAAATAACAGACTTTTCAAATGTAATAGGATTAATGGGATTTTTTTTAGTGTCCTTCTGTGACTCTATCAGGCACTAGGTGAAGATACAACTAAAAACTGACTGAGTTTTTAAGCTGGGAATGTGGAACTCTGAATTCTCACAAATATAGTTACTGCATATTTATAAGATAGCTTTAAAGAAGTGAGTCAACCAAATCTGTCCCTGGTGTTTTTAATACGATGGATGGATTTTAAAAAATGGGTTGAGAAACAACCTGAGAACTGGAAAGTGTATTGTACAGAAATGAATAGGTCTGTTTAGACAAGTAGATACAAGGTGCATTTGTGGTGATTTCCTTCTATTTGGGCTTAGGCAGGTTTTCTTTCTACAAAGAGGTATATATTCTTTTATTCTCTTCATCATTCAAGTAGTTGTGAACCCAACTTGTCCTTTGTATTGTTTGACAGCCTGCTGAGGAAATGGCCCCAAAATAATGAGGGATGGGATTCAGTGAAATATTGTTCATATTTTTACTGCCATACAGATCTACACAAAGGCTCTGCAATAGCAGCAGCATTCTGCTGATCTACTGATTTTCTTCTGTGTAGACCCCGCAGAGGCACAATAACAAGAGCAAAATAATAAAGAAGCCATATAAAGCTTTGTGACCATGCTTGTTATGACTGTTTCTTTAAATAAGGCAGATCGTGAGGACATAATGTGTCCATACGGTGATGCATTTCATCTCTTCACAGAAAAATAATTCATGAAGAAAGCATTTCAAATCTATTAAAATATTCCCACTTCCTCTTCCACCAGCTTCCGCTAAGAATAGCAAGAAAGGTTAAAGATTTAATGGATGTTGAGATTCAACTTACTGTCCTTTTCAGACCCTCCTGGACAGAGCCGAAGGCCACCATTCACACTGTGCATTACCACTTCTGAATAGGCTTCCTATGTTTTGCTTGACTTTTTGATAAACAAAGACTTTCAGTACCTAAGGCTCTGTATCTCAAGGCAAGATATTGTTTGCAAAAATATACCTTGATTTATTCTCCTCTTCTTTATCCTGGCTAATTCAGTTTTTAAAAGTTGCATTAACAGTTTTGGCAGAACCAGGAAAAGCTCTCAGGAGTACACCTGGTCTGAATATAGGTATTCTTCCATCTTCTGCCAAGGCATGAGATTCAACTGGAATGTGGCAGCTTCAAATGTTGAAAAAAAAATGCCAGCATATTCAGGGCTCTGAAACGTTCTGATATGTAGCTTAAAAGCTGGATATCACTCCAGTGAGTTCTGGTTCCACAGGGCTCAACAAACTGCTGTCACATTATCTGAGCTACACAGAGAGGCCACTGCCACAGAATAAGGAGTATAGCAGCCCCCTGAGCCCTTTTCAGGGCAGGTTGTTCTGGACTTTCAAACTCACAGCAATTCAATCTGGAGCAAATCCCAAAAGCAGAAACCTTCCCGTAATTCACTGAAAATGCATCAAAGGAGAAATGCATCTATAAGGCATTTAGATTTTATAAATTGGCATTTTTAACAAAGACATGCTTTGTCAGGAAATTCCTGGCCAGCTCTAATCATGAATGCATCTGGGAAACAAATGTTTTGTCAGATCTATGGGCAAGATGGATTTAGCCAAGGAACGAAAGGAACATGACACTCTGATCAGCGATCCAGAAGATCAAAGGACATGGAAAATCAGAAGAGCATGGAATTAGCCAGCAAAATTCTTTACTTGCAATTAAACTAATTTAATATCAGATCTGATGAGACTTTCTGCAGAGCATGGTGTTTATCAGTAATAAATACAGTTTTGGACAAAAGGGGCTGTATTACTGGGAGCAGAGGAGACCTATGCAACCATAATCACAGTGTACAACTTCAGTTACACCCTACATGGGCCAGAGGGTATGGGGAGAAAGCAGAGGTTGTGACCTCTCCTTTTCTACTGCCAATTCAATGATTGATTACCAATGCATGAGAGTATTCATCCGCTAGAAACTTAAGTTTGCTTGCAAAGAAAGTTTTAAAACCAAACCAAACAAACAAACAGAACCCCATGGGTCCTGGGGAGCAGCCACAGTTCAGTTGGACAGTAAATTTAATTTCTCAGAAGTATGGCTGTTTACATCAAGTCTCTGCATTAGACTCTAGAAAAAAGTAGAAAATAGAAACTGAGATCCCCAGGGCATTATTCACAGGAAGGCAGAGTGTCAACAGGCAATAGTTGTAATGCTCCTCTGAGCAGGGGGATTTAGAACTATATGTCCTATTTTTCTAGCCACTAAATGTTTGACATTTCTGGCATAAAGCTGAAGATGTGATTCCAAACCCCCTCAAGCAGAGAAGGAACTGAACTTGGCTAGGTTAGTGCCTGACTAGGTGACTGGCTGGGTGACTGCCCTACTAGCCAAATTACTATACAACAGAGAGGATTTGGGCCCTTATTGCTCCAGTGACATCCCAGCCCTGGGGCTTTGGCCACATTCTCAGTAAATTAGGCTCCAAAATAATCATCTTCCCCAGCACTCACCCCTCCTGCCCCACACCACCAGCTCCACGCTATTTGCTGTCGCTCAGTACCTCTCAGCTCCCTCTGCCTGAGCCCAAACCACCACCCATAAGCTTGTTAAAACAGTTTCTCTGGAAATAAACCCCTCAGCAGAGGTACTTACCTGAGCCACAGGATAAACATTTCCACCCAGATTTTTTTAGTTGCCAGAAACTGCTTGCCTCAAATCAGTGACCCTGCCATAAATTCAAAAACTAGAGAATAAAAGAATAAAAAAGAAGTATGTAAACATGGCACTTTCCATCTAATTTGGACATTCAACCAAATATCAGGTGAGATGAAGACTTGAGGGAACATACAGGGACAGGGATGTAGTGTGCATTCTTGCTTTTGTTTTCCAACCTGTGATTGACACAATGTCAATCACAGCTAGAGAGCATTGAATGCTCTCTAGCTGCAAAGTCCAGTATCCGAAGTGCAAGGAGTACTTTACTTTTCAACCAGTAATTCAGCAATTCTGGCATGCCAGGATCTTCCAGATTCCAGTATTCACAGGTACCAAGTCTCTGGTTTGTCACTTCTGGAGCAAAGGGAGCTTTGTACTGAACGGGGTATGAATTGTTGTAATATGTGATGTGTAGTCACTGATAGCTGCAGAGTCTGGGTTTACACAAGCTTTTTATGGAAGCAGAATGAAGGAAAAAATTCACTGTGGAATAAAGCTGAATCTGCAGAGGCATGCAGGATTCAGGTAAGTCTTGCAAGAGAAATACCTCGTGTGAATGTTTGTAATAAAGTGACCTAGTGCAGTATGAGCCCTCGCAGATATTGCTGTCACATAGTCTGGGCTGGACCCAGTTTGAAGCAGCAAGTACATACTCACCTGCTGGCTGATGGAAATTAGTGTCTCTGGGGTACAGAGGGTAAAATCAATTATTCACATCTCCTGTGTTGCTACTACTCACACTGTTACCAGCAGACTTGGAAAACCAAGAAGGTTTGGGCTTGATTTTAACAGGTTCTTGTGGACTACCTTTATGTGTTACTAGGTAGAAAAACTTTAAAAAGGAAAGCCGTTGTTCCACTTTGAAAAACAGACAAGTAATGTTTAAATGTTATTAACATACCTTCTCCTGATGGTCTGTTTCCATTTATCACACCTTCTGTCACCAAAACTGCATTTCCTTTAACCCATACCACTGTCACTTAAGCCAGGTTGGGAAATCAGTGTTAACAGTTTTTTAATTCTGGTTGATTCCTGATATCTATTTAATATCAAGATACAGACCCTTTTTTGACTGCAAAGTGTTTGGTTACTCATCTGTTTACTTTATGGCTACATTGGCCAAACACTGGGCATTGACAGTGAGATGAATATCTTCTATTTCTGATAGCTATGCTTCTATCCCTGTTAGTCCTATTTCTATTTGGACCTCCTACAGAAGTGCAGTTCTCCAGGAGACTGATAAAAGCAAGGGATGTTATAAAAAGGATAAGACTTTCTGAAGCAGATCTCTAACAGAAAGAACAAGTATTGAGACACCAAAGATGACTTGACTGTACTTAAAATTATGTTGCCTGGCAGAAAGGAAATAAGAATACGAGGAGGGATGAGGGATTGTGGGGGATGCAGCACAATGAGCTGTCAGCTGCTGCTCTTACCACAGTTCTCCCCTGTCCTCTCCCTGTGTGAGAAGCCACAAGGTGTGAACATGCACACCGTCAATGCTGTAGAGGGAAGGAAAACCATGTAAAACAGTACCAAGCAGAGATGCAGTCCATTCCTGTAAAGCCTGTGCCTGAAAAATAGTGTACAGGTGTTTCTCAGCACAGAGCTGGGGGCCTCTTGTGTGTCTTCAAAGGGTGGCTGAGTTGAGGAATAGCTGAGAGAAGTGATGGCTTCTTGTTTCATCTGCCATGGGTCACAGAAGGGGGCCAAGTTGAGAACAAGCCAGCTCACAGAGCACACAACCTAGGACAAGGCACACTTCAGCTTCCAGCATGTCATGGGAAACCACATCACATATGGAGGGAAGGAGGGACCACACCCTTGGTGCTGCCCTTCCTGCAGTTGCACCTCTGATGGCAGCCACACCAGCCAGTGCTGCTCCCAGGGACGTGCCAGCAGTGACCAGGTGGTGCAAACTGAGGGACTACAGGGAGCTCAGGCAGAGGCAGCCGGGAAAGTTCCAGCCCAGGGCTGCTCATAAGAAAAGCCTCAGCCAGGGCTGTAACCAGCACATGCAAATGAACCTGCTGCCTCTCACACACATGAAGGGAAGCCAACACTGATGACACTTGCTTATGCACAGCTGGGAGAGCTTAATCAAAAGACAACAATAAATGTTGCTCAGTTTTCCTTCCTATTCCCTTCAGTGCCATTCCACTTACTTTAAAAATAGATGCCATAGCAAAGATTTGTATTTAATGCTTTGCTTGTCACAGAGGGAAGGAGAAATGAGCTGCTGAGAAGTAAGAAACTCTGAGAGTGGGTATGGGGATTTATTCAGGAATAAAGAGTTTTAGGACTAGGTCCATCTTGAACTAATTTAGCTAGAACTGAAGTCATTGCTCTGTGCTCACTCAGTGCAGGGATCATTCCACACACCAGACTTTTTTCTGCAAGACTGTGAGGAATAGTGAATTCAGACTCTGGGGGAAACCTGTTAAAAGAAAAGGAAGAGTGTCCAGTTCAATCTGTCTCTAA
This sequence comes from Corapipo altera, assembly GCF_003945725.1. Classification (NCBI taxonomy): domain Eukaryota; kingdom Metazoa; phylum Chordata; class Aves; order Passeriformes; family Pipridae; genus Corapipo; species Corapipo altera. Next base: position 12,590,274 of record NW_020884872.1, read on the forward strand.
ACAATTTTACCAGTGGAATTGTTTCAGCAGAAGGACATTAGGTATTTCTCCTGTATAAGAACCAAGAACCATTACTTACATCGGCTTACTGCTAGTGAAATATACATAACAGTGTATTAAAGTTATTTTAAGCAATCTGTTAACATTTTTAATTTATCTGCAAACATTTTTAATTTCTGTTATGCACCTGATGACCCACTCCAGTTCTTTTGTTCTCCCTTGAGACTAATTATGGCATTGCCCATAACACAGTATGTCCCATTCAGCAGAAGGGCTCAGGCACTCTAATTTACTTAGGCAAAGACTGCTGAGGACGTTCTATAGCTCACTTTTCTGTATTTATATCTTTCTATTTCTTTTCTCTTGCACACATTTTTGCAAACTTTTTCCCATTTTGGATTTCATCTCAGCTGTACACTAATGAGACAATATATCACTCCACCCTGTTCATTGTGGAGGTAATTTCATTGCTTTACACTGCCAGTTTCATCCACACTTTTGAGAACATGGTGTGGAGCAGATTACCCAGAAATCTCCTGCTCTCACCTCGGGCAAGACTGGTCTTGTTTGTCACAACCTACCTGTGAAGTCCAGATAAGCCTCCCCTCGCTGTTCAGAACAGCACAGTTCCTCAGGTACTCTAATGCCCTATGACAGTTCACCAGTGGTCTATTTCAGATAATTCTGACCCAAAATATATTTCCCACCAGCCTTGTTTTGACTCAAACATGCAAGTTTGCTACTGAGCCAATGCTCTCTGCCAGCATAATACTCTGAAACAGATAGTGCAAGCAATAAACAAGTTATGGAAGGCTTCAGAAGAGAAGCTTTGGGAAAAAGATCCACAGATAATGCACGTTTTACAGAACCCATGAAGGTTATGTCTTTTAATGAGATATCCTAAATTTAAAATGCTGACTGGGTAACCTGTGAGGTCCCTGTCTGGCTATCACAAATATAATGTCTACCAAGAAGGCTGTGCTGCACCTTATTCTCTTTTTCTGTCTTCGAGGTTGTTGCTAATTTTATTGATGGACAACTTGCACCTACAAAAATATGCATGAAAGAGCCCAAAGTGGCTAGAGTTCACAAAGAACAGGAAAACGCTACAGTATCATGGTTTCCTTCTGATCCTCAGCAGCAACACTTACTGAGTGACAAGCAAACAATTTATTGGGAGAATTAACTTTTACCTCTATTTAAAAAGTAAACAAATGTCAGTATCACTTTGGGTCCTCCTGCCATTTCTTATGGACCATTGTAACCAAGATGCTGATCTCTCCATTTGTCCAAAAAAAAAGTCACAATATGATAATAAAAACTGCCACAAACTGGGTCATTTACTGAACAGCAAGGGGGAAAGCACACCTTGTTCCATAAGGATACTGCATAGTTATGTGACCTTCTTTGCTTGGCTGGCTCTTACAAACCACCAAGTGCCACCCCTTCTCTTCTCTGCACCATTCACAGGACTTTCATCTCTGCACATCTCTCCTGCTGCAGTGGGAATAAAAGCAACTGAGTTGGCACAAAGTCAGAATCCAAAGCTGAGACAGGCAAAGCACAGCCTAAAGCAACTTCACCTCTGCTTCCCTTATGACTCTGTGAAGCACAGTCATCAAAGCAGCACTAACACAAACACCCAACTGGAGGCACACGGCGTGTGGCTCTGCTCATGTGAGCATGAGACTGTGCTCTGAGACTGCACAAGGACATGTCATCTGAGGAGCTCAATGAAAGGAAATGAAAATAGGGAAAAAATAGTTCTACTCATCTTTCTGCAGAGTGGCACCCCTTAAATGCTCAGCCCTCTGCTTCTGGGGTCTCCAGGAGAGGCCATGGTTTTCTACTTTGGGGCTTCTTCCCGTGGAAGGGCAACACAAAACTAAAATAACAGTGTTGTGGGAAGGACATCTTGCTGAATCAGCCCTGGCCATTTCCTTTATCTAGTCTCTCCTGCCACCTTCTTAGTGTCTTCTGGCCACATCCACACCCCTCAGAGGGAGCAGGGCTCAAACCCTTGGCTTTCCACCAATTCGTCGGGCAGTACTTCCCCCAGGGAGAGGAAAGCAGAGGAAGCTAAGCCCAAATCAGCCAGGGGAAAGGAACTGCTGCCAAGAGTCTCCATGGGGATGCAAGGGACAAATAGAAACCCTTTCCAGCACCCCCAGCAGCTGTGGCTCCCTGCCACCTCTATCCACCCTGTCCTGTCTGGGCTCCCTGCTCCCACCAGGGGAAAAGAGCATGAAAGAATTTGAAGTGTAGCGTACTTACTACCTCAGGGCAGCTGAATCAAAACAGAAAAAAACGGGCAATTTTCCCACTCGTAGGAAAAATTCAGCCTCTCACTGGAGAAATAAGGCCAAGAGAAAGAGTGGGGCTGGGAGTAAGAAGAGGAGATTTGGGCACAGGCAAGGAAAAACAGACAAGCAAGTAAAACCACACCACCACTAGACCTTCCTTCAGCTAAAAGAACCAGCAAATGTCCCCAGGACCCAGGGAACAGATGCAAGTGAGTGGATCCTGACCATTGCACTGTCCTGCAGAGAGTGAGGAGGTCACAATAATAACATGGCACTTGTGGGAGAGACAATGACCTGCAGTGATGAGACACTGCTGCTATTCTAATAGACACCCACCTTGAACTGCACCTGCTCTCTAATTCTCGTGGGGCTTAGAGCTGCTTCCTGGATGCTGTACCAACCTGGGCATCATCAGAGCACAGTTTGCAAAACTTCCACAGGCAAGCTGACTTGCTCTGCTGGCAAATTCTCATTGCTTTGGAAGATTAAACTCTGAGTCTCTCTGTGGTCTTTCCTTGAGGATTTGGCTCAGTTCCCAGTCAGATTCTGATCTCTTATCAGTGCTTCGGCCTCTGAGAATTGCACAGTTGTGACCAGTCTGAGGTTGCAGATTCAAAGTCTACATTTTCAGCTTTTTCCTCTGTTCACATTTTTTTGCATTTATTTTTTCATGCAAAGTAATTTTTTCTTTACTTTTCCATAATGCAGATGAATAATTCTTCTGCATCAGTTAGCTGTACAGTATTAAATGCCCTGTCCTTCAGAATCAGTGACAGCCAAAAATAAAACTACCTCCTCACTATTTGGCTTGTGTTAAAAAGACACAGAAAAGACCAGTGATTGAATCTTCTCCAGTCTTAAATTTTCTCCTCTTTATTTCCAAATTTCAGAAATTCATCAGTCTCCCAAATCTATTGGAAAACTGTATCAGTCAGCCTTGCAGCCTTGCAAAATTTCAAGAGTAACCACCATCTGTGCCACACACTACTGTACCAGATGGTGAGTTCCCCAGAGCCTGCAAGACCTGCACACTTGGGTTCTGGAGCCAGAGCACTTTAGATGTGAATCATTCAGGCCCCTGGCCAGCCCATGAGTCTCACATACACATACATATTGCCCTGAAACCAGCATTTCAGATCTCAGAAATTATGCCAGAAGCCTCCTCAGTGAGGGAGACCAGAGAACCTCCAGGGCACATAAGAGTTCCCAACCCTTGGTTTCCACTAGGACACTAAGCACCAGTGACCAAGGAACTCAGTCATTTACAAGCACCACTTGCCAAAATCCAACAGGCTTCTACTAGAAGCTGCTCAAAATTAAGCGACAATTTCTGTTGGAATAAACATATCCCAAAGAAGTGCTACCTTTGGTCAGTTGTAAAAATGCTACACGGGAATATTTCTTACTAGACCTTCTTCTAACCAATAATTCTTGTGTTCTGCTCTCACTTCTTCCTCCTCTGAGTCTTTCATGCATCCAGGGTCCCCTCTAGCAGTAGACAAAGTCGGTTTTCAATGGCCCAGCAGATTGCTGGACATCAGTTTGGTCATCATCCAAAGAGCCAACTTCTGCTTTGCATTTCTCCTGCATCCATAGCCTTCCTGCTTTAGAGGGGAGGTCAAAGTCCATTGACTGGCAAGAGTAGCACGGGGACTTCTCCCACCTGCAGCCCTCTCAGACCCAGCTGATTCCTACAGGCCTCCTGAAACTTGTCATGATATTTCCAAACTCTCTTATCACTGAACTGAAATATCCACTGATGTTCCCAACTGTATACAGTCCTCAAATCCCCAGTGACTTTGCTCCACAAAATCTATCCTTCTGTCAAGTCAAGGTTTGATTTTGCCTGTACTTTTGCAAAGCAAATGTAAGTTGTTCCTTTCAATTTTTCACTGACTCAGCAACCACATTGATGTGTCACAGTGGATGGAGCATCTGCATATCCATTATAAGCTTTCCTTTAACACCCCAGGTACCCTCCCACAAAACATTACAGTAGGATGTTCTCCAGGGCAATATCTTATCTGCAGTACTGATTTCAGGTGTTTGTCATTTTCTTTTTTCAAGCCCAGCTGTCAAATTGGAACTGAATATGACATGCTACAATGCAGAGTCCCTACTCAGCACATGCGACACAGTCACTCACTGAGTAGACATCAGGTTAGAACTGCAGCTATGCAGATCAGCCTTAGCCATAGTGCTTTCAGGATGGGAAGATCACAGCTTGACCCTTCAAGCCTGTATCTATAGACACTGAAGAATATAAAACAATATTGAAGAATTAAACATTCACAATGCGTGACAACAAGCACATGGATTGAGAAATGCAGTTCCTCACCCTCATGCATCTGCTTTATTATTTTTAACTGAGAACTACAATAGTTACAACCTAGAAATCCTATGGGACTTGCTGGGATTGAAACTCACCTGGTTTTTGTGCTTCTTGTGCCACCCACTGGAACAGGCTAAAAACACGAGTGAAAAGAAAACATTCAGGAGATTTCAAATCCAGCATATTTTAGTATGTTTAATGCATTAATATAACAACAGCTTGCAATATGCTCCAACAATTTTATTCAGTTTTCATTAATTCAAAATATATGAAAAGAAGAACCCAAGTTTGCTAATCTCCTGACCAAATGCCTTCAAGACACTAAACCAGTTTGTCTTTCAGGACAAAGGCAAAGACAGTTCAGTGACATATTTGTATTGATGAATTCTCTAGACACTAATGACATTGTAGAGAGTACAGAGAATGTCTCATCTAACATAGTTCATCCACCTCCAGTCAATGACAGATGAGAAAGCACATGTGGAAAAGCTGTTAATCTTATGTGAGGAAGAAGGAGGTTACTCAACTAAGGAACTACAAGAATCTATCTTGTTTATTCAGGCAAAATGAAGGCTGAGTGAGAATATACCTCTTTCCAAATGCCTAATGGGCATATATTCCAAGGGAGTACAGCCTCTAGGATGGTGTTCACACTGATTAATAAATGATTAATGAGGAATTAATTTAACCTGAATACCCAGGAAAATGTAAGAGCATCAAAACAGAGACTAAAAGTCCTCCAGTAGACAGACAACTGTACTTTTTTTTCATAAAAAGGAGCTTGAACCATTTCTGAAAGCTGTTATATGATAGGATTGTTTGAAATAACAAGGCATCACACATAGGGCCATAGCCTCACATCTCTATACGTTTACTGAGGAGCTGTATCCATCTACTAGAAAGAGTGCAAACAACAGGGAGAGCTCAGTGTGACAGCACCATTTGGAAAACAGCATTTAGGTTTTGGTTATCATTTTTTTACCTAAAAGCAAGTATGAGACAAAAATACAAAAAAACCTGTCGCTAAGACTCTTTCTAATGCCATCCCCAAAAGGCCATTTTGAGTAACTAGCCATTTAAAGTACCCACTAGGTTTCCAGCACAATTTTATTTGACCTTTTAATGAAAGAACAACATGTATAAAGCAAATTACTTCAGCTCCTTAAAGCAACCTTTTACATAACCTAACCAGCCCATCACCCAAAGTGTAATGTTAAGATTTGTCCTTCATAAGTGTATGTCTCAAGTGCATTTTCTGATATTGAAGTTTCTTTTTACCCTGTCTGACTGCTTATATTTTTTATTAAACACACAAGTTAGGGTGTTTCAAATACCTAATTAGGAAACAGACCACAGACTAAAAAAAAATAACAACGTTACTAATTACTCAATACATGTTCTTCTATATATAGAAAACTCCACTTATAGAGAACTCCATAAAGTTCCTTAGCTTTCAAAGATTTGATATCAGACATTGCTGTAAACCATAGTTGTTCCCTTGCTATTATCCAAAATGATTATGACTTTAACAGATCTTTTTCCAGTTCTTACAGTAAGAAAGTCAAAGAGGACTTCATGTGTGTGTGTGTGTATTTACACTGTGTTACACAAACACAGTAAGAATTCATAATTTAAAAAAATACATCCAAAGAAGCTGCAATTTCCCTTATTCCTTATATCCCTTCCCTTATTATGTGCCACTTACTTAAAACCATCTGGGCAGCAAGAAGCCAAGGTGCAGAAGACAAAATGCAGGGCCTCCAGCACCATCCCAGCCACAGATACCAGATACAGGATCTTTAAAACCTATCTTTAAAATAATGACTTTGCATACATCACTTTCTGAATGAAAAATAAGATTACTCTTTTACCTGCATTTTTCCTCAGGGAGTTCTTTAGGTGTATTAACACATCCACCATCACACAGCAAAGCCACACAAAAAACCAGTCTCTGAGGGCAGGAGATTGTTTTTCTTCTGAGATTGAGTTGTTTAAAATAATGATCCCTACAATGGAAAAATAGGGAAAACCTAGAAGTACCAGAATCTTAAGGTCCTTGTTTCACTATAGTTCTGTCTCCGAGAGTTAATCTTAGCAGGATTAATTTCACGCCACTGCTGCCAAATTAGGTAAGTATATATGTTAATTCAACTGAAGAAATGTGGGAGCACACTCTGCATTTGATTCACCCAAAATGCATAGTTAGAGGTATTAGGCTAAGAAATGTTATTTTGAAATACAGAAAATAACTGTAAAAACATTTTTAAAACCTTCAGGTGAGAATGGTTATAAAAAAAATTAAGGAAAAGGAGGGGAGAAATACGCCATTGTTCATTTCAAGCTCCCGAGAAAAGAAAAACATCAATTCATTCACCTCAATCTGTTTTCAGCCTATTCATTTCACCACCGCAGGTCAGAAACCTCTCTCCCTCAAACGTAAGCTCAGAAGATTCCTAGGGAGCTCTTCTGATGAAAGGCTGTCCTGTGCAATGACAAAGCTCTGTCAGCATTAGATCTTATGCTGCTGAAAGCCGGCAAAGGTTCCAGTAACTCAAGAAGAGGAAAAAATGCATAACACTTTTCCTCCAGCAGCCTAGAACATGTTGGGTTTGTTTTTCATCATCATCATCGTCGTCTTTATTATTATTGTTGTTGCTGTTAATAACAAAATGCTATTATTTTTATTAAATTTAAACATAGCTGTCAAATGAAAGAGTTTGGTAGTTATTTAAGGAATACAATTACATTGCTCACTCTGCTTCTTAAGCTCTCTATAAGAGAATCCAATTGGACTTCAGGAAGTGCTATTGTGACCATCAAGAACAGTACACTTAAAATGTATTTCAGCAAATCTCAGAGGTAGGAAACTGCAGGCTTATGTTGAGTGACTTGAAAAGACAGAGAGCCTTGCCAGGAGGGAGACCCTGAGTTCACCTACCAACACACGCACCTGCCAAGAATAATAGAAACTATAATAAAAAAAAAAAAATGCAAAAACGTGAAAGTTACACTGTGTTGACAGGGTTTCAGTAAAATTTCAAACAGAAAGGCTCTATCACTAAGTCTTCCCACTGAGCAACATTTATAGTTATTACTTTCTTGCTGCTGGCAGCAAACCTTTATAGACGTTTTGAGAATACATCCAACATAGGAAGTGGCCTGTTGTTTTTTCTTTCTTCCAGCTACATTATTGATATTTCAGAAGAGTAATTGAACTTCTCAGCACCAACTTGTTTTCTCCATAAACTACTATCCCCTGTAGATACACATTTTTTTAGGGCCTATGTTCAAGTAACTGTAAATCCTACATCTAAATGGAACTTGTATTTTCCTAGCTTTTGTAGGACAAAAAATGGCATCCTAGCTGTAAAACATCTGACAGCATTAAAACTGTGCTGTGTTTTGTCTCCTTCTCACATGTACACACACACTCACCCACTTTTCATTAAAGTCTTTCCTTAAAAAAAGTGTCCAAAACCACATATAAGTCACCAAATCTTTGTTTCACTCCACTCAGGCCAACTGTTTTCCTCATTTTGCTATGAACATAAGAAACATTAATACTCAAACACTGATTCATAATAAAGAAGTAAATAACAAAAACAAACAAAAAACACATTAGAAAGCAGTCTAGAGGATCATAAAGAGATGTAGATCCACTCACAGCACACAGCACCCAGCGAGTCTCTCCTACTGTTTCATAGGACAGAAGCAGTGGTGATCCTCCCATCAAGTAAGTACTGATTCACAGACAGCTTTCTGCCCCAGAAGATGCATATTTGAAGTGGAAAAGTCAAAGGAGTATCTTCCCTACCACTACTTAGGGAACAGAAAACCTTTCCCTCACAAGGAAAATTAAGAGAGAGGTTTCTGCAGGAAAGAAAGTCTGCAACTTTCCAACTAGGTCAATTTGTTACCTAGATACAGCAGCATGCAGTATCACCACATGGTGCCTTAATTTCAATCCTCCCTGTAGACCCAGAGGCCCCAACCACAGATGTGGTGACAGGGAACCCTGCCTTGTAGCAAATTAGTAGACTACAGGTGGCAAAGGAAAGAGACACTGTACCAGGAATGCAAGCCTTGGTTGGATTATCCCCACAAGGCATATTATAGTGGTACTGACACACACGGTGTCTTCAGCTCCCATTTTTCCAGAGTCCTGGTAGCAGATCAGCTGTCAACAAAATGGAGCAATCACGGAGCAGAGGGCTCAGAATCTCCCAGGATATGGCAGGCTCTGTAATGTCATGTTTATACACTCCATATTATCTTTGGTCCTGGTTTCCTAGAGCTTTCCACAAGTAACAGTAATGCATGTTTAAGATTGCTGCCTACCAATTGCACTTGTTGCTCAGATCATTCCATTTGAGCTGATGGGAAAGAGTTGCAGTTTCCCAAACCCCGTGACAATGGGTAACAAGGAAGAAGAGAAATTTTCAGAGCTTATGATTGTATTCCTAAACTTTAAAGCTAGAAACTACTGGAGGACAGTGGGGGGTTTGGTGTGTACTGTGCACATGCAGAATATGAAAAGTCTGGTATTATCAAATGGGAATGGTGAGGAGAAACTGCCACACAGCGGGATGAAAACACAGGAGCATCTGGGGCATGCAGCGCAAGGATACTTCTGAGTAGCAAGTGTCTGGGCTGGCCTGAGCTAGAGCTCAAGTGGTTTGTAATCTAGATAAGGACGGATTTAGTGAGCAGACAGTAGTACTGAAAAATAGACATTACTGCTGAAGGAGACTCTTTGCTTCCTTAGGAAGTAGAGGGGTGGTGCTCATGCACTTAGAGAGAAGGAGGATAGTTTCAGAGTAGAGTGGGGCAGAGGAATCCTTGGTAGAAAGTGTGCAAGAAGAATGGGATCATGGGGAAAATATAATAGAAAGAAGAATAAGCTCACAAAGAAAAAAAAGTGATAGTTTTGTTACATATTTTCAGGTACAAGAAGGAGACATAAAAATGAGGAAAATTGTCTTTAGTTTTCAATACCTCACTACCACTTCCTTTCTCCTTCCCAAGAACACACCTTACCACCAATCACAGTGCTGTCCTCCTCCTTTTTGCAAATACAGTTTATCTTCACTGAAGAAACCACAGAAGAGGATCTCACACAGTCCAACCAGATATCGTAGGTCAAGCCAGTGCCAAAGGAAAATTGTAGTACGGAACCATCTTGTCTAACATGATCCTTTTGAGGGTTGATTGAGCAATACTTTTATGTTAGTTTGAAAACAGGATGAAGATAATGCTGATAACACAGTGATGTTTTGTTTGTTGCTGAGCAGTGTTTACACTAAACCAAGGACTTTTCAGCATCTCACCCCACCCCACCAGCAAGGAAGCTGAGGGACACAAGAAGCTGGGAGGAGACTTGGACAGGATAGCTGACCCCAGCTGGCCAGAGGGAGATTTCATAAAATATGGCATCATGCCCAGTATTTAAATTAGGGTGAAAGCTGGCTGGGGGTAGCTGCTCAGGGATGGGGATCAGTCACTGGATGGTGAGCAATTGTGTTGTTCATAGCTTGTTTTGGTAATGTAATTATTTTAACAGTAGCAGCAGGAGGAGGAGGAGGAGTCTTTTCCTTTCCCTTTCTACACTATTAAACTGCCTTTATCTCAATCCATGATTTTTTTTTCCCAATTCTGTCCCCATCCCACTGACTAAGCAGCTGTGTGGGATTTAACTGTCTGCATGTTAAACCACAGGAGAAAGTTTGACAGTTCTCATTGGATAGTCCTACATCAATTTTTAGGTGTCTAATCTAAAAAAAAAAAAAAAATCAAAACCCACACACATGTAAAATACAATTGTTCAGAAATCTTGGCCAGAAAGCATAATACAATTGCTCAGTTTATTATCTCTGACTCTTTTTAAAGGATTCATTTTATGTTTGTTTTTATTTCTCCTGGGCTAATGCTAAGCAATTATGGAAAAAAATATTCAAAATTAAGTTTCAAAAACATTTACAAATCTTGTTTTCAGTCTACACATACAAAGGAAGAGTTTGCACACCTGTCCACTCTTGGAGTGATCTCGCCAAGTTGTAGTTCAGCCAGCAAGTCAGAAAAATAAATCTCAGAGAAGATGGCAGAAGCATTAAATGACAAACATAAGAACATTCTGAAATACTCACAGACTTACTGTGAGCAGATAATAAGGCTAATGATTTTAATAAATTATTCATTCTGACTTACATATTCACCTGCTGTAGAAATCTACTGTGATCAGTAATCTCTTTCCTTGAAGTAAATTAGTACCTTGCTAAGCGGGTTTCTTCTACAGGGAAGACCTGACCTTGCACGTGCTGAGGAATGTGACAGTCAGAGAAAAGCTCAGTTGTTGTAATTTACTCAACCAGTCTCTTAAGCACCTGCCAGGAAGAATAAGTATACAAAATACAAGCAGATTTTTGGGGGAGGGGATGAACAAACAAACAAACAAATGTTCAATGAGAAAATGAAAACATAAGAAGTTGCGAGTATGAAGTCCCATTTCCATTCAAGACACTGTGAGCAAAGAACATGAAGCCTACCTAAATCCCTACAAACCTGCAACCAGACTAGACCATGCCCAGAGTATTAGGGGAGCCCTTGCACCCTGCACCCCTTTCTTGAATGTCCTTCCAGTCTTCAGGAGGGATGCTGGAAATGTGCCTGGAACATAGTACATGCCAGAGAGGGGAGAAGGCTTCACCAAGGGGTGACTCAATCATGCTTTAAAGTACATTATCACTCTCTCTCCTCCATGGAAGCAGTGAGAAAACCTGAAACAAGATTTTCTTTTTTTTTGCTTTTGAAAGATTTAATATAGCTACATACCACCAACCCTGTTGGAATGAGTCCGGAGGAGGGCCACGAAGATCATGAGAGGAATGGAACACCTCTCCTACAAAGACAGGCTGAGAGAGCTGGAGTTGTTTAGCTTGAAGAAGGGAAAGCTCTGGGGAGATTGCATTACAACTTTCCAGGGGCTTTGTAAAAAAGGAGGGAGAGAGGTTTTTTTATATGGTCAGATAGTGACAGGACAAGGGCCAGTGGTTTTAAACTGAAAGATGGTAGGTTTAGTTTAGATGTTAGGAAGAAATTCCTTACTCAGAGGGTGGTGAGGCACTAGAAGGGGTTGCCCAGAGAGGCTGTGGATGCCCATCCCTGAAAGTGTTCAAGGTCAGGTTAGACAAAGCCCTGAGCAACCTGATCTAGTGAGCAGCATCCCTGCCCATGGCAAGGAGGTCGGAACTAGATGATCTTTAAGGTCCCTTCCAACCCAAACCATTCTATGATTCTATGAATCTATGACAAACCCAGTATGGCCCCTATTCCTCCTTTGCATGAGCCACCAGCTGCAGAACTGAACCTTCCATACTGGGTAGCAATTCAGAAATAATCATGTGAGCAAAACCCAAAAGTAGCAAGTAGGAATTCTTGGTTTATGACACCTGCAAACTTCCATAACTTAAGTCATAATACACTTTTGAGTCACCAATCACAGCTCTCTCAAAACAAGAATGTTGTTTCTCACTTGATTCTGGCAGCCAAATGTCAAATTTCCTTTGGCTCACAGAATGGTCACCTTACTTGATAAGGAAATAAGTACTCAAATCACATCATGATGGCAGTTTTGAGGATCAGTATGCCTCAGGATCTGAAGCAGAACCCAGAGCTTCCTCATTTCCCTGTAATGTCTTCTGATTGAATTCTAGAGGAAGGTTGCTTTCCCTTTAAGGTGACCTGAAAGTTACTAAGGCCCATTCCAAGCTCTCTTCTGTATTAAAAGAAAAAAAGCATTGCTGTTTCATTAGGTTAAACAAGGTGTAAAGGAGAGCAGAGTCAACTCCTTGGCTTTGTGAGTGTCAGACAACTTCACGCTTGAGAAGTATGAAATTAATGATTAATTAGTTCCTTCACTCATTCCTTACACAGGAAAACAGGTATCTAAATCCCCGTAGTGCACAGTATAATGAAACAGCTCCTGCTCTAACTCAATGCCACACTACAGTCCCAAGGACCTCTCCAGGACTCATTGCCTTCATATGCTTCCAAGGACTCTTAAACTAAGTAACCCCACTAGCACATCTGAGAACTGCCAATACACGTGCCATCAAAACACATGAGAGCTGCTACTCTGTGTTGGCATCAGACAGGAGTGTAAAAAGAAAAAAAGCTGAAGTCCTCACACATGCCAAGCTTGGTTCTATCCATGCTACCAAACCTGCAAAGAAAATGTTGCCATTTGACTGTGTTGCTATAAACCTTTTAAGAATTTTAGGGAATGCCTTTGCCCATTTCCACACTCTGGCTTATTGGGATAGCTGAGAACTATAATAGTTATTTGGGAGATAATTTTGACCATCTCTAAAATAGTGGTTTTTTAAAGGTTGAGAAGTGTCAGCTTGCAAATTTTCAGGTGCTCACTTAGAAGAAAATCTCTTCTGGCAAAATGGTTTTATTCTTGACCACGAAAGGAGGGAACTCTGTGCTGGAGTAGTGGTTCTAAATGCTTTTCTAAAATCCTTTCACTCTTTCCCTCCAAGCCCTTCTTTAGATATATAGCATTCAATCTGAAAAATTACTGTATGAGAAATAATGTGCTTTCAGGTGCAGCATAACTTATAGTAACAAGTTTTTGTTGAACTGGCACCCCTTAAAACCTGATCAGAACAAAGGAAGTTAGAACAAATATCAGAGAAGACATATTTCTAAGCCAAATACATATGGTGGAAAAGTAATGCCCATAGCAGATTTACTACTCCTATATTTGTATCTCATAAAGCAGAGTGTATATATTTCTTCTTTTTTACAAGCAAACTCACCATAATACATTTCCTCATTATTTTCATGAGGCAAGTCCTCTACCATTTTCACAGTATAAAAAAAATCAAACCACAATATCATTTGATTATCTTTTAACTGAACTGACATATAATAGAACCTTTTCTGAAATAGTTTCTGTGCCCTATCCCTGTTGCTGTCTTGTTCAATTGTTGCACATCCCTCCATTTGAATAAAAGGTCCCAAGATTTCTTGATCTTCCATTAATCTCTTTCATTCACATGAAACATTGTTTTCTGCCATTTTAAGCACTGCTCCAATCACACCTCCAGGCTCTCCCTGACATTCAATCCAAACCCAAACCTGAATCCTACCTCTCAGCTTAGGTTTGGACTAAGACCCCACCTCTGACCCACAACAAAAATGCTCTCTGAGGACAGATCTCTTGGCTGCCCTACCTTGCCTTTGGATGCCCATTTCCAACCCCACTCCCAAACACACCTCTAGGCTCTCTCTTTCACTTTAACCCAAGTTAAAGTCTCCTTGACTTTAACCCAAACCCTGCTTTCCAGCTCAGGTTGTTTGTGGTATGTGACCCACAAGAGTCTAGTTTTCACTAAACAATTTATCCATTTAGTATTGAATTTATGTCTACTAATATGGGAATAAATATTCACCATCTCTGCATTTTGGCTTCCCTTCCAGAGGGTCATGTTTATTCAACTTCTGAGCTAAGAAAAAATTTTACTATCATATAATTAATATGAACAAACTCTGGCTTAACTTAAGCAATTAATAAAACTTGGGCTTGAGCATCTGTGAAATTCTGTTAATGGGCATCATGTCAACCTAGGATCCTTTAGACTAGCTATTCTTGGAGACTTCTGTTGTGGCTGCAACCCTAAAGCATTTTAAAATACACAGCAACATACTAACTACAGGCCAAAAACTCTAGTGGAAGTACATCAATGTATAGTTGCATAAATTTCTCTAATTTTTCCAAGGAGAAGTTAGAGAGAAACTTCAGAAACTCAGAGGCCATATAATAATTAAAGCATAGCAGTATTCACAGTTGTCTGAAGGTGAATAAGAAATAATGAAGCAAGACTAAGAAAGACATTATCCAGCCTTGAAAAGTTGTTATTGTTTCTAAGGTTAGAAAGTGACTTCTGGTACCTATATTGCAGTAGAAGAATCAAGGGAGAAACAAAATATATTAGTCAAAAAAAAGCAGGTAAAAATCAGCTTCATTGAAAAGGTATGAACCTACGATTTTAAGGAAAGTAGGTGGCTTGGACATTGCAAACTTCAAAAGTATATTAGGAAAACTTGAAACTGGTAGCATTTGCCCCTGAAATTTCAAGTCCTCTTTTTTAATTATTTTCACAGCAAAATAACTGCAATTTGATAGGCAGGTATTTTGCATGAGTTGTATATAATAGACCATGAAAGACAGAGTGTTGGATAAAATTTGAAAAAAAAAAATTCAGTACCTTGCGTAGACTAATGTTTGCATGAGAATGAACTCTCCCAGACAGGACACTGAGCCAATGTTGGTAGTGACAAAACTCCATTGCAAAAGTCATTGAACAATGCAATTTCATTGAATTTATCATCAAAATCTTCACCATATCAGTGACAGAAAATAGTGCAACTAGAACCTCTTTTGGAAATCCCCTTTCTGAGACATGCACAAGACTTTTTAATAGGACACTAATTGATACACTTTCTTGATAGACTAGAGTGTCTAACTCTCAAATTAAATCTCACTGTACATCAAGTGAAATGTAGGCTACCAACTAATTTTAGGGAAATTCCAAAAAGTTGAAATAATGATAATAAAGACTCATGCTCTTAAATCCTTTGGATGCTTTTAAAGATCCTTGCTTAATTTTCATTCCTGCAGTGTCGCAGTGACATCCAGTGGTCAGTAAGATTACTCTTAAACTGGGCTCCGACCCTACCAAAATTCAAGGGCATCCTTACCTGTGTATACTATAAGCTGATTCATGTGCTTTGTGCATGTAAGTTTTCACAGAACTGGTGCTTGATTAAGCACTGACTCAGCATTTGAAAAAATCAGAACGACTGTCAGAGGCAAAAGGATGGTTGGCCATATTTTGTTATTATGGATCACTCTCCTTCCATAATTCTGTCTTTCCAGGATTCCTGTTTGGCCTGCAAATTATTTAAGGCTGCTCCCAAATTTACATCCTCCCTAAATGCTAATAAAAATAGCAATTAATCTAATGTTTGTACTGTAGTAGCAGCCTGGAGGTCTACCCTAATAGATTTAGACCAAGACAAGGACTCAGGTCCTGAAGTTCTGCACCAAACACATGCTAAAAAAAAAAAAAAAAAATAATGTGTAAACCAAGTCAGCAAATATTGAGTCAACTACAAGACTGGGAATCATTGTAATAGACACACACAAGTTCCATCATTATTTGAAGACAATTGTGAGGCTAAGGGTAGAAACTCGTAACTTTGTTCAGAAAGAGAGGAAATAAAAACTCTAAAGAGAGAGAGGCTGTGGTGCAGCAGCAAAGTAATCAGTAACCAGTCACTGGAAGAGAGGGTAGAAAGCAGATCAAAAGACTTTGGCACTGGTACCCAAAACATCTTGAAAATGCCAAGGGTCAGTCTTATTGGCAGGACTGAAATGTGAGAAGCTGATGGTTAGAGACCCCAGAACCTAGGGAGATAGGAAGAGGCAGCTGGAGGCTCAGGATCACCAAGCAGAGGGAAAGGACTGAGGAAGAGGACTTGAGTAAGGAGTAGCTGACTGCACCACCAAGGGAAGAAGAGCTGGACTGTGGCAGTACTGCCAGGACAGAGAAGGAAGGGGTCAGGAGAGAGAACAAAGAGTCAATACTACCAGTATAATTATCAAGAATGTATCAACTCAAAGCCAAACAACACCAATCACTCAGCAAAAAGGTAGTTCTAGCATATTTCAAGGTTTGGCAATGAATTCCAAGTTGCTTGATGCTGCAATATCACTGAGGAAATAATTATTTTCTACTCTAATCACAACTAGCCTTGCAAGAGATTAATAAAAAAACCAGCATGCCTTTCCCTCCTCTTCCTTCACAGGAATTTCTTGCTCTTAGACAGTCAATTGGAATATCAGGGAGATGTAAAGATTACAGAGGAGAAAGACTGTATAGTGGTTTGCTTTCTAGATTCCTATAGATTTCATCAAGAGATCTTCTCATCCACTCCTAAGGCTGCACAGAAAATTAGTGTCAGAGCCAGAACCAAGTGCAGAAAGCCTGGTGTTAAAGCTCCTATACTAAACTAATAGATAAAAACTCCTTTTGGGAAGTACAGTCAGTTTGGGGGATACAATGAGTTCTTACTGCAGTTCCTGGAAGGAATATTTCTGTGAGCAACATTATTTTCAGCTGGTGTACTTTAAAGAATTATTGCTTTACTCTTCATTCAGTAAATTCATGTTACCAACTTTCTCTTCCTTCCTGTTTCACTCACTGCCATGATGACATGCAAAGTCATTATGTGGGTTACTGTTTATGCTGTAGGAGTTCCCCTCTAGCACTGTCTCCTCTGCTATGTCTTGATAAAGCATTTCCTCATGAAATCACTAATTCTTATCACTCTGGATCCCAATGAAAGGGGTTTATATTTGTTGTGCTGAAGAAACATAGAGGTTAAACTGTTAGGGAATTTGTAAAAACCTGCAACAGCATATTTCTTTGATGAAATATATGAATAATTGTCTCACTGTAGTCTCTAGAATTGCAAAGAAGCAGGAGGTATTTTCTTAAAAGAGGAAGAGAAACATTGCTTGTGCACAGAGGATTGCCCAAAAAGAGGTAATAGTTAGGATTAATGACTTGCTGCCATCTATTGACCATGCACCTTACAGTGTCCAAGATTTTCAGTAAGATGATGAAAAGACAGTAAAATCTTGTAGGACAATCAATATAGGGAAACCTAACTTTGTGTGATGAAGTCAAAATAATTTGTATATGACCTATTCCTGTCTTAGCACGTTCCTGAAATTTCACTAAAAGCTAGTCCAGCTGTTTGCACATTGCCTTTCTCAATGTCTGAGATTTAAAACAGCAGTTTATCCTCCATATCAGAGAATGCAAGAGGTGAAGCAGTCTGCTTTCAAGGACATCACACTGATGCCAGCTGAGCTTGATAAATGACTTTGTATAGATTTGTTGCTCATGCCAAATTCTGTCCCCTTCTCTAAAACAAAATGAAGTAAACTAGCATCATAACTTCCTACCCAGAATTATTGCCATATCTCCAAATGAACCCCTTTTTTATGGGTTTATTTACCAAGGTGTTAAAATAGCAAATCACTTCTTTATGACAAAATTGCATCCTTGGAATAACAGGCTAAAGCATGATTTCTGATAGAGCAATAGCTCCTCTACATGATAGCAAGCACTTGCAGAAAGAAACAGAAACCCATTCATTCTGGAGGTTTCTATTAGACAGACAGACAGGCACTGCTGTAAGCAGTTGATTCATTTTTTACATCATTGAGGTACTCCATTTAAACAATGTTTTGTTGCCTTTGCTGTACCAAAAGTAATAGAATAAAAGATAACTATTTCCTTTAATATTCGAGAAAACAGATTTCTCAGGATCCAATTATGCATCAGTCAAGCTGTGTTTTATAAAAAGCAAGTTAAGGTCATCAGCCACTTATTTGTTTCCAACAAATATTTCTTCAGACAACTGCCAGCTCCAGTAAGGGTGCTCACCAGCCCTCCAGATTCACCTCACCTCAGCTCTGCATCTAGAGGTGAACAGTGGAACAAAGGACCAAGCAACACTCATTTGATATCAATAGTCAAAAAACAAAGTAGTTATGATTGGTTTCTTCAACTGTTACATCAGAGATAAAGCTTCCTGGACCACATCTTGACCTCAGTGACACTCATCTTCATCCAAAGAAATATCAAACCTTATATCACAACACAAACAGAATATGTCCATTTAAGTAAAACTTCTGAATTTGTGCACTACTGAAGTCAGTAGAGGCATGAAAAGCAGTATAAAAGAGCAGAAAATCTGGCTCAGAGCTCTCCAATCCAGGCTTATGTTTCACCAACTATAGTGATACAAAGAGACAAATACACTGAATTTTCTACAGAGAAAAGTCTCCATAGGAAAATAATAGTGGTGCATAGTACAAAGGATAATTCAACATCTGAAAACTATTTCTATTGACCAGAATAGATGCATATTGCTGCATCAATTGTTTTGGAAACAAGGAAAATTTAGGGTTTATTACTATATGCCCCTGAAGTTTAGCAAGTGTTGCTATCCTGTCCTTCACATATGAATTCTTGTATGGAGCAGTATGAATGTGTGAAACATGAGGGCCTTCAACATTTGGCATTGGGTGCTACAGACCCTAAGCACCAAGTCCATAAATCACTCTCCCTGCTGCACTTACAATGCAGTTAGGAAAGTAGAAACTCTCTTTCTCCCCTCCCACCTTTATGGTCATGTAGAACACTTTAGGGCAAATGGAGTGATCAAAACCATTTCTCTTGTCACAATTGTCTTGTTTTCTATCCTTCATCCTGTTCCATAAGCTGGTCACTCCATACATTAGTGCTTCACAATGTGTTTGAGTAGATCTGGCCTCTTCCCTAGTCAGCTGCAAGCATTGACTTCCCTGGTGAACGAAAACAGAAACATTCCCCTTTGTAGATGGAATATAAAGTTGAAGTTGCCAATTTTATAGCACTCTATCAATTCCCCTGATTTTAGCAGACAATCAAATAAGGAATAGAAACCAGTTTTCATCTTCCAAAAACAGATGGTCAAAGATGAGCCTCTAGAGATGGAGAGATGTTATGATAGCTAAATATGGATTTGTTTAAAAGCCTCCAAGGGTCACAGCAAGCAGTAACTTTAAAAAACAGTCATGTGCCACTAAAACAAATTTGGCAGCACATACTCACTGCTTCCTAAAGCCAGCATTATGGGTCAGTTCTTGGGAGGCACTGCTGGAAAAGAATCACTCCTTCTCAGCTGTCTGCCATTCCTAGAAAGCACGTACTTTTCCTCTCAGCCACCTGAGCAGCCTCAAAGGAGCAAACTGGGCAGAGAAATGTCTCAAATGTCTGGGATTCAGTCCTGTAAGTTTTTATTTCTAACCAAAAAACTGAATTATAAGCAATAAGCAACACATATTTATGGGCCACCTGTGAAAGACATCAAAACAGTAAATAAAATTTCCTGCTTTGATATATCAGCAGCTTCACCTTCATAGTCAGAAATCTCTGTGTTTATGCTATACACACTTATAGCAATTTTTTTTTTTAACTAGGAAGGCACAATGCACCCCAGTGTATTCAGAAGCATCATCAGCTTGGTCTCAGATAGCAAAATAACGTGATCATTGTGTGACTCATGAAAAGTGCTATTTTCTTTAATTTGCTCACTTCAGAAGTCATAGCCACTATGGAGGTTTCACTGCCATAACAAAAAGTGAATCCTGAATTGCCATAGCATCTGAGAGCAGTACCCCCTTATATGGCACCTTTACGGGAAACCAGCCTATGTTACATAAATGAGCAAAGAGGTGCTATACAGAATATACAGCAAACCAGTTCAGTTCATGCCTGAGAACAAGCTTAGTTTCTGGGTGACTGGGCTTAAAAACATCAACACTCACACTTGAATACCATATATATTTACTTTGCTTAAATAATGCTAAGTAGCACAGCTGTCAAAAATGCTTATAATTTAAAGTGAGCATTCAGAATATAATGTTCTATATTGGTACCATTGCTGAGGATAAATTTTAGGTGATAATTATAGTGCTGATCATCTGAGATGAAACTGTATCATAAAAACTACTCAAAAATCAAACAATTAATGCATAAAACCAAAATTCTTTATAAAACTGTCATAAAGAAAATACAAATATAAACATGAACTCTTAACTTAGAACCAAGAAATCTAGCCTATAAAATGTCAAAAAAAACCCCAACTCAGAAATTAATTGCTATTTAGGATAATATTTTTAAATAATTTCTGAATTAATTTAATGAAATTCTACATCACAGTAAAAAAAAAAAAGGGAGTGGGAGGGAATATTAATGTAGAATCATTAAGTCATAGAATCATAGAAACAATTAGGTTGGAAAACCCGTAAGATCATCGAGTCCAACTGCTAACTCAGCACCACCAAGTCAACCACTAAACCATGTCCCCAAATGTCACTTCTACATGTCCCCAAATGCCACTTTTAAAGACCTCCAGGAATGATTATTCCATTACTTCCCTGAGCAGCCTGTTTCAGTGCTTGACAACCCTTTTGGTGAAGTAATTTTTCTTAATATCTGAATATATTTTTCTTAATTTCTTTCCTGGTGCAACTTGAAGACATTTCTTCTTATCCTGTCACTTGTTACTTGGCAGAAGAGACCACAGTCTCCTCCTGAACTTTTTTTCAATGACAGGTGAAAATTTGATTCATAATGTTTAATATTTGGCAGTCCACCTCCAAAATGTAAAATATTGGCTAAGTCAGAAAGTTGTTCTGGAAACATTAGTCCCTGTGGCTAAATACTGACCAATTTCTCTTATCCTGGACTATCAAGAGATGGACGTGACCATCCCTCATTTTAAAAGGTAGTCAGGACATAGCCAGCAAACACAGACAGACATAACAAGTGAGCACTAGGAAAGTTTATGGTCCCTAGACTAGATGCCACTAGACTGGATGAAAACTTCAATGCACAGCTAAATCTGGGGAATTTGTTAGTCCTACTTAATATGAACAATGGCCAAAGAATCTAAGCCTTAATGAATGCCAGCAATAGGCAAGGGGGCATAATCCAGGCAGGAGCAGTTATTAACTATTGGAATCCTCTGCTTACCTCCTACTTGGTAAACAGCATAGACACAGCTGTAATGAAAGCTTTTACTGGGCAACAAACAGTGACTTCTTACAGTGGAGCCTCAAGGTGTTCAAAATTTTATTCCAGCATGTAATATTTGCTTGGATTTGTCTCATACGTAAATTCATAATGTAAAGAAGAGAAAGATATAAATCCTCATTTTCACCAGCAGGTGATTCTTCCTAAAGAAACAGCTCTCCCTGCTGGTTAATCAAGTGATTTATTACGGCATTGAGTTTGACTCACTTTATTATTTCTTATGGAAGATTTTTTTTATTTCAGAGCTAATGTGTGAGAGTTAAATCACATTTCTCCATCTCCAGTGACAAAAAAAATAAGTTACAGTTGGTTTATTTAAGAAATACATTTAAAACAAAAAAAAAAAAAAAAAAAAAAACAAAAAAAAAAAGCATGAAGCACTAAAGTATAAATCATGAACAGAAATTATGGCACAGATGTTCTTGCGAAGGAAAATGGAAAAAGAAAACATTTGTCTCCAGTAGCTAATAGAAAGTAAGTTCTACTCCAAGAGCAGTTACTGCTTTTCTACTTGTACTAGAGCACCTCCATGCACAGTCTGAACCTATGTTCTACTGTAAGTGCCTCCATGAATAAAACCCCCTTGTCCATTGAGTTGAACAGCAGGAGACACTGGTTCTGAACATGTAGACAGCTTATCTGTTTGACAACAGTTTACAGTGTGTAGCCAACACAAATTATTACTTTGGTACATACTGTCATAAGAGTTACTGTAAAGGCAAATTACTTGGTAACCCTGCACATTGGACTATAGCACCATGTTCGAAGTAATCTCATTACAAAAGAAGTGCTTTCTTGATCATAATCCTTTATTTGCAGATACTCCTGACACTTTGTCGGAAGGGGTGCAGATTGAAAGTTAATATTCTACAGAGATTGATGGCAAACTCTTTTTTATAGGTAACAAATGATTTTTGAGATACATCAATATATGAAAATATATTTTTCAATACTTTAGAAATACTGTGTTTTGTGACTTTGGAACCCAAGTAGACAAAAACAGGCTTAAAGGTTCCAGGTCACATTCTTGGATCAGTCATAATGTGGTTTTAATTCTCGTCCAAAGGTGGCAACTAAGGACTGCTTTGGTTTTCAGCAAACATGTGATGCAGAAACCTGAGGGGAGTGGAGGGGATAGGGGGAAAGGTTGCTCTAGTTTACACTGGTGACAGTCTCCAGGCAGAGCTAAGTTAGGTGCAAGATTAAGAGGAAAACAAATTATATCGGTACCCAATGTGTCCAGAACATCAACATTACACCTGAAAACAGAACTCAGAATTGGCCAGAAATTCAATACCATTGAAGACTGGTTTCTCAGTTACATGCCAGGCACTGTTTTCATTTGTCATGGCATCATTTAGCTTTGAAACACTGTGTATATTTAAATAGATAGATACAAACAAAGCACTTACTTAAATCTCATTCATCTTTGCAGTACTTCCTGTCACCAGGGCATAAAACAGAGCAGGTAGATTGAACAGCAGTAAAGATGAAACACAGCTCATTGCCTGCCTTTAAAAGACTGCTGGATTTGACAGCTGCAGACCAGTCAAAAATCAGCACATAAACTATTAGATTAGGATCATTGCTGAAAATTAACTTAAGGTAATTAGGATAATTGTCAAAAAAAGCTTGAAAAGCATCCACAGTTTTGACCAAAAGGATGGGATTTATTTACCACAACTGATAAGGGACTGCTCTTACCAGTTGGGTCAGTGCTCTTACCAGTTTTGATCACTGAGACACATTATCAAAAAGTGTAGGTAAAAAGCATTCCTTGTAGTCCCAGAAAAGGTGCCTGTAGATGTGTGTGTATGTGTGTGTGTGTGTGTGTGTGTGTGTGCACATACACAGGTGTATCGAGGCAGAGAGAAATACATTCTCTAATTTATGTTTCCAAGTTAGTTCAATCCTAGTTTTTGGTATGCTATTTTCTCCTAACAGTAACTTTGCCAAAGGACATTAATCTCTCCTAGATGGCTTTTCACCCTAGAGACCCCTTCTTGTGTCTTAGTATTCACATAATATTTTTTTTGCACAAAATCTCCCAGGAATTCTAGAATGCTGGCTGGTTGAGGGAGGTGACTGCCCCTTTTCTATTCTATGCTGCTGCAGCCTTACATCGAGTACTGTGTGCAGTTTTGGGCACCATGGTATAAGAAGGATATAAAGGTATTAGAGAGTGTCCAGAGGAGGATACGAAGATGTCGAAGGGTCTAGAGGGGAAACCATATGAGGAGCGATGAGGTCACTTCTTCTGTTCAGCCTGAAGAAGAGCAGACTGAGGGGAGACCTCATTGCAGTTACAACTTCCTTGTGAGGGGAAGTAGAAGGACAGGTACTGATCTCTTCTCTCGTGACCAGTGACAGAACCCGAGGGAATGGCCTGGAGTTGTGTCAGGGGAGGTTTAGGTTGGATATTAGTAAAAGGTTGTTCACACAGAGGGTGGTTGGGTACTGGCACAGGCTCCCCAGGGAAATGGTCACAGCACCAAGCCTGTCAGAGTTCAGTGAGCATTTGGACAACACTCTCAGGCACATGGTGTTACTCTTGGGGTTGTGATGTGCTGGGTCAGAAGTTGAACTTGGATGATCCTTGCGGGTCCCTTCAAACTCAGGACATTCTATGATTCCATTCTACAACTCTATGAACATTAACCCAAACACAGATAGGAAGGAGAGCTGTTCATGTTGCACCAAAGAGTTCCAAACATTTCCTTTCTTCAGCTGATTTTCAGACCAATTTCTTCCTTGTCTTGCAGCTTGAATACACTGCAGTCTATCCATCTACTTGTCAAAAATATCAAGACTTTCAACTCATGCAGTATCATGGGTATGTTTCTTAAAAGCACACAGTTTACTCTTAGAAAGGTTTTTCAAAAATAATAAAAATATTGTTGTTTTATTGAAATGTCACCAGATGACAACAGCATGCATTTACCCCTCTTTTTTAATCAGCTTTTTTGGCAGACAGATCCCCTAAAGCATGGCAGCATGAAATGCCTTTTGCAAAGTTGAACACCAAAAGCTGAAAGAGCATCTCATTCTCTCCCTCTTGTTTGTGGTTTTCTTAACCCTTTTGTAGCTTAGAAGAGAGATTGAGAAGTCAATAATCAAGAGGATGCTTGAACTGAAATGTAGAGTTATTGAGACTCCTGCTTTGGAAGCAGCTTCATCATAGATGTAAGAGTGAAATCTGGCAAATTCTGGGTTGTTTTTACAGTATATTTATCAAGTTACTGAATGTTGTTCTCAGTGGAGACCATTCCCAGATGAAGAGCCCATGATCAGTGGCTTCCCCACTGTCACATCAGCCTAGAGTGCACCCTCCAGATCTCCAGACAGATTACTTCTCACAAGATAATCTGTCAAAGAATAGGAAATAAACAAGGTGAAAGCATAGATCCAGCCTACACATCACAGTTACCATCAGCAGCAGCCAAAATTTTTTATTCTTGTAGTTCTGTACAAAAATAGAGACAATGTTTTCAGTCACATGTTTGGGTTCTTGGTCCTAGGCTGATTTTGAATCCAACAAGTGCTGCCAATTACAACAGATTCCATGACATGAAGTTTTAGATTGGTTGCATAAAACAAACAAAAGCCAGAAGTCTGGGACTGGAGGAGTGTGATTTTTCAAGGCTTTTGAGAAAAAAAAAAAAAAACTGTTGCTATAATTTTGACAACATAATTTAGCAGCTTTTATATAGAGCAATCTACACCTCCGCCCCTCTCCACCTCACCTCCCCCTCTGGTATTGTCTTGCCTGTCAATTATTGGAAGAAGAGCCTGTTCTTTAAAAGGCTTTTAAATTATTAGAAATTATTTGGAATATATTCTAAAAGCTCTTGAAAGAAAGAACACTACCCCCACATACACACAGAGCAGAAAGTATTTATTTGTATTGTCAACTTAAATGTGCAGGAATAATGTGAGAGTTTATCTGGCTAACAACATCGAGGATCTGTGCTGTGCTGACCCTGCATTGGAGCTGTGGGGGATATTATAAGGTAAACCTAATGCTCCAAATGCCTCTAATGCATTACTGTGCCCATTTCATTTGGTACCTACAACAGTGTGAGGACTGTAAAGAAAGACTGAGGGGATTTGGGGCCGTGTCAACACAGTGAGCAGTGTTGCTGTTAATATATGCGCACCAGCAAGCAAAGCAAGGCAGCTGCACCATTTCGCCAAGTAAGCAACTTTGTTGTTAATGTAGGGTTTGTTTGCTCTGATACATAACAGACACATTTGAGTTCCTTCAAACCATCATTCTGACTGGCATTGAAAGATATTGTATTATAAATTTTACATTATAATAGTGTTTACTGGCAGAATAAATTGCATACCTGTATTGAAGTGATGGAAAAAAGACATCACTCATTATCACATTCAGCAGCATGCTGAATACAGCAGTGAACAGTGGTAATCGTGCCAGCTAAAGCAATTTTACCTATGAAAAGTTGTTCAGTTGTAAGACTGCTAAAGTCTTACATGAGGCACAGCTATTTCCTATTTGTTTCTGAGAAGAGCCTTGCAATTCATTGATAATTCACAAGTTTCCAAGTTAAAGGTATAAAAATTATTTCTCAATTTTCTTCATAGTCCTCTTTTATCTCCCTAATACTTATCTTTCACACCGCCAGCTGCTGTTATTCCATCTTTTAAGTGGCCTCACACAAATTAGAAATAAGCATTTGCTTCAAGTGTTGTTTTACAATTCACTCCCAGTCCTTCTACCTGTCCTGAAATGGTTTCTCAGACATTACTCTTCTCCAGATAGATCCACATATCACCTAAACAATTTTCATCTCCATATTTAGCCTTCAGCTGAGCCAGGGAGGTGAGAAGTTGATTCACTTTTCTTCTTTTAAATCTTGTTTTCCCATTGTTAGTGTCCCTAGATGAGTTTCATCTTCCTACCTCTGCTTACCAGTAGATATTTAGAGTGGTCTTCACTGCCAGAGCGAATACTTTATTTTAGGCACCAACACGTAGGACCCTATAGGTTGGTGAGGTGTCTGATCTCTCAATACAGTTCGTGCAGATCTAGTCAGTGGAGCCTAGATGCAATTAATCCAAAGCAGACAGGTTAGCATATGCTGCCTGGCCTCCAACTGCTGAAGGAAATACGTTTTTCTAGGGCCCCTGTCATATACATCAAACTCATGCAGAGGTCTTCAACAACATTAAATGCCTGGAAGAGTCCTTAAGGCATATGTTTATGAAACTGAATTAGACCTTAGACCACCAGTATCTATTGCAGAAGCCAAGGGACCTTACTCACCACCAGACACCCACAGGCATATGAGTCTCCTGCTGGAAGTCAGGTGAGATGAATCTCGTTCATAGCCCTCAGTTTCACTTTCTAGCTACATCTCTGAAGTTCAGTACAATTACACAGCACTCCTCCTCCAAAGCTTTTAGGACCCAGTTCCCAGTGTTAGTTGGATTTCATGTCTTTGAGGATCTGGTCCACAAAAGCTCTGTTATCCTTGCAACTAGGTTTTGTTAGAAAAGAGTATAAGACAAACACAGCTGACCAAGTTATCTGTGTTTAGCAAACTACTGAGTGTCTGTGGACCCAGAGGACTATTTCATATTGATCTTGCAATTGAACCAGGTGAAGTGGGGGCTCAGCCCAGAAAGGAATGTCTAGGTACCAACCTAGGTGCAATATTTCTGAGGAAGCACTGCTGCCACAGGAACCACAGGGACATAGCAACACAGGGAGATAATGTGGTAGCTCAGGCTCTGCCATATCACTCAACTGGCTGAGTTTAGTGGCTCCAGGGACTGGCAATTTCCTGTGTCAAGGAAGGGATTTTTTGGGTAGAAAATAGGTGGTATCAAAAAGGGATGAAAGAGGCTTTCCAGGGTCTTGTTCTATAGCTGAACATGCATCTGTAAGTGCCAGCATCTCGGGGGGATGTTGTAATTAAATAGATGGAAACACAGATCATGACAGATCATGTGAGTTAGGAAAAGTGTAATCTCCCTAACATTGCAGCTCTTCTTAATAACACAGAGAAATTATTAAATATGTCTCAAATTCTCTATATTCCATGAGAGAACCCTGTTATGTATTGGCCAAGTCAGCTATCTGCCACCTTTTAAGAAAAAAACCCTTTTTCACCAACCAGTTTGTCCTGTTTCTTCCAAAAGAATCACAAAATGGGAAACAAAAAGAGAAGACTGTTAAAAGCAGCACTGTTCTGCGAATTTCCTTTTACTTAGTAATGTTGAAGAAATGGGGGGAGTATTTTTAAAGATTGATGATCATCTCCTTCCCCCTGCTCAAAGGACACAGCCTTCATTAAAAAGTTTGACTTGCCTGCCATTGGACATATATTTCTCATTTCAAATACTGCTGTTCAAGTCAGTTGCTGGTCCTAATCTCAAGCTTCTGTTGACAAACAATATAAAGCATGGCACTTCTGTGTAACTGAGATGATGTTCAACACACAGAAGCAGGCCTCCACAGAATCAAAAGACAGATTTGAAATTAAAATAATATTCAGCGGAAATTGTAGATTAAAAACAAAAGGAGGTAGATTGAAAATTGGAAATGGTGGGAAAATAAAGATGAGTAGTCAGTGCTACCTAATTGTTTTTCTTTTTTTCATAATAAAAATTATTATCTCTATAAGTATGTAATGCATGCATTTATCTATATTTCTGTTTGCCTATCATTTACCTGTCTTCCACCTGCCTGAAAGTAACTACTTATTTGGAAAAGCAAGTTAAATTTTCTTCCTCAGTGAAGAGAAGGGAGAGAGATAAAAAGGAGAGAGAAAAATGATGAAAAATCTTGGTGTAATCTGAATAGCAATGAAGCAAAAGCTACTCCTTGATGTGCCTATGAATCCTGTAAATGAAGTGGCCCTTGAATTAAATTAATTTAAAATCTGGCAAATATTACTCGGCATGTTTGTCAATGTGCTGTATAATTATTAATTTGTTCATTGAGGCAACTATATAAATAAATAGAAAGCAGAATGCCATGATTAAACCAACACTAGAAATCCAGGGTCAAGGAGCCCTGTTACAGGGATCTAAATAGCTTTCCCAGGTCCTATTTTTACATCTCCATACAGATCTGCAGGTCTGTAACTGTGAATTAATTGGCACACATTTAGATGCCAACAGAGCTTTTGTATTCTCAGTGCACATTTTGTCTTCTCAGAGTGAGATGTTAGTAATGGAGGTTTTAATATTACCCCTAGGGGAGCACCAGAAAATCTTAACAATTTCCTTCACTAGAGTATTTTCATTAGAGCTAAATGCTGTGCAATTTACATTTGAAATCAGGTGTAGGGTAAGTATAATGTGACAAGACATGTTGCAATGTTAGGGTTTTTTTGTTCAAATGTTCTTTATTTACTGCAATATACCCTCAAAAGATAAGCATACAATTAAAATAAATATCTGGATTTTTAACCACTCCTAATTGAACAGTTATTGGGATAATAACACAAAGTACAAAGATTTAAAAGGACCCAAAGCACAAGATTAAAATATTACTCTATTTAAACAAAAATGTTTCAGGCAAAATAGGTTCTGTGCAGCAGAAATGAGTTCATCATAAGTAAATCAGACCACAACCCTTCCTTTGTAAAACTAATTCAACCTTGTGGTGCTTAAAATGCCAAGAACACTGCATGACTCTCAGGAAAAAAATAAACCCTACCTTTTCCAGCACAAAAAAAACCCCAAAACTGAACTGGTATTAAAAAGAAAAGTATTCATTAATAAGGGGCCGATGCAGCAAAGAGCAAGAAGACTAGTGACAAAAAAGAACTGACATGTACCCGAGGCTTAATTTCCATGGTTGGTCTAATATGAAATTCTACTCTGCCATTGCCTGCATCTCAGGGCACCTATTTTGCATCACTGACTTGCTTTTTCATAGCAACAAAAGAAGAAACTGCACACCTACAACAACCTCAATCCAATCAGGGCCTCCTTCATGCCTAAACCTGATCACAAGATCCACTCTTTAAATGCTTCCCTGTGAAAAATCCCTAATAGGCTCAGTCAGACCAGGTTTATTATTGAAGGGGATCCCCATAGAAGGGACAGGATTGCAGCACTTGCCAGGAGCCTTCTAAAACTGAGAGAATCAAACCACTCCAGAAGAGACCTGCTAGCAGCAGGAAGAGGGGAAGAAGCAACAATCCTTGCAATCTGCCACTCTACAAAATGACAGCCAGTCTCAAGTGCAGCAGCAAGACACATTGTGATGAAAGAGGTCTAAGCACAAAGGGTCAGACCCAGAAGGTTTGGAATGGTTACAGCACTGTCACAACATGTCCCACATGCAACACAGCCCCCTTGGTCTGAGAAAAGCACAGGAGTGTGGTAATAACCTCACTGTCTTCTTCCTTACATAGCCAGGCAAAAAAAATAACAAATTATTTTGGAGGTCAAAAAATTCATCACACCTTACCAAGCTGTACAGGTTAGGCACATGGATACCATGTCTCCATACCATCAATGAAGAAAAGAAGCTCCTACAAAGGGTGCTTTAGGTGACAATAGGGTTAGTCACCCTTCACATTGCCTCCTTCCTGCCACTGGACACACAGTGGCACGTGAGGGGAGAGGAATGAAGCACAGAGGCTCACACCTTTTTCTGGATAGAACCAGGTTTTCAAAGCTTGGTCAGTGCACATAAAAAAGGCTGGCAACCACAGCAGTATCTCACATCCTCACACTCAAACTCATGAAAACCCAAGGCCTAGATTTTCTGCAGTTTACATTGCAGCATTCTGCTGCTAAGGGCTCTGGGAATTTTCACTAGAAAACTTACTGAATGCAAGGCAGATTGAAAAATGATGAACATTCAAGGCACTTCCAACTTTCTGAGCAAAGGTGAAGCTTAAAAGAAAAGTGGAATTTAGTTCATGCATCTTTTAAAGACATTTGCCAAATATCATTATTTCTGAGAGCAGCAAAGAATGGTTGCAAGGTCTTTGTGACCAAATAGGTTTTCATGAAGTTTTCATTGACATCTGAGTGTCCATGAAACCTTTGTGGAGCAAAAACTAGGCAAATTTTTCATACTACAAGTGACTTCATTCTACCAGCAGTATATCCCCCCGGTCCTTAGCTCCGGAACTTCTATGGCCTCTCCAAGAAAATCAGAACAATAGCTACAGCCTCCCCATGTTAATGAGATCTAGGAAATTGTTTGGGAGCAGTGAAGGCAACTCATTAGAGCTGGTGTAATACCTGCTGGAGGAATTTGCCATCTGCAGCAATGAGGAAGATGCTTGGATAACAAAGAGTAGGGTAGCAGTGGAGGAATGACATGGGCACAGGTCAGCAACCAGTGCTTGCAAGGACCTAGTTATTCAATAGCAATCCATAATGCCTTCAACACCACAGTCCCAGAAGAGCTGCAGCCTTCCTGTGAAAGTATCTCTCCTGACCAGACCACAGTACTTTCAGTGTCTACCAAAAGCCACCAGGACTGAATTTTCATACAAATCTTGCCTACTGCTTTGGTTGTAAGCTACAAAAGATCATCTTTGTACATCGTCATTGTGACCCTGAACCACAGTTTGGACTCTTCATGGCCATAGTAATACAAACAAGAAAGAAGTGAACACAGAGAATGCCTGTGCAGGCACAAGAGCAGCTATAGCAGCTGTGAAAAGCTATTCATAATATGTTCTCTGCACAGGCAGCAGACATTACAACTCCTGTAGGACACAGGCAACCACGCAACTCAGCAAGGTAGTGAGAGAAAGGGCTCCATCCCAGCTGACAGATGAGACCAGCATGGGCTGCAAGAGGTTTCTGCAGCCTGCTGTCCTAAAGTAATATCAGTCAGGATATGAAAGCCACAGACAGAGCACACTAGATTACTGGACCAGGAGCAGAGCACAGGAGAAGCACCCACACAGCTGCACTCATTTCAGCTTAGTCACAGAATCACAGAATCACAGAATATACTGAGTTGGAAGGGACTCACAAGGATCACCAAGTCCAACCCTTAGCCCTGCACAGGACCATTCCCAAGAGTAACACCATGTGCCTGAGAGTATAATCTAAATACTTCTTGAACTCTATCAGGCTTGGTGCTGTGACCACTTCCCTGGGGAGCCTGTTCTGGTGCCCAACTACCCTTTGGGTGAAGAACCTTTTACTAATATCCAACCTAAACCTCCCCTGACAGAACTTCAGGCCATTCCCTCACGTCCTGTCACTGTCACCACAGAGAAGAGATCAGTGCCTCCTCTTCCCCTCACAAGGAAGCTGTAGACTCCAATGAGGTCTCCCCTCAGTTTCCTCTTCTCCAGGCTGAACAGACTAAGCGACCTCAGCCTCTCCTTGTATGGCTTCCCCTCAAGGCCCTTTACCATCTTCATTGCCCTCCTTTGGACACTCTCTAATAGCTTCATATCTTTCTTATATTCAGGTGACCAAAACTGCACATGATATTCAAGGTGAGGCCCCACCAGTGCAGAGCAGAGACACAATTGCTAAGGTTTGCTACTTCCAAGTTGTTGGTCCTGATCTTGTGACACTAATGATGCTTCTCCTCTGCTGTGCTGCAGCTGTGGAAAAGGAGATGTCTTTGTATTCATTGCCCCACTACTAGACACTCATGCAGTATAGCTTAAACCACCAGACCTCTGAGCAGGAAGAAATGCTGGAACAAGGAAGAACAAGCATCAGCCGTGAGTCTTGAAGGTTGTTGTGTCAACTTCTACTTCTCAGGTGCTTCTCCTTCTGCCCAAATTCAAAGTCCTACCAGTTTGCCTGAGAAACTTTGTTTAATTCCAGAGAGACATTATTCTGTGAAAGTGCACTGAAAAATGTCTGTGCAGTTATTCTTTCTTTCTGTGAGCTCATTCACTTTAATAAATTTAACACATATGCACTGAATTTGTTCCTGCTCCCTTTAAAATTACTTGGACTTTTCTCATTGTCTTCAGTAAGAAGAAAATAGAATCATGGGTACCTATCCAAACAGGACTTCTGATTGGGAGCTGATTAAATATTTAAGCAATTCTAGATAGAATGCTTATTTTGAGGGACTTAATATGGCCCATCTAATTAAAGTGAAGTGATTCCTCCATGCATAAGTCCTCTTATGTGAGTAACAAGGAGCACATAGTTGAGGATAAATAATTCTTCAAAGTTTCTGAAATGTGGACCCATTAGTAAATAATATGACATTTAGTTAAGGGAGAAATACTCCTGAGGACATAATGTCCCTTATCGAAAGAAATTTCTTGTACTATAGCCAGGCTTGATGAGATTTGAAGTTTATTTCAATACTGGAAATTGACTTCTTTTTGCTTTGTCCATACTAAGGTTTGGCATTAATATCTAACCAATCTCAGTCTCATAAGATGACCAAAACCCATGAGCTGAGAATGCTGACTAGCAGAGCAAAGGAGGCACAAGTTGGGACTGAAGCAAACACAGAGCTGAAATGCATAAGAAAATAAAATAGAATCTGGGAAGACAGGAGGAAAAAGTTGGCCGAAATCGCCCAGATGCTATTATAAATTCATCCTGCCAGCTTTCTCCCCTCTTCCACTGCTGACAGTCCATAGGAAAAAAGAGCATTACAGGCCCATAATGTTTTGAAATTTATCTGTGTTTATGGATTAAAATCAAAGTTTACTACTATGTCTAATTCTAGAACATACTTAGTCCCTACATACTGCTCTTTTTTATCTTATGATTTCTTTTTCAGAAAGTTTAATGAGAAGGAATGGAACAGAACATTTTCCAATATAGAATACTGCATTAATTTTGAATATTAGAAATCTTTGGGTTTCAAATACAAAATTTCTTTTTCTTTTCAGAAGAAATAGGAGAAAGCATAAACACTTCTCTTCATACATTTGAAAGAGGAGCTACATTTTTTCAACTGACAATGAAACTTTGTTCTAACCAATATAGAAAATCTAAGAAGTAAAGTTCTAGTTCAAATATTTTTGTTTCTTTAAAAATAATTCAGCTCTCATTCCAAATTTTCCAGGAGCACCATCAGACAACATGACCCCAACTTTGCAGGCTGTTGAAACCTCAACCAAGAAACACATTTAATTTATAATGAGAAGGAATGCTAAAATCTTGTTTGAAATATTTTTCAATAATATTAGACTGAATTTTCTAGAATATTGGATCATGGACACAGATAAAGTCTCTTAGACCTTCTTCCTATAGAAATATTTCAATGCCACAAAATAAACCATCTCAAGTCTCATTTTTAAAGACAGAAACACGCAAATGATAAACCATGGTCAGCATGGAAGCTCAGTACACACCATGCTCTTCTCATCCAGTAAGGTCCACAGACATTATCATTACAATTCTGTTTCACATCTTTCTGACTAATTATTCTATTCATTATTACACTTATCATATAGCTCTATATATCAAGAGTTTAAACAGCTGACTTTTTTTCTGTGTTAGTACCTTGTTCAAATGGAGGGGGTCCTTTTCTCTTTTAAAGAGTGATGGGGATATTTTGCTTGTGATTAAGGTTCTGATCTTTAGTCTGACTTTAACCATTTCTCACGAGCACAAAACTTTCAGGCACATTTTGCAATGTAATTATTTGTGTCTGCAATCTAGTTACTTAGATGTCTGAGTCCCTGATTGCATCCATAAGTCAGGGACTTGGACATTTAAGTGATCTAAATTGCACCTGTAACAATTTGCACCTAAAAATGTCAAAAAAGGATATAGCAGATAGAAGAAGAGTGATGAGAATAATTAGGGACACAGAAAACCTCCAAAATGAAACAAAATGGAACAGAATTGGACTGTTTACGTAAGAGATGAGATGAAATGAAAAAAGAGGAAACGATCAAATGCAGAGGAAATAAGGAGTGTGACAGAAAAGATAGATGAGGCACTTTTACCCCCCCTTTTATCATAATGCAACTACAAAGAGACATTTCAAAAAAATTAAGCATGGAAGATTGAAAATTTCCACAAAAAGAGACATACTTTCATGCAATTAACATGTGAAAAACTCAACCACATGACACAGTGAATCCAGCAGGACTCAGCAGAGGATTGGGTAGCACTTTGGACTGAGAAATGCTCAAAACATTTAAAAGGCAGCAAATTCAGAAAAAAAACTAACTACCTTCCTGCTTCAAGGCTTCAATTTCATTTTTTTGTTTTGTTTTGGATGGGAGTTTTTTTCATTTTTTGTAATAACGAGAGCACAGGGGGGATCATTTCTCAGGAGCAGATTAATTTAGATATTTCTGACACAGGTTTCCTTGCACCTTGGCCCTGAGGTACTTATGGTTGCCTCTGGTTTGTGGTTGGCAAGGTAGAGCTTCCAGAGAGAGCCATGTCAGTTCAGCCACTGCCTCCTGGGAGCACACACAAAACCAGAAGCTCTTTCAGAAACTGTCACAGTAGGACTCAAGAGGGCTGCAGACTGGAACCTTGCATCTTTTCTACCTGGGTAATAACAAATGTGACTGAGAAGTTCATAGATTTCATAACAGACTAGGGAGTGTCATTACATATTTAAAGAACTAGAATGGGAATTAGTGCAGAGACTTATTTTTACAAGAAAATCTGCACATGAGACAGATTATTGGAAGAGCCATAAAATAGGATTGCCTTAAAACATGTGCTGTATTACACAATCAAAGAGGAAAGTTATTACTTTATTCTCACATTGGATTTTTTTTTAATTAAAAAAAAAATGTGAGACATACACACACTTGCTCCCAGTATGGGCTAACAATTTTGTAAGCCAAAGGAAAATACAAGGAAGAATTCAAGAAAACTTGCAGAGAAAGAGAGGTGGCTAGGACATTGAGAGGTACACAAAAAAAAAATACATTAAGTACTATCCCAATGCAGGTCACCAGTGTCTAAAAACCAGTAACCACACTCAGGTAGATCCTACTTTTCCAAGAAAACGTGTTAACAAACCAGTGTGTTTTCATGGCCAAAACTGTTTTTCTAAAAAATCATTCATCTGTTCTGTGAGTTTCTCTGCTTCAAAGTGAGAGCTTACATAAGCTGGTATGCCCTTCCATACAGTTTAATTAGATGGTACAGCTGTGTTAGGTCTTCAGCACAATAGAAGGAGAGCCATGCATAAAAAACAGATGTAACTTGGGAGTTAGGACATTTCCTGAGCTACAGGAGATGTGGGTTGAAGTCCCATCTGGAAATCAGTCAGGATGCAGACTTTCCCAGTCGTAGAGGAGCTCCCTAGAGAGCTATAAGAGAAATTATGTATTGAGTGGTATTTAAAAGACACATAGATGTGGTACTCAGGGATATATCAGAGATGTGATGCTTAGAGAATGATTTAGTGGTGGACCTGTCAGTGTTAGCTTTACAGTTGGACTCAATGATATTAAAGGTTTATTCTAATCTAAATGGTTCTATGATCCTAAGACATGATTCCAGGCTTGACCACCAGAAAAAATAGGACCTAAAGCCAGGCTACTTTCTTGACCACCTTGGCCTACCTGGTTTTTCAGTTAGTCTTGCAGTTTCAGCAATATTTCTTGTGCATACCTAGTCTTCCCCTTGTATCACAGACAGGTTCTGGAGATTTTAATCAGGTCTATAAAATCTAGGGAGCTCCAATCCACTAAAAACACGTTGCCTGGATAGAAAATTGTATTGCATGTGCTGGTGCAAATGTAGAGAAAACCACAACATTGGATATTTAGAAAACATAATGCAGGTGAGTAGAGGACTAACTCCAGTTCCCAGCTAATTACAAAGTCTTTCTGTAGCCATCCATGACCATGGAACAGGATTCAACAGAGCAACATGAGGTTTAAGAAGTTATGATAAGAGAAGACAAAGATGTCCCTTTGGCTGAAGGAGTAAGGGAAAGAATAACAGAATAGGAAACAAATAAACCAAGCAGGATTAGAGGAGAGATTCAAAGAGCTGAACTACACATTCAGAGCAGTAGACAAAGTAAGCGATTTTGACAGATCCAGGGTCAAGGAAGAGGGAAGAAAGAAAGCAGACTAAAAGTCATTGCAGTGTTCAACTGCAGCTGAGATAATGGTGGCATGACTACACACTTTAGATTCTGGAATAAAGAGTTTAGACAGTATCAGAGATGTAAAGACAATGAGCAGATTTTGGCTACTCTTCAGATTTCATAGACAAGGAGACTTAATATGCAATATTTACTTCTTCTGACTTCTTCCCCTTTGTGTGAGTGAATAGGTGTCAGACTGTTTGGTCAGCTTAAACTCCTTTGAAACTGAAGGGCCTAATTGACAACTTTCATTTAAAGGCAAGTGTAAGAACCCAGGATGGTCTTTTTGTCTGCTGAGTTGTTGAATCAATAATCAAGCACTGACAATATGTGCAACAGTCCAAACAAATGGGTGCTTCCAAGGCTGAGGAATTTGTTCTGATTCTGGGGAGGTTTGAAAGTCTGTGAAACAGAAAAGAAAGCACTGTTGTTACAGCAACCTGCAAGGAAACACTAGACACAGCCTAGATATGCAGATCTCAGAAAAATTGGGAGAGAAAATATTCTCAGCTGATTGATGGTTAAAGGGCACTTGGATTTGAAAGCAACAAAAGTGTCTAAAAACTGCTTAAAAGAAGGACAACATTTGAGTTAGTCATCCCAGATCAAAACTGTTCCAGGGTCCGCTTTCTAAATTTAACAGCATAATCAAGCTCTAGTGTCAGGAATGCTCCTGGTACTATCCCAAATCTTAGAGCAGATGTACCCACTCTGACCCTGAGGCCAGGCTGCAGCTTCAGGCTGAATTTGAGGTAGGCAGGGAGAGGGGCAGTTTCCCTCCTGGTATTTTGATATGTTGGAATGCAAGTGTCCAAAGTACTGATCCCTTCTCATACTCTCCCACTGGCTGTACAGAAACATAAACTGTTTCCCAGATGAAGGTAAGGCAAAGTGAAGAGGACTGTGAAATGTGCTGGATGCTGTAACTGCTTGTTACATTGCAGTATGCTTAGGCAGTATCAAAGAAGGCACTCAGCTGAGCAAAAATTATGTATTAAGGAGATTTCAACACCCATTAGTTTTCCAAGCCCCAGCATTGGGATATATTTTTCCTCTTTTGGCCAGACTACAACTAGTACAGCTACAAGAAAACATCTGTTTTCTATCTGGGCCCCAGCACTGTGAAAGAGCTAAAACCTTTCTTTTTTGTCATCTATACATTCTTTCGGCCTTCTCTATTCTATTTTTCCTTCCCTATGAATTCACAGACCACTTTTATTTTGTAAGCACTTGTTTTTTTCCTTATTAAGTATTTTTGGAAAATATTACCTCCTGCTCTCTCCTCATCTATTCTTTTATGTTTGTTCCTAGTTAATGTTCAATGGCCAGCACCAGGTAAATACAATATAGACATCTTGTAATCTATAGCCCCTTGTAAAAAATTTTTTCAAGTTACAAATTATCTCATCCTAATGTAGCAGCTGAAAACGGCCAAGATGAATCACATCCAAGAAGTATCTTACTGTGGAAGAGTTTTGGAAAATAGGCCTTTTTTTTTTCCTTGTTAAGGAGTGAGCAGATCAGACAGTTTCTCACTGAAAATGTGTCAGAGAGCAACCACTCTTAAGCCAGGTCTCTGTTAGGCTAGGGAAACAAGTCTTGAAAATCTCAATGGGAAGAAATATGTCAAAACCAGAATTTATTGCTTTGACTCATTCAAAATGAAAACAGACAACTCAAAAATGTCCACCTTTCAAAATAAAACAAAACCACATGACATGATTCAACTCCGGGCAGATCAAGTTCTTCCTCAGGAGTTATGTTTTAGAGAGGTCAAGAAAAACATTAGAGACATGAGGCCTTCACACCCTCTTTGTATTGAAAAAAAAAAAAGTAGATTTTTCCAACTGCTTTGATTTTTTGCTTTCATTTTCATTTCTTTCTTGAAAACTTTCAGAGAGAAAAAGACAGTAAGCAAAAAACTGGTTCATGGCATGAATTTTGGTTTTACTCACTTCTATATATGTTGCTTCAGCAGACTTACGTTACATGGAGTAAGCATTTAAGATAGCTGCACACAAATTGTGTTTGTCATAGCCTCCATCTCACATTCACTTACAGAGATTTTTGAACATGCCTAATAAATGTAAGGTCACAGTAGCTAATTGTGTTTCTGTTGAAGTCAGGGGGTTGTTCCCAGGATCATTGGGTCAACATGGAGTGGTTGAAAGCCTACTTTTTGAGCTCTTGCAACACAGTTATTTGAGGGGGTTAAATGCAAATACCACTCATCTATCAAGAAAGACACAGTCAATTACCTGTTCAATCATATCATGTCTTAAATGAGAGAATTTCTAAAAACAGAGTCAGTCAAGAAAAACCAATGGCTGCAGGAAGTTGTTCCCCCAGTAAGGAAACTGAGTAGCAAATTAACAGGTCAGACAGACCTTTTATTGGGCATCAAACCTTTCTGTTTAACTACATTAATTTTTCCTTATTTAAGTTTCTCAACTGTTGTTTTTAATGTGAAAATACAACTATAAATCTGTGTTGCTTTCAATGAGGGTGTGAAATAATGCAAGAGAAGTTAAAGAGGAGTTTATGTTGCAAAAATATTTCTGTTACAGAGTTAATTTCATATCATTTTATTCTTCTCAAACTTATAATTTTCTAGTGCTCATACATTTTTATGGCCAGAAGTGATTGTTAGCATCATCTAGTCTGACATGCAGCATAGCAAGGGCCAGAGAAGTTCATCCAGTAATTCCTGCATTGATCCCAACAATTTACATTTGGATTAGAGTATATCTTCTACAAAGACAACCAGTCTTCATTTAAAAAACTTAAAAGCAATGAAAAAAAAATTCTGTTACACCTCCTGGCAATATGCCTGAGTAGTTAATTAAATGTTAAAAATCCACAACTTATCTCCAATGCGAATTGCATTTTGTGTTAACCTTAGCCACTGGTAATCTTTGCCACAGTAGAGAAGCCTCCAGTTGTCCTCACATTTCCCTCTGCCAAGGAGCTAAGCGCCTGGCAGTTGGGGAATTTCCTATCAAATATTTTTTCACTCAAAGGTGTTGATTCATTAGAGAACTACACATGACTCATGGGCCAAGTCCCATCCCTGCAATACCCCAAACTGAGAGCTGACCCCTGCCACTCTCCACAACTGAAAGTACCCCCAGTGGGAGCATTCAGCAGAAAGGATGCTAGCTCAGCTCCATAAACTGGGCTCATCTCTTACAGAGTAATCATATCTCCAAGCTCAGCTGAGGCCCCAGCACACAGAGAAGCCTTCCTGGCTGTCCCAGAGAGCTGCCTTATGGTTATTAGCTCCTGACGATGCAGAGCATTAACAGGTGCTAACCTCAAGGATAAACACTGAGGGGGATGGAAAAGGTGACCATAACCAGATAACGAATCTGTGGATTAGAAGGCCATCACACAGACCCAGTGTCCTTCCTGAAAAAAAAGGCTCAGAGGTAAGTAGGAACTTGAAGCCACATTTGCTATTTACAACTGAAAAATAATTGGGTACTTACCAGCCAAACACTAAGAAAACCAACTTTCACCCATTCCATCTTCGCATCCTTGTTTAATATATGGGTATTTCATCTATAAAATTATTTTAGACGCTTGCAAAGTGGCCCTAATGTAACCGTCATTGCTCGTCCTCCCTCCCCACCACTCTTCTTCGAAGCCTGCTGTGCTACTGTCATGCTATTAACATTCCTCCAAAGTCACGGAAATGCTAGGATGTACCTGATGCATTCAGAAACCCAGCAGGTGCCTTCTGCAGGTACTGTGTGTCCAGGCAATGCCAGGAAGCAGTCATAAAGTTAACACAGTAGTAAGCTATGTAATTTTTAGATAACAGCTACTTACATAAGTACAGAAATTGCTACATTTTATATATACACGTTGCACACATTCCAATTATGGACCAAGACCCAGTGCATGCAAATAATTAGTATTTAGGAGCAATACATTATTTCTTTCCCCTACATGCCATTCTGTGATCTGAAAATAACCGAAAAGTTACTTTGCATGTGTCAGTACAATTTCCCCTCGGTCCCAGAAGCTTCTGGAGCATCAAAGTAATGTCACAAGGGCCTAATAATTGTGTCCAGGGAGCTTCCCATACAATTTTCATCTTTTATTACATTATTTTAGCTTATTTAGACATAAGTATCATTTGGTAAATTGCATCTAGAATACATGTGGAGGCTGAAGCGCAAAAACACACTCTTGTTTCTCATGGCAGCCCCAGGTGTGAGATATTATCCTTTAATGCCATGGAAAGGCTCCAGCTACCTGACACAAGGACAGGGCACAGCGACGCTGATTGAGCACTCTCACCGTTTTGGCTTTTTGTTTTGTTTTTTGGGTTTTTTTTTTTTGCAACACTGGTGCGTTTGCGTTGCAAATGGCGACATTTTTTTTAATACCCGAAATACGTGAGGGCGGCCGGCGCTGGGAAAGCGAGGTTCGCCCCGCTCGGCTCCCCGGGGGACGGGCTGAGGCTCCCGTGGGGCACCGCCGGCTCCCAGCCGAGTTACCGGCTTCCGAGGGCCGACCAACCGGGGGAGATGCACCCCACAGCGACCCAGGGACAGCGGAGGACCCAGCCCTGCCCTTCCCGAAGCGCCGAGGCCCGGGCGGGGCCGGGGGGCCGGAGCCGGCGGCGGGCGGAGCACGGCCGGGAATGGCCGCCGGGGGGCAGCGCGAGATCGTCCAAGCGCCGCAGCCATCTCAGCGGGTTTCGCTCTCTCCCGCACCGCCCGGCTCCCTTCCGCACCGCCCGGCTCCCTCCCGCACTGCCGGGCTCCCTCCCGCACCGCCCCGGTTCCTTCCCGCACCCGTCCCCATGGGTGCCCGCCCCGGGCAGGCTGCTGCCCCTTCTCCCAGGCAACCAGTGACAGAACGAGAGGACCCGGTCTTAAGCTGCGCCAGGGCTTAGTTTGGACATCAGGATGAAACGCTTCACAGACAGGGTGGTTAGACATTGGAATGGGCTGCCCAGGGAGGTGGTGGAGTCACCATCCCTGGAGGTGTTTCAGGAAAGACTGGACGTTGCGCTGAGTGCCGTGGTGTGGTTGACAACGTGGTGTTCGGTCGTAGGCTGGGCTCGGTGATCTCTCAGGTCTTTTCCAACCTGATCGATTCCGTGATTCCGCCCCCGCGGGGCGAGGCCCGGCGGGAAGAGGCTCGGGTTCCCTCTCCTTCTGCCCGCCCGGAGCGAAACCCGCGTGCCCCCGAGCGTGAGGCCGCGCGGGGTGTTTATTTAAGGAGATTTCACACAGGAGCCGCTGATCAAAGCTAATGCAAAATAAATGTCTCCCTTTGATAGCCTGATTCCTCGAAGCCCTTGACACTGGGAATTGGGATTTCCCCGTGCCATTAGCACTTAGCAGTAGGCGCTCCAGCCCAGCCAAGAACAAGGGATTAAGAGGTATTTGTCTAAACTAATTTCTCTCTCTATACCGGGTCTATAGAGACTGGTGTTACTCTGCTGGAATTGTGCAACACGGCTAATTGGCTACAAATTTAACAGTGGCAGGGCTCCCACCGCGGGCTGCCGCGTATTCATTACCCCTGTTCTCCCTTTACATGCGCCGGCACGGAGTACCTGGACTGCCCCTGCCCCAGGGAAAGGAGCTCCTGGACAGGGATCTGGGAAAGATGAGAGGCCTGCGTGCATGTGACCAAGGGGAAGACTTGGAGTCGTTAAGGGTACACAGATGCATTTTTGTTTTATTTTTTAGGTTAGTCAAAAAGCACCAGGGTTGCTAGAATAGTCCTGAACTAAGGCAGAAATTCAGGGAAAGATGACTGCCTCAAGTCACTGGAGAGTGATTCGGTGACAACCAGGGTTTTATTCCTCTACCCTAAAAAGCACCCCCTCACCCACAGTAGCACCATTAGATTATTGCTTCTTTTGGGAGGGGAAGCAGGGTTCTCCCAGCAAAACTGTTCAATAGGCCCAGATGAATTTCTACATTCCCAAAGGCTCTGATGGAAATCTGAATAGCCATAGAAGTCAGGCAGAACTTATGCCTTTCAGAGCTAACTTCTCAAGAAGAAGCACTGCATTGCTGTTGCCTTGAACAGAAAGGTTATCCTGAAGTTGTGGTCTAATCCACCTCAGCCAGTACAAGCAAACAAAAACCAGTAAAATAAAAGTTCCCCAGTGCCAGTTTGGATTGCTGTATCATATAACACTTTCAAACACTAGATTCACAAACCAGGTTGCTATTCTACCTGAGTCATTTCAGTTTTCATCATCCAAGTTTGAAGGCAGAACTCATGGCCTGTGATTTATCTGTTAAGTTCATCATCTTATAATACTTCACCTATATCATTTACCTGTGAAACTCTAGCAGCATCTTACAGAGCCAGGCAAAACTATGGGGATGCTATTGCAAGAGTGGTTGTTTAAAAAGCTTTGCAATGCTGTTGAATCCCAGCATGTGCTGTTGGGCATAGTTACCTTCGTACATTGAGAAAAGCCCATGAAAATTCACAGAATGAAATTCCAGCTTTAGTGAGGTAGGTGGGAGATACTCAGAATTTCAACAGGGCCAGAGTTTTACTGAAGGAGGACACAGAGCTTCAGCCGGTCAGTGGGTTGCTCTAAGCAGCCACAGGAACCAAAATGAGGTTGGCAACGTTTCCCCTCCTTTTTCTTACGTACACACTGATGAAAAGTTAACAAGTAGTGTCTGTTGATGTGGAATACACCGCGGTCCTGCAAAAACAGAAAGATGGCATCAATTTTAATCTCAGTCTACAAGATAACAGTAAGATGCTGGCCAAGAATCAAATTAACAGCATCAGTCCATGACCACACAGGATTATTTCTGTTAAAAATCTAACATCTAAGGTGGTGTTGATGAAACCTTTCGTGCTACATCTCTCTCACAGCTTTAACCAGAGTGCTTTCTGAGATGTGGATAGAGAATATCACAAATTCAGTAAGAACACTTTCAACATGAGGTAACACTGACGTACAGAAGAAGGTGGCAGAAAATAAGATGAAGATTACTCAACATGCTCCACTTCTTTACAAGATATAACTAAAATATCGTTATGGCTTACCAGGAGCAGAGGTTGTCTGCCAAGGCAGTAAGTACTCCTGATAACTTCATCCAGCAGCCAGAGGCCAAGCTGCCTCGCCCCCTCTCATTAAGGGAGAAGTGCCCCATTCAATGAGGCACTTCAACAGTGGTCTACCTTTGAACGTGCAAATACCCCCATTAAATCTGGTGGATCAGGGCCAAAACTAATTAATTTAGTGATGCTTTGCATCAAAATCTCACTTGCACTACATAGCACTCACAATCAGAAAGGCAGGGGATTAATTAAACTAACTATTTAGAAAGCTGAGCAGGTTAGGACTGGGTTAGGACTAAAGAGCGTAATGATATCCTTAGTGGAAGCCAGAAAAGCAAATGACCCCTGTGAAACTGATAGGAATTTGCTGAGGATTTTTTTCTGTTTAGTTTTTTTGTGAGATAGATGAATTGGGACTGGCAAGCCAACCAATTTTTGGTCCAAGAGGCTATGTACTTTTATTTAGATTACTTCTTTCAACCTGTCCCTACCAACCAGGCTCAACCCAAACTGTATCATGATCACCAGCTTCATAGTATTTCCAGGTATCAAAACAGGACATAAAAAGCTGCTATGTTCTATGGCTTGGGATTAGCAAAAAAAAAAAAAAAAAAAAAAAAAAAAGGAGGAAAGAAAAGAAGCAAACTACTGTAGATTTTCAGACATGTCTTAAATGTGAACCTAGATGCATTCAGACTGTAGCTTCACTAGCTTAGCAAGCAGGCTGGACAAAAAGATATGGGCTTGATAATACCCTGTACTGCAGTGGAAAAATCAGATTCTGATCAGTTACACATACTAACAGAACAAGAAAAAAAACTAATCAAATGAAGTTACTGGAACAATAATTGAGAAAGTAAAGCAGTAATTGCAGGACTGCAGGCCCTTTGGCTGAGCCTAATTCTCTAAGGCTTCTTGGAGTCAATCAGCAGCTCCATCACTCAGCTGATGTCAATTGAAGGGTGCCAGTCTGCATCTGCTGAGGATGTGGCCTTTAAACTCACCCGGCTTGGGTCAGCAACCGAGTGGTCTCTTACAACCTTTCCGCAACACTGCAAAATCTTTAATGGTTTGGCACTGTTCAAAATCATTCCAT
This sequence comes from Corapipo altera, assembly GCF_003945725.1. Lineage (NCBI taxonomy): Eukaryota > Metazoa > Chordata > Aves > Passeriformes > Pipridae > Corapipo > Corapipo altera. The sequence goes on from NW_020884872.1 coordinate 12,634,798, forward strand.
TTTGTAAGAGGAAAGTAAGTGGTATTTCACATACCTGGGAGGACCCTTCTCTTCCAGCTGATTAAGGAGGAAACACTGTCACAACCTCATTTCTTCTAATACGACAGGCAGTAATGAATGGCTGAGGTGACTGTGATCTTTGCATCCTATGGTCATTCTATTTCCTGTAGGTGTTTCCTATGACTGTAGGAAATTATAGGCATGTCGTGATTTAGGAATGGTATTCCCCAATTTGGTGTTCCCACTGAAACACCCCAGACCACGTACCGCTCGCTCGCTTCCCTCTCACCCCCCCTCACCCCTGCAGAGGGATGGAGAGGAGAATTGGGGGCACAAAAGGATGAAGATCACAGGTTGAGATAAGAGCAATTTACCAGAAACAGCAATGAAATAAGGAAACAAACAGTAACAACACTAATAACAGAGTGTACAAGGCAGGTGAACAATTCACAAGCAATTGCTCACCACTTGGAACCCAGTGCCACCCAACTACACACCCCACACATCATCAGGAAATTGCCACCACCCTACATCCCCCCTGCACATGGAACCAGGACAGGGCAAGGCAATGAAAGACACGTGCCAGACAATGATAAACACTCCAGAATCAGAGCAACATGAAAACAGCATGCCCATGTCTGCTGTTTATTACCACATATGTGTTTATGTAAGGTTCTGTTCTCTGTCAAGTGGCAGTCAAGGACTGAACAACTGTAGGCTTGGATTATTTTTTCCCATCAGGAAACGCATCTTGTATGTATATGAAGAATGTTATACACAAATACATTTTCTGGATCCATTTGCAAAAAAAAAAAAAAAAAAAAAAAAAAAAAGAAAAAACCAAGAGACTTATCGGCATCTTTGCAAAAACAAATCTAATTTCCTTTTAATTTTAAAACAGAATAAACAGTCCTTTGCTCAGACAGATGAGTCTCTCTGAAACAACTATGCACAGTCCTATTTAAGAAGTTACAGAGTTTGATAAACCTCCAGAACAGTAGAAAACAAAACAAACTGAACACAGGTTTCTGACATTACACTCAGGAAATTACTACCTTTGCAAACATAACGTCTCCATACCTAAGCCCTCAGTTCCAACAGTCATGTACGTTCATGCATGGAATAACCTGTAAGAACACTGACATGCCAGAATGTTTGCAGGATCACTGCCTGTGAAAGGTTATTCACAGACACAGTCTCAGGCAAAATCATGCCCTCAGAGTTATTACAATCCTGCCAAAGCCATGGAAAGCCAACACTTTTCTACTGTGTGAGGAACAATAGAGCTATTCTGGACAAGATTTATTCTGAATAGTTGAGGTTGAGGATAGTCATAATTTTCTTTTCAGAGCTCCAAAAGCTGCTGTGTCTGACCATGGAGGTTGCCACAGGACATATCGACCCACCAGAAAAGCTGAAAGCAGAGGCTGAAGGTAAAACCATGAGCTTTCCCTTCTGTATTCCCCATTCCACACACTCCCATGGCTTGTACATGTTTCCTTTGCCACAGATTACAAAAATGAATCCTGAAATCATTGGATTTACAAGCCAGCAAAACACTTGATACTCTTGTAGTCACAGAGGAATCCACAGTGGCTTCGTGTTCTATGTCCTAGACAGTGACTGTGCCTCTGGGCTGTAGAACCCACTGTGAAGGTCTGTAGGAGGGCACATGCCCGGGGAGAGGGAATCACAAACCATTAACACTGATAACTCCATTGCACCTCAACATGCTGTGATAAAGGCTTTGTTTTCCCCTTCTGGGTGTTACCAGCCAAAGGAATGTGGACCCAAATTGTCAGCTGCACTTCAAGCTGGCACAGACCCTAGAACAAGGACCTCTCTGGGTAGATTCTCACCTAATTCCTCCTCAGAGAGGAATTAGAGCTAGGCAAAACGTTAGGCAAAATGAAAGCTCCTCGGTTCTTAACCAAGCTCATTCTCCAGGTGACATGATGCACCTTTCTCCCTGGCATACACATCTACATTGATATTCCCCAGTTCCCTGCCTGCAGCTCTCTGTAAACCCTCTTTCATCTTCTGCCAGGCACTGCAAACTGACCTTCTCTGACAGCCCAATGCAAGGAGCCTGCTGCCCTGTGCCCACTTTAAGGAGCAAGACTTAAAAATAAAAAATAAAAGGTCACCATGAACCTATATTAAAAATATCTCTCTCGCACATGGTATGCCAGTGTTGCCCATCAGTAACACCAGCACTGAACAGATGATCAGTGACAGCACAGGAGCACACATTAGTCCAAAGAATAAGAAATTGGTCTTGGAGAAGTGTCAAGACACTGGAAAAATAAAGCAATTTGAATTCACTGCTAGTAAATAAATCAGTATTGCTTCAAGCTTTGGGTATAACCTAATCAATATACCTACCTCCTTACTGCTGAGCTGTCATCCTGAGATTTACACATCAAAAAATTTGGCAAAACATACTAGAATAAGAGACAAACTCAGGAAGCATGGACTGGATGAGTGGACAGTGAGGGGGATTGAGAACTGGCTGAATGGCAGACACAGGGTCTAGTTGGAGGCCTGTCACTAGTGGTGCCCCCTAAGATTCAATCCTGGGCACAGTATTGTTTAATTTATTCATCAGTGGATTGGATGAAAGGGCAGATGCCTCCTCAGAAAGTTCACTGGTGGCACAAAGCTGGTAGGAGTGGCCAATACCCCAGAGGGCTGTGCAGCCCTTCAGAAGGACCTCGACAGGTTGGAGAGATGGGGCTGTCTGAAATTCAACAAAGGCAAATGCAGAGTCCTGCACCTGGGGAAGAACAATCCCAGACACTGGCACAGGCTTGGAGTGACCAGCTGGAAAGCAGCTCTGTGGAGAAGGATCTGGAGGTCCTGGGGTACAACAAGCCAGCAGTGTGTCCTTGTGGCCAAGAAGGACAATGGTATCCTTGGATGCATTAGGAAGAGCATTGATAGCAAGTTGAGGGAGGTGATCCTGCCCCTCTGCTCAGCCCCAGTGTGGCTGCATCTGAAGTGTTGTGTCCTCAGTAGAAGACGAGACACGGAACTTCTGAAGCAGGTCCAGTGGAGAGGGACAAAATGATGAAGGGACTGGAGCATCTCTCTTACAAGGAAAGGCTGAGGGAGCTGGGCCTGTTCAGCCTCAAGAAGAGATGACTGAGAGGGGACCTCATTAATGTGTCTTAAGTACCTGAAGGGGGTATGTCAAGAGGATGGGGCCAGGCTCTCCTCGATGGTGCTGAGCAATAGGACAAGAGCCAATGGGCAGAAACCGATGCACAGGAAGTTCCACCTGAACATATGGAAGAACTGCTTTACTGTGCAAGTGATTCTGCACAGGAACGGATTCCCTAGAGAGATTGTGGAGTCTCCCTCACTGGAGATATTCAAGAAGCGTCTAGATGCAATCCTGTGCCTTGTGCTCTGGGATGACCTTGCTTGAGCAGGGAGGTTGGACTATATGACCCACTGTGGTTCCTTCCAACCTGAACCATTCCATGATTCTGTAATTCTGTGGGTGGGAGGCAGGTTGCATAAGAAGCACTCTGAGCTCTAAAGCAGATGCAGAAAGGTACAAAGCCTCCTTCTTCTGGTGGAAGAGAAGACAACAACAAGGCAAAACCCAGGCTAGATATCTGTAATCAAATAAACTCCCACCCATCTCTGCAGCAGTGCTGAACTTTGCATTGGGAAGTTCCATACCTGAGCAGTGGACTCCAATTGCAGTGAGATTTTCTCTGAGATCAAGGCACTTAAAATACCACTTTTTAATATGTTTAGAGTTTATCATGTTTAGGGTGAAATCCCAAATGCAGATGACACAATAATTGCAGGCACCTGCCTGCACAAGGTAGCTGCCTGGCACAAATACATGTTGAGTCCTTTGAAAGGAACAGGGCTGTATCCATTCCACATGATAACATAATCAGGGACATACAATATCATTGAAAACTGTTTACACCATCAGTAATAACCCTGGAAGAAAGAGTTTTTGAGCTGCTTTTTATTGACATTCACCTCATTCTAGAGATCAGCAAAAATGAGGGTAGTTGATACAGCCAGCCGCAGAGATTTTTGTTTTTCTCTAAATAAGTCTGAATAAACAATAAAAGGTTAAATGCTATTTTTTCAAAGCCTGAAACACAGGCAAACAAATTGAGGGTAGAGAACTCAATTATATCAAGCAGAAGCTCCTGGCAGTTACACTCAGCAGAGCTGAATAATTTTCAATTACTCTGGGAGAAGAGGTCAACAAAATATGTTCCCCAGTCTGTACATTCCTAAACCTAGACCTCCTAATGTTACGAGTGCCCTTTGTCAGTTTCTTTATTCACAGAAAGCACCCTTTTCCCTACTTCGATATATCAAGTTCTTTTCTTAATATAAATATGTGCATGCCACAGAGAAAGCATTTGAAACCCCACTCTTCAAAAGCCAACCTTCCACTCTGCCATAGCCAAGCACTCTGCCAGAGAGATGCTACAACATGACAGGTGCTGCTATAAATATCTCTCTGACCCAGGGTGCTGAGGATGTTAAGCCAGCAAAACGAGGAAATGGGTCCAATCCCAGAGTGACTTTTGTCAGTGTCTGAGTTTCTCAACTGTGTCAGCACATCTCAGCCAAGGAGAGGGTTTTCCCCAGTAGGGACTGCAGAGTCTCAGCAGGGCTGACCAGAAGAAAAATGTCTAGAACATGGTATGATTATGACTCCTACCAAACAACATCAGGAGTCTTGGGTGCTGCATACTAATTTTGTCATATCTTACCGGCTTTGACACTTCGCCTCTGCTGCCATCATTTTGCTACACTTATAGCTTCAGAGTTTCTTGCTGTAATTTTTCCTTGTTTTTTTTCTCAGCAGAGTTTTGGGCCAGGGGGAGGGTTTATGTGAGTTTTCTTGTTTCCAAGAGGCAACAGGAATGGAGTTACATTTTACGTCATAAAGCTTCTCCATCACCACATAAAGAGAAAGACAACTTCTGCTTTGATGTTTATCACACACTCATATATATAACAAACAACATATACAGGCAGGATGGTAAAATTTCTAGCATATGGAATGAACAAGGAAATTTCCTATGTACTTCTGTTTTCACATACAGCAGCACATAAGTGTGGCAATTACGCTATCAGGAAAGATGCTCAAATGTTTTTTTCTCCATTAGGACTTTACCCTGCTATCTGGTCTAAACGGTGCGGTGAATCCCAACAGAAGGAGCTTTTATGATGATAGTGTCATTTTTGCATCAAATACAAGCTGATGATCTTCAGTGGAAGGAGAAAGCCATTAAAAATTGAGTAACCGATTTTTTAGTCAGAAAAGAGTCATTTTATTTAAAACCTTTATGCAAGAGAGGCAATCCATTTATCCTCAAATACCTAGCCATAAAGTTGCTAGAAAATGTAGAGAGAAGGCAAAAGAAGAAAAATAAACCTATTTCCTTATTTCCCACACAACATCCAAAAACTGTCCACTATGTATAAAAGAGGGTTTGAACTGGCCAGGAATTAAATGGATCCTGGACAGAAAAATTCCCTCACTCTTTTTTTAAGTCCTTCCTTGGAGGTCTGCAATTGTTGTTAGCTTCTCGGTGGGTGAATTTTTTCTTTCTAAGGCTGGCTTATATTTCATAGAACCCAGCCCAGGCTGGACCTCAAAAGATCATCTGGTGACATCTTATGAGAATCAGTCTCTTATGAGAATCACTAAGAGCCTTGCTGCAGGATGATGGATCCCATTTGGAGGCTTTGACTCTGTAAGGAAAAAGGAAAAAGCAAGATAAAGGTATAGGCTTAAAAAAACTTGCAAGTTTTGTTAGACATAGTGCGTACCACTAACAGCTCAGTACACCCTTGTATTTTAAGAGAACTTAAGCACTGCTGAGTTGCTCCCATCACCTCATTTTTATAATGTGGAAGAATATAGTTCCAGACGTAAGAAAAAGCAGTGATAAGAAAATGGCTATTATGTCATCCCAATCTCTCAGTTGCTTCCTAATTGCACTTTGGTATCCTGCTCCACTGCTCACTCTTGTAGCACATTCCACTGTAAGGTTGCCCTGATGTTGCTGTCTCCTCTACCTAAAAAAACAACCATGGTTTTAAGGTGGGTGGCCTACAGATTCCACAAAGAGAGTCTCAAATACTTTATCCGCTGGCAGGGTTTTCTTCAGTGTGCACATCTTACATAGGTACTGCATTGCTGCAATATTTGGGAACTAAAAGCAAGCAAAGAAAGAAGTCAGTAGCCTACTCCTACAAAGCCTCTTTTGGGCCGCTCCAGCCTCCACTCCAGCTCTGCTCTTTGCACCCCTGTGTGGCAGAGAAAGCTCCTGCATGAATCTCAACCCCCTTCCACTTAGAGGAAAGGGGAAACCAAAGGTGAGGTTACTATACTGTTTCCTGCCTCAGTTTTCTGCTGTACCGCTGCAGTTTTGCAAGCTCAGGAACATGCTTGGAGCCTAACATGGAAGGCACATCCTCAGTACTGTTTCTGAGAGGAAGGGAAATAGCAGAGGAGGTTGTGACTTTTGGGCCAGCAGCTCCAGCCACTGTCACCTACCTGCTGGTATTTCATGGTTTTTAATACTGTCCTTTACATTTTGAAGGACCCCTGATAATCACCCTCAAAGCAATCTCACCATTCTCCTTCAAATCCCTTTTTTCCACTCTCCTGCAAAACATAGCCAAATTTGGGGTGATTGTTGTGCTGCAACCTACTGTACTGACCAGCATCATCAGAGTGCTACAGGTGTTCCCTGCTCAAGGTGTTGAGTTGCAAAACATTGTAAGCATTTTGGCATAGGAGATCCCCTTGCCCTGTTTCTCAGTGGGTCCTGTACAAAGGTATCCAGGTCCATGTCTAGGCTCCAAGTGCCATGCTAATAAAAATGTATGTATGCATCCTTCAGCAAAAAAATTTCAGGTCAAATATAAGCAATAAACTCTGGGTCAAATTTAAGCAACTGCCTTGTATTTACTTCCATTTTATTGACAATGAACAACTCCTAGTGGGTAAACCTCAAAATATACCTCCAATAACAATTGTTTTGCCTTGGGTATTTATGCAGTATTCTAAGTACAGCATCTATATAGCATTTCTTTTTCCCCACGCATACAAATACACACTCACACTTAATACATTAGCATTTCCACTATACATTTTTACAGTGCATCCAGTTAAGCAAATTGCTCAATTAGCTGAATAGGGTTTTTTCTTTTCATTGTGAAAAGACAGAGTCTTACCGAATGGAACAGCGTTCTCGGTAAGAGGTCAGTTGGATGTGATTTTTGGAATAAAGGAGAGAGGATGAGTGGGTTGTGAAAGATTTTTTTTTTTAATTGTTCACATTTTATTGCCTTTAAAAGTCAAACAGAGAGGGCAAACCAACACACATACTGGTTCATGCTGGTAACAGCAGCACGTTGTTGAGAAAGCCCACCATACTTAGTGGAATTTTCCTGTTATAGCATGTACCTCACGGACATGGAAAAGATTGTGGGACTGTCAAATACTGAGTGTCAGGGGATGGTATATCCACTCGTTGGTAAAATAAGTCAGTTAATTTGGCAGGTAAGTATTAAGTAATCATATTGTCAGAACAAGGCAAGTGGCTAAGAAAGGAAGACAAAGACAAAAAGAAAAAATATAAAGACACAGAAATAGGAAGGAACCAAAGAGGAGAGGGGGAAGGGAGAGAATGTGTGAGTTTGACGACCAAGTGGTGAGATAGTAAATAATGATAATCCATCTGTTTTGGATAGTACTGGGTCACCTTGTCGTTATGTCTCACGCTGGACTCCATTTCTCCTTTTCCACTGTCTGGCAGAATCTGAGCATCATTTCACCTGTGTTTTTTTACATATGGAGTGTAATGGCTGAGAAAAACTTGAGCAGAATGGATATTTTCTCATCTATGTTTTTAGAGTTTTTTTAAAAAAACTTTATTATTTTCACTCTCTCAGTGGATTTTTATCATTTTTTGCCTACTTAAATCTTAGAAAATATTAGTTTAATTTTTCTAAGTAAATATTTTTCAGTCTTGATTTTCTCTTTGGCTTCAACAGTGCAAAATTTCAAATGAGCTGAATGAGTTTTTTTAATTTCATTGCATCTTCCTGAGGTAAAAATGTCTATGATATTTCCCTTGGCAAAGTGTTACATCACGTACTCTATTTATGTTTCAGCATTGCAGTGACTTTTAAAAGCTCACAGCAGGAAATTAAGAAAAGCCTGAACTCATAATTATTAAATAATAATAAAAAAATGTACTCTGCTAAGGTTGCATTTATTCAAAATTGTACAATTAATATATCCCCGTGTTTCCATTAATATACATTCCGGTGGAGAAATTGATAGGAAATGTGGTCATGGCATGAACTTTACAGCAGATTTGAATAGTCTCTGCCTGAGCAGAGTTTAATTGAGCAAAGTGGGTTGGATAAGGAGTACTGTACAGAAATGAGATTATCCACCATCTAAATAATCAATATCCAGGTCCTCCTTGTATTGACAGAGTTGGAAAGATTCTACTTAGCACAATCAGACATTGCAGGTGACAGGGAATTTAAACATCCCCTTCCCATGTGAGGCAAATCATTACTCTCTCAAGGCTTCCTCCATCCTTTACCCTTATGTCTACTTCTTGCTGCTGAGCTGAAAATACCTGCAGCTTCTAAAGCCAGCCCAGGGCAGTGTGATGTAGGGCCCAGATTTCACCTGTTGCTCTGACCTGCCCTGGAGCTCAGCCATTACACAAGCAAAACCTTTATTGACAGAACATTGGTGCAGAGCCTTGGTACCATTCAAGACATCGATGGCAACATGACCTTCCATGGTTTCTCATTACAGCGGTGAATTTGCAACATCTGTTGCCATCTGTCTTCACTCATTGGTAACAAGTTTTGAGTCCTCACCTTTATGGTTCTTCAGCATGTTGCTCATTCTTCTGTGTAGCACCCTGTCTCTTACTTCATGATTAATTCCTACCTTCAGTCTGCCAACAGCGCTGCCTGACTGCTTTCTGACCTCCAAAGCAAGTCCCAAGTTTTACTCCTTGCTCATGAAGATCTTTTTCATTGGCTTCTCCAGGGTAACTTTGCTTTATTTCTTTCTGCATTCCCTACAAAAGGTACCTTTGCCAGAAAGGCCTGCAAAGCGCAGACCTAGGACAAGGTTCAGCACACCACAAGCTATGAGTGATGAGTACCATGCAACTCTTGTTTCTGTGATCATGTATCTATTTCAGATAATCCTGTTCTCATATTTTGACAAATTCCCAGGCAGTCAGTTGCTACGCTCTGAAATCTAAATCCTCAGTGACCTCCTGGACGTGCTACTGTAAAAGACATAGTAAACATCTAGAATGCAACTCCATCTTCAGAGCTATTCTTCATCATCTGTCTTTCTCTACTGAGGACCACGGGGCAGGTAATGTCCCTGGATGAGCCAGTGCATGGGTCTCAAAAAACACCAGAACCGAAGGAGTAAGTGCTCAGACTCTCATATAATAGAGGGAAGCTTTAATTTAATTTTTTTAATTTAAAGAGCATACCCAACACTGTGAATAACTGGCAAGAAGCCAGGTTTAAAAGGAGAAAAAAAGGTTTTGTTAAGCTTTTAACTTAAATTGTGTTTATGCATGGAGACCAAATTCACAGTGTTTATTTCTTGAAAGCACAGAGAAAAAAACAAATGTGTTGCTGGTGTTGCAGACAAAGGATGAGATGTGCAGAGCTTCCACAACACCTGACAGAAAAAGTGTCACTGCAATTCTTTACATACTAGTGTATATTGCAATACAGCAAACCCAGTGGCTCTTTTGCCTCCTCGTACAGGAGGCACAACACAAAATGCCCCAATACCCTCCCAGAACTAAAAACCTATAGCTAAGTCTTCATCAAAATCGTTTTGATTTTGATGACCAAATATTGAAGACCAAATATTCAGGAGATAATGAACAAAGCCCTGCTGCTATAGGAAAACATCTGTTCTAACTATTCAAGTACCATGTCCAAGTGCGAGAGAAAAAGCAATTCTGGTCATAATTTTATCTCTCTTATTTTGAATGTAACCAAAGGTTTCGTCTTTAAAGCTACAAAAAATAGCCAGCAAAATTTTCATTTCACCAGCTTCACTGACAGACACTCTTCTCTGCAGCAATTCCGAACTCTGGCTACTGAAGCTCATCACTTTTTCTTTGCCTTCCTCAGTGCTGAGGAGATATTTATAACTGTTGCAGTCAGTCTTGAAATAAGTGTACAGCACAAGGGTGCTGCATGTTACCAGTCAAGCAGAAGAAGACAAAGACAAATAAAAAAGCAATGAAAATACATAATATAGATATAGGGAAGATTGTAACTACCAAATAGCTAATGGTTTTGTGATGGTAAGAACTGAGCTTAGAAGAATACCCAGTATTAGTAATGGTTTTGTTGAAAAATCTCTTCAGACCATTAAAGTATTATGCTGTTCTTTATTGCACTTTCCCTGCGTCTTCTTTTCTTTGCTAGTTGGTTGGAGGTTTTTTTTATACTCTTTCTTTATATCTCCCCTACTGGATTGAACAGCACTGAGCTGCCTTTGCCACACAAAATCACAGATCACTAGATTTTTGTTTCATTCTAGACATAATTTGAGACAATCAAATTTGAATGGCAATTTTCTGTTCGCATCTTTTATTTATTAAGGGTCTTCGAAATACAGGGGAAAAGGAAAGTACAAAACCCAGTATATACTGGGGAATAAAAGTGGAGGGAAAGCAGGCACAAACAAAAAAAGAAAAAGAAGTATTTTTCTCTTTGTTTTTTCTTCTAAAAGATGAAAAGCAAGTGAGCTCCTCCCTTGCAGGGATATGCTCAGTGCGAGAGGCTGAAAGGATTCCAGCAGGACGCCACTCACACAGCTCTCACCGTCTGTCCTGAGCAGCTCTGGTTGAAATTACAGCTACTTCAGGGTCCCTATATCCCTGTAACCAGCGTGCATGCACCCAGCTGGGAGGCATTGGAGGACACCAGTGTCTCCCGCGTGGTTTGCATTCCAAGGAGGGGATGCTGGTGCAAACCAGCCACCTCAGCCCTGTATTTGCAGTCCCTTCACCCCCTTTTACATCGTCTCAACCAAAAGCTCAGATGCCAGGATACAGGTAAAGGTAATGATATGGCATCTCTGCTGTCTCAGAAACACAAAGGAAAAAGGGTATGGGATGACATCTGAGCTGCTCCAGAGCCACAAGTTTTAATGTTGGGCTAGGTGAGAATTTTCCACAGGTAAAAGGGCTGGGAGCTGTCTCAGGCCCCATGGACGGAAAAGGATGCTTACATTTCTTTGGACTTTGCCCGAAGTTTTAATTTCATCATCTAAAGTTGATTTTGCTGGATAAGTAGCCAGGGCTCAGGATCTATGAGAATAGCAGACACATCTTCAGAAATTAGACTAAGATTTGCCACCAGAATCTGCTGGGGAAAAAAATTCATAACTGCTTTCTATTGCTAGCCCATCACTATAGCCCTGGATTAAAAAATCACTTCGAATGAAGGAAAGGGAAAATATATTCTTCTTTCTCATTAACAGATTGTCACCCTTCCTTCCCTAAGCAAAAAATATTTTTTAATTTAAATGTGAAAACAAGGGTATGGACCCCTGTGTTTAAAGAAACGGAAGATTTGCTTTAGGGTGACTCTCACTTTTAAATGTATTTCAATAGTGTTAGTTTATACAATGACAACTATGCATGACTTGCTTGACTTGCTTTCCCTATCTTCTTGGTAGATGGGTTGGCTGCAGAAGAGGTTCCCAAATTACATTTCCCTTTGCCATATTTCAATATACAAGTAAATGCCCAATTTCTACACATTCTGAGCACTATTTGGAGTTGCAGCTCTCTGGGACTCCACACTCCTTGAATCTGAAAATCAAGACTTAGGACTCAAAAAGAAAGCACGTGCTGAAGGTTCCTTCAGAGAGGGATTTATGCCTGAATCAGTAACTTGCTCAGTAGGCTTGCCAGCTTTTCCCAGTAATAACGTTTCACATTAGTTATTTGAGCTCAAATGCAACACTTGCAGAAGAAAAACATTCCGTAGTTTACCATTCTGGAAAGAGATGATTGTTGTGTTGTCAATAAAGAGAAGGATTACAGAGTAGGTAAATTTGTTACATACACGTATGTCCCATGAAATACATCCCTCTATGAATCTTTAAATATTATCAGCCTACGGTAATTGTTACTTACACTCCACCCACTTCATCCTTCTTTCCTTCCTTTCCTCTGAAGAATAATTTGACAGTTGTTTTCTTCGAAAAAGTTGAACTACAAAATTATTTCTACGTCTAACAGGGACACAGGTATGCTAGTGTAAATGCAGTTAGAAAATGTGGATGAATTTGAAACCCTCATCCATATGAAAGCAAAAATCAGAGTGTTTTGTACAACTGAGATGGCCTGGAGAAACCTAAGGCTGTGGTGGAAGGGAAAAAGGCAAAGGGAATTAAAACCTCACCCCCCACCACAGACCCAGAGCTATCCCCACTAGCATTGCAAAATGGAATTTATAGCTAAAATCAGGAAAATAGATGCAGGCATTAGGATCACAGGTGCTACTTCACTGACAACCTATTATAAAGCTCCAACTGTGTCCAAAGTTATAAAGCAATTTCATACTTATATTTATCGGGATGAACAATGTGCAAATCCACTTCTCAGCTTTTTTTTTAAACTTGATATGTCATTATTAAAAGATTCCTGCTGCACCTAGCAAGGCATCCCCAGATGTTGATCCAGTGCAGCAGTGAATGGCAAATGTAGATCCTACACAGAGGAAAGAAGCATGCAAGCCCTGCAGAGATGGGAAGGAGGGAGCTCCTGCCACCCTGTAAGAAGGAAACAAGGCAGAGCAGTTATGTACTGTCCTTGTCCACATGACTCCCAGTGGTCAGCAGAGGCCAAAGAAATCCCAGCAAGTGGAGGTCATTTAAAAAAATGCATGGAACAAGATATAGAGGCAAAAAAAAAAAAAAAACCAATTAAAAAGGACATTTTCAGTAGACATATTCTGAAAGTGAGGTAGGAAGAAGAAGGATGTTTGAAAAGGGTGAAAAAGCATCCTTCCAGACTGACAGCCATACTGAGACTCCGGCCAGTGTGGGATGCAGTCATTAACAGAGTCTGAGAAACTGGAGAAGTCACAAATTCCCCACCTTGCAATATCAGTGTGTTAAGAGCAAAATGCAGATGTTCCTGGGTACCTTTATGGAAAAAAAATCTAGGCTATTAAAATTATGTCATCAAAATCAGAGACCACACCATGCATCACAGGCAAAAGAAAAACCTGAATGGACTGATCTACATCCAAACAGATAGAGGTGTCTTACCTACAGCTCACGTGTGCAGTGTTTATAGAAAACAGTCTTTGCTGAAAACAGCTAGAAGCTACTTACTTGTGACCAAGCAGACTTGGCTTATTCAAGAACCATCCTGCAAATCCAAACATGATTTTTCTTCTAAATGACAAGTGAATCATTTTAAAAGGAAATGCAAACTTAAAGAGATGAGAAGGTGAGGGAATGTGCTTATGAGCATCTGCCCAAAGCACAGTGGAGGAAATTCTAGCAAGAGGGACAGGAATGTCCAGAAGGAGATGGGAACCACACTTCTCAATCCTACCAAAAAAAACCAAAACCAAAACCAACAAAAAACCCAAACAAAACCACCAAACCAACCAACCAACCTAAATACCCTTAGGGAACCTGCATGGCACATGAACAGGAACAGGACAAACAGTTCAGGATGAAACTTGGGGTTGTGTTGTGAAGGCAGGGTATCAACAGGGCATAACCAGGACAAGGCATTTCCAAACTCTTTTCTCAGCTCTCCAGGGCACAGTGGGATTCTGTTTAAAGGTACTATAGTGGTGCTTTCAAAGATCTTACAAAAAATATATGTATATGTATAGCAGCCAGGACCCAGCAGGGGAGATAAAAATGCCACAGGAGTCAGAGCCGTAAGGGAGCTCTGAAAAGGTTGCAACCCATGAAGCCACTGAGGTGACTGAAACTAGGCCTGAAAGCAAGTTCTCAACTACAAGGATATTGTGGAAAATGGGAAATTGGTTTATAAAGCTATTTTATTTCTAGTCTCTTTTTCCCGTTAATTTTATGTTTCTCTATTTTTTTGAGTTACTTAGTATACTTGAGTATTATAATGGAGTCTGGAGCTTAAAATTCTTTTGGTCCCCTTTAGAGAATTCACCATAGGGTGAAGGTACAGCCAAATCCACCTCAATGCCTCAGACCACTCAGAGTCCCACCACAAGTCCATACTGCTAAACCAGCAGTAGAACCAAGCCCTGCTCGATATTTAGCCCTATTAAATTATGACACCAAAGAAATGCATGTAGCTACCACATGACATTATATTTAACAAAAAGGTGAAAACATGAATGCCTCATGTTAGGAACTCATGTCAGAAGAACAAGAGATGATATGTAGAAGACAGAACTAAAATGAGACAGGCGAAGTCAGTGTGATTCTGTAAATCCCCCCACGTAGGGATAAGTAACCTGAGGACACTTCTGGGGACCAGTAGGAGTCCATCCTTTCCACTTAGGAAAGGTCACAAAAGGAGTTCGGGGGTTTTGGTTCAGTTTCTTACCCCAACTCTGTCTCTGTTTGAGCTTAGTTCTCTCTCTCTGCTGCTGGCTCTCTCTCGGCTCTCTCAGACAACTCTGTGTCTTCCCATGACATAAGTATTTACAATGGATCAAATCTCTCCTCCCCTCCAAATAAAAGTCCAGGAGGGAAGAAGGAAAGATCCCTTTCCACTCTCAGAAGGCGATGGCAATGACGGGGTCAGACTGGGAGATGAAATATGCATTGCATCCTGAAAAGGGATGGTGAGGGTCTAGTGTATGGACCAGTAGGAGCTGGAGAGAAGACGATGGCACTGGTGCCCTGTACTCAGCACTAGTGAGGCCACACCTCAAATCTTGTGTTCAGTTTTGAGCCCCTCGTGACAAGAACATTGAGGTGCTGGAGTGTGTCCAGAGAAGGGCAACAGAGCTGGGGAAGGGTCTGGAGCACAAATCTGATGAATGGCTGAGGGAGCTGGGGGTGTTTAGCCTGGAGAAAAGGAGGTTTGGGGGGACCTTATTGCCCTCCACAACTACCTGAAAGGAGGTCGTAGTGAGGTGGGGGTCGGTCTCTTCTCCAAAGTAGTAAGCAACAAGATAAGAGGAAATGGCCTCAAGTTGCACCAGAGGAGGTTTAGATTGGATATTAGGGAAAAATTCTCCATAGAAAGGGTTGTCAAGCACTGGAATAGGCTTCCCAGGGAAGTGGTTGTGTCACCATCCCTGGAGGTATTTACAAGACCTGTAGATGCAGTGACAGGGACATGGTTTAGTGGTGGACCTGGCAGTGTTTGCTTAATGGTTGAACTCGATGATCTTAAGGGACTTTTCCAACCTAAATGATTCTATGATTCTAAGATGATGGCAAATGGGAGTGAAAAAAATGAGGCATCAGAACTGACTGGGAGGTGTCAGGGAGGAGTGAGTGAATTGCACACCAGGGGCAAGGGTAGAGGGTCTGCCATGAAGAGGTGCTCAGAGTACTCTGTGGAGGAAAAGCCACATACAACCACAACTGATCCACCCTGAGTGCTAAGGAATGAAAAATTTTTTGGGCCCAGATTCTTTTCTGAGCTAACTCCACGATGATACCAGAAATTATGCAAGTCAAGATGCATGTCTCTTACGAAAATGATGCAATAATCAGTGTCTACAGTTCGATTATGAGATAATTAATTTTAATTACATATTACATTCTCATTGAATTAAAAGATTTGAAGACTTTAACTATTTTTATATTCCCCTTGCAATACATTTTGTAGCCTGTGCTATTTAGAGACAGAAAATTGCAACTATTTTAAAAACACGACAATGACTTTCATCTCCCTGAGGGAAATCCTTTGATGGCATCAGGGTTTCATCCTTTCTGTTAGAGAAAATCATTCAAGACTCCTTTTTAGCTTTGCTTTCCACCTTTTGAGAGCCTTGAGTTCCCAACCCTGAAGTGAAAACACTCACTATTTATTAGGTGGAAGAGGAGAAATTATGTTAGATTTTTTTCTTCACCAGAAGATGTTTGAAATAAAAACTTCCTTTTTGTCACATCTTCTTGGTGCCACCCATTAAGCAGTAGTATTGCTGAGCCCTTGGTCACCTCCCTCCCAGCGCGGTGAGGTGCAGCCCAGCTGCTCGTCCCCTCAGTGAGCCCACTTGCACAGGTCGCACTTTGCTGCTTCTACAGCTGCTCCATCCCTGCCTTCAGCACACCTTTGCCAGCTGCCAGAAGGGTGACTGAGGTTGGACATTGCCCCATGCAGCAGGGATGTATTTTGCCTGTTCTGATTTTCCATTTTTTAGCTCCTGCCAGCAGCAAGGCACTAAGCAAAATGTCCCCACTATAGCCCTAGACAATTCGTCATAATAAGTCACTGGCTGAATTGCACCTCATGGTCCCACTGTGAGCGAACAAATCACCAACTTCTCCAATTGTTCAAATATCTTCTCAAAGAGTTGCTGAATAAGTCATGCCAGTAATCGGCAGTTTGTAACTCCCCATCCAGCGGTTTGCAGCAGATATTCAAGACCTGGCCTTTGAAGCTGACTGGGTTCCCAGGGATTTGGACACCTGGCCAGGAGGCTCTGCTTTTTCAAGGGACAAAGTAAGAGCTTCCTGTATTGGCCTTCACCGGTGAATAGTTAGCATTTCTGTGACACGGGCTGCTCTAAAGAGAAAGGAGGAGGGAGCACAGACATACCTACACTAGACCCTCACCATCCCTTTTCAGGATGCAATGCATACTTCATCCTCTAGTCTGACCCCAGCATGCCTGCCTTTTCCAGTTGGATCTGAACACCCTCACCACCCATCTCTAAGCTCTCAGGAGGTCACCGTCTGCTTAGCCAGGCACCAGTGTTGCCTGTGGAGGTATGGTGGTGGGACACCTTCCCATAGGCAAGAGGGGACAGATCTTGTGAGCCCCAAATGTACAGACTAGGAGGCTCCATGACTGCCTGACATGAAATGCAACATACCAAGGATGTGGAAAGAAAAAAACCTAGGTTTAGAAGCATATCCCCAGTTTCATGCTTAAATACATAACCTCGCCTATGCAGAGGTTTTTTCCTGGCATTAATGCCCCCCTTGTGCCCACTTTTTGTACCAAAGAGGAGATTTATGCTTTATCTGTCCTTAGATCCCCATATATTAGATGCAAAGAATATGTGATGACAAGTTTTAGACATATTTCTAAGATATTCCTACCTTATGCCCTTTATGTCTCAGTCTTTTCTTTCCTAGTCTTTCTAGCTCTTGCATGTTTTAGTCTGACTGGAAGACTGAAGGTGTGAAGGTATTGATTACACATCTCTTTCTGACACACCAAGAAGTATGCCATCTCCCATCTTCACGCTGCTGACTGGCTTACATGGCAGGTTTATTCTTTATGTATAAAACACATAAAAATTGCATTACATGCTGCTGTTGTTTTTAATAGAAATATTATTCAACTCACCCAAGTTTTCTTCAGGAGATTTTTTTCATTTCACTTAGTGCTGAACCTTCTCAGATTTTGACAGGTACACAAATCTTCACGGAGGCTGCTGTTCCTCAGCTCACTGTGTTGTCTGTGTTAAAAGTCTTTTATCCTGAGATCAGTGGTCATGGGCATGCGAGCAAGCCATTAAGTTCTGCAATGTACCTTGCAAGTAGGGACCAATCATTTATTACTTAGCTGTGTCTGGAGCCACTAAACTAAGGCTTATCCAATTCAATAACTAGTGGAACAAAGGCTACTCTGGCATGAAGGCTGTTTATATTTCACAGGGGATTTTTTTTTTTTTTAATGTGTGTGTGGATCATTATTCCTTAAACCATTGGAGGGCCTTGGAAGAGTGTTACTACAATTCCACTCCTGGTCCATCTCACAGAGCCCTCCTAAATCTGCAAGGCACACATGTCTACATATCGTCACTCGGAACAGCCCAACGTGAAACCAGGCTCTTGAACAATAGCAAGGGGGTTTCTATGCGATACAAAAATATATTAAAAATACATAATGTAACTTGTCTTAATATACTTTTCTGAGTCTAAAAATATGCCAGACCAAAAGAAACATATTTACATAAAAAGCAGACAAGGTCAAATAACAAAGAAAGCCCTTAATTAGTTGTAATCAACTTTAATTTGCATACCGTATATAATTCCTAAATGATTGTTAATAATAACTTTATATAATGGACTTCCAATTTTCATGAAAATGGCACATTTTGATAAGCAGACACAAAACCCTAGTACTAATAAGGTTTAATTTGCATACATTAGACTGATTATCCAAACAAAAGGATTACAGTATTACTTCTCCATACCTTTATGTCCTTATTATGCACATTTATTAACTTCACAAAAGCTAGCTGTTACTGACAAACAATAGCCGTGGCTGGGAGAGAAATCTACAGTATGAATAAAGTGCATTTTAATGCTAAGGAGCAAAGTTTATACTGCATAAATGTTTTGTTTAACTCTTTCTTTTGCAAAAGGCATTAATGCTTTGTAAGGCAGGTGCTATTAGATGGATAAATCACTTTATTATTATGTGATTTTTTTGTGGTAAAGAACAGATTTTCTCTAAAAATTAGGACTGGTTCATGTTCACAGTTTCTCGATGCTAAGTTAAAAACCATGGATGGTGCTTGAACATGTCAGGAAAAGTGTTTACAATCACAGGATTAAGCTGTTAACTCATGTGATTCCAGGGCACCGTGTTAATAAATATATTGCCACAAGCTTCGTTTTCACAGCATAAATAATAATACAGGTGGCAATAGCTATTCCTAAGGGTATTACATATGCCCTGCAATTAAAGTGTGAGTAAGGGGGAGGGAAAAAAAATCATTAGTAGATCTGGTATCTGAAGCAAATGATGCTCACAAGGGGCTGAGAAGAAAACCAATAGATGTGAAGCTTAAATTGAATGTCACCCTGGAGCTCCCTCCGAGCTGTGACACGGGGCTGTGCTGATGTGCAGTGGTGACAGTGATGTGAGAAGAGTGTGTCATCTCTGCTGCGTTTTGTGCCCTTCTGGTGCAATGCACCGTCCTCGAACAGAAATGCTGCTTTTGGAGATGTGTTGTCAGCATATTTGGATACTTCATGGACCAGCTGGCTCTTCAGGAAGAGTTGCTAAGGTTGTCCCATCCATGATGGTCCCTTGAATATGCAGTGAGCATCTGGCAAGGTTAGCAAGTACTGATAACACACTTTTTTTTTAGCATAATTTCCATCCAAACATTTTGCAAAGGGCTGTAGGAACCGCTGTGACTTTTTTTCACCTGTGCAGCTCAAGGCCACTGACTTCTGACTCAATCCTGGTTGGTGCCACAGGGTCAGAGCCCACGGTCCTTCCCCCAGCACAAGCCCAAGGATTTCATTGGGAGGCTGTGAATGACTAAGGGCCTTGTGGCACAGCTGAGAGTCTCTATCTGTGAAACCACCACTAGTGATGCAAAAAGACCACTTGCATTTGTTGGTCTGAAAGAGCAGGTGGGAAAAACACATTTCAGAGGATATAAAACACACAAGAACCTTTAAATCTATATAGAAACTTAGAGAGATCAGTTTTTTGTGATAAATATAGTTGGAATTTACCATGATATTTACTGTATTTGAGCTCTCCTATAAAGATATGGTATTTTGAAAGATGCTCAACACGCTTTTCTTCCAAAGAGACCCCAGAGAGAATGGATGGCCAAGGACAAGTCTCTGGAGCCATGTTCCTGGTCCAGCAGTTTCTGAATCAACCCCAGTTTATTCTAAAACACGCAGAATAAACATGTCCAGAAGATATAGCAAAATCCATTCTGTATCAATGTGACACAGCTACCAAATTCTACTGACATCCAGATGGATTTGGTTTCCTAAAAGCACTGTTGAAAACAAGAGTGGGTATCCTACATCATTTAGGCTTTCTTAAAGGTATTCCAGGTCATGAAGTGTATTGTTTTGCGTAGCTTTTAGGTTAGTCAAAAAGCTCACAGTGGCTGAACATGTTTTTTTTCTAACCAGAATGCAAATACAAACCTGATTTGCTTTTTCCTACCAAATCATAGCCCTGTTTCCATTGAATCCTACTGGGTTTGATCTGGCCTCACTTCTCTGACTGATAATCCTCACACATGACTCAATAAGGTTACCTTTGGATCCAGACTGCAGTTGTCAGCCTGTAAATGAGAAAGTTCCTAAGTTTCTTTTGCTGTATTCATATTCTTCTTCTTCATAGCACTTCATGTTTCTCCATGGACAGCTGTTCCTTTTGTTTTCCTCTGCAAAAACTGGGACTAGCCTACAAAATGCCTTCCATCTGGTTCTGTTCCCAGATCCTCAGTCCACCTTCCTACTATATAACGTAGGTAAAATAAAAAGGGTTTCTGTTTGTCATCCTGCAGGTCAGAATTCACCTTTTTTGAAGGTTTTGAAGACTCCCTTTAGCAACTGAATTTGTACAGCCTTGTCGTGTCTCCCCTCCCCCCCCCCCCCCCCAAAAAAAATGTGGGCCCTTATTACAGAATAAGAAATAGGAATAAGTGTCCAGTTATTCTCACCTTTGCGTTCAGTGAAGGACATGTGCTGCTGTTCTTCCAAGTGACAGGTCCAGAGAAAACCCTCTGACACATAGCAAGTTTTAAAAATCAGAAGCCACAGTCAGTTTTAGAAACCCAAGGAGCATCCAGAACCCTTCAGACATTTTGATAATATTAGAACACAAACAAAACAAAACCTGAAAGGGAATAAAGCCAAACCATCCCTTCCAGCTCTGGTTCAAAGGAAATAAAACTGATATTTTCCCAAGCATCACTATACAAGACAGATGGTAGCATATCCTCTGCTGAAGGAAGCAACCAGGTTTCTCAAGTAGCCCCTGGCTCACCTAAAAACCCAAACATTTACCTATTTGTACCACAATTGCCTGAGCTGCAACACAAAAACCACCATGCAAACATGCTTTAATTTATGAGAAAACCCCACTGACTCAAGGAATGAAAGGTTATGAGTAAGAGTTACAACATAGGAACAATAATTTAGTTAAATCCAATGTCTTTTGTTTAAAATTAGTTTTTCTGTGGTTACACAATATTATTTTATTTTTCAAGAATGGAAACAATAGCTGAGCTCCGTAAGTGCCAAGTCTTTTTCAAGATTTGATAAAAAGCAAAAAAACCCCAAGAAAGTGCATTGATTCCAAATAATAACTTCTACCCTGTGAATTCAAGATTTTATAATCCATGCACACGACTGGAAATATCTGTCTACAGAAGTTTCTAAGAATTATGTATGAAGGGTATATCTTAAAACATATACTCTTTTTTTTTATTTTATTTTTTAATGGAAAACTTCAAATCAACAGTCCAACAAATTGCAGCTGTTGAAATTGCTGAGCCAATTTACAATCAAATTGAATTTTTTTCCATTAAGAAAAAAACCCTTTGCATTTGGAAGGAGGTGCTCTGCTCCCTACCAGCCTGTTAATACTTTTCTACACCATGCATACCCAAGGTCTCAGCTATCATGTTCTTCAGGAGCATAACTAGCATTAGCACAGACACTTTTAAGAATACATCTCCATTCTTAATTATGTTCAGAACATCAGATTTTCCTCATTTTTGTTTTCCTATTTAAATCTCCTTTACAAGTTTAATCTGTGCCTGATTTGGGTACCTTGTAAGAAACTCTTCCATCTATTCCCTTCTGTGAGCTTTGCTGCTCTGAGGGGTGTTATCAATGGATTGTCCTCAGTGCAGTTTAGGAGATCTCTGTGCTGCTCTTAGCGGTGTCACACTTGGGAGACACCAAATTCATTCACACCTCAGCACTTACGCAACACAGTTTATATCCATAAAACATCCCTCTTCCTACAGAGCATGACACAGTACTTTGAATCTTACATTAAAGGAGATGCAGAATATTAAACAGACAAACATGGATGGTATATCAGAATAGATCCTTTAACTATCTGAGCGGCATTCTGCCATGATTTATAGCAGGGATGCTCCATAGAAAGGTGCCAAAACCAAAAAAAGATATGAGAAGCCACTGACAGACAGCCATTGAAGAATTTTCTCCATGTGTCCATGAGCATCAGCCTGTTCCAGGAAAAATGCCCATTCCTTTCTGTAAAATGCAGCTTTTTCCTAATTAATTTTTTTTTAATCTTTATGAGATAGTAGTGCCCCTAAATGACAGCCAGATGCAATGGTGCCAAAAGATGTAGAAAATTGTAATAATAAATATGGTTCTATGTTAGATTGGTTGAGTGGAATGGTCCAACAGAGCTTCACAGACAGTTTGCTGTCTCTTCCCTCTATTACCCTATTTCAGCCATGCTTCTGGATTAAACAACCCTGATTTCATGGATAACATCTCCTGAGCAATGACACGCCAGACCAGCTCCAACTCATGCCCTTCTGCAGATCATTCTGATTTCTGCTCTGTCCCTGTGCAGCTGCATTTACTGAAATAGAACACAGCACCTCATGAAGGTCACACCGGAGCTGCTCAAAGAGGGTGCAACATTGTCCTTTGCTAATCGAACACTCATTTGAATTTTTAATGGCTTTGCTTCAACTGTGTTCACACCCCCTCTGCAGTGAGTTGAGGAATTGCATTTCACCGGTACGAACGCCTGCAGAAAACCCGAACTGAGGGTTGCCCACGGCCGAGCTGAGGAAGGCCAGCTGTTACATTCACACACACCAACACACACACACCTATTTGCACAACCGGTGTGTTGCTGGCGCAACAGGCGGGTAATGCAGCTGATACCAGGGGGTTATTTGACCAAGTACAGCTAAACAACGGAAACCATTTGCAGTCAAGCCCTTCTGTCATTCATTTAAAGGAACCACTGGAGCATTTCAGATAACAAATACATTTGAGAAAACAATGCTCCCTCTCATGGATATTCCACGAGCAGAAGAAGAGAGTATGTTTGACAAATAAATTATTTGTTATGAAGCCTTTGCTCAGTTCTAGTCAGCACATACAAAAGAAAATAGCACAGAAGATATAATGTTAAATAAGCCTATGATCATCAGTTTAATTTTTTTAGACCAATGCACCTTCATTCATTAATACTTTCACTGAGTTTCCAAAGCTTGCTTTCATAAAGCTACTTGGGATTTTATCTGTAGGTTTTCTAGGGTCAGAAGAACCATAACTCATTCCATCACTCTGGAAGATGCAGTCATAGGGCTGTAGGATGCAGAGCTCCACCCAGTTCTTCTCATATTTAGCCAAACAATTTACATTAGGTGAAAATACATTTTCCAGAAAAGCACTGGTCTTGATTTGAAGCCACATAGGGCCAGGGAAGCCACATCCTTGCAGAAACACTGCTGCAGTCAACAGGAACAGTCAAATTTTGCAGAGGTGTGGGAGGCTGAGGTCCTTGGAAAAGGACATACATGGGAAAGGGGTGGAGAGGAAAATATGTGAAAGTCAGGAGGCTCCCAGGAAAATCTAAAAGACTAAAAAAGGCCTTTGAGGGACTCTAATGGTCCAAGATGACAACATGATGGGACAAGAAGCTGGTAAAATGGAGAGAGACAGTATTGATGGCATCCCAGTTTCAGCCAGGAAACTCCCAGCCCTGACAGAATTTCATAAAGTCAAGCACTTAGGAACAAAAAAGCCCAAAACAAACAAAAAAAACCAAAATAAGAGCTGAGAAGCACCAGTAAGTTCAGTAACCTGGAGAAGATGACATGCCAGCAAAGCACATACACATCTGCCCAGACCCATCACCCAAAGCCAGATCTGAGGCAGAAAGGAGAGGAAGACACGTGGTCTCCAGGAGGACCAAGGTCTGTGGCCTGCTCTGTTTTTTCAAATAATTTTCAGGAGTGTTGGTTTGGTGACAAGACTCAAGGAATAAGTAAGTTAAATGCAGTAACTAAATCCACCAGAGTTATTGTTGGCATCTGGATTTCTCAGACACATCACCGCAGACCTGTTCTTTCTCATGGCCATGCAAAAAAGGGCCAAAAGTGAGCTCAGTATGGTTCTGGACTGTGGACCAGAGGAGAAGTTTTAAGTTACCAGAAGTGGGAAACCAGCAGAAGAGAAATAAAGATGAGACACATTCACCTGAAGCTAACTGCTGTCCTCTGACTGTAGTGAAAACCACGTTGGCAGAAAAATAAACCAAGCAATTAAAAAAAAAATAATGACAACTGAAAAAAAAAGGATTGAGAAAATACTTTTTAAAAATTAAGTCTATGGAATGAGGCCCAGAGTCTGCCTACACATAGGCATGGGCTATATCTGAAGTAGATGAATAATTATTCTGGAGTCACCACCACTGCTGATGTCAAACCTCTGTCCAGATGCAAATTATTACAGAAATTGCTCCCTAGCTAGCACTGAAACCAAAGTGAGCAACAAAAGCTGGGGCTGCTTTCACAGGCAGAAAAGAGCAGCACTGTAAGTTGCTGCGTATGAGCCAGGCTAAGCAATTAGCAGTTAACTGTGACTTGAGCTGAAACCTCGCAGCCCCCGCCTCAGAGGGCACCCCCCATTCACCCCATGGGCAGGTGCTGCAGCCTCACATCCAGGGGCACAGGTTGAAAACTGGTGAAAATGGTGATGTCAGTCCAAAAAAAGCAACACTTGCAAAACGGATTTCTCTCTTCGATGTGAACTCAAATGTGCTGAAGTCCAACCCCACTCTGCAAAGTGATTTTGGTGCGGTGCCCCAGTAATGCTGTGTATAGTTTATTCAACATTTAATTGTCAACCTGCAGTAATGGGATAATAGTTATCTTATCTGAAATGAGAGGGTGGTTAAACCGTTGAACCCTGAGGTGTATTCAGGTGACCAGTGACTTAGAGAGCCCCAGGGGACATACAGAGATGCTGTTTTTCCCCCAGCTGTTCGATCATGAGTACAGGGAATGTGCAGCTGTTCTGTGATCCCTCATGACTGTCAGGTTTTAGCCAATTTTTTTAAGCTACTTAAAAGACCCTCGCAGAATAATCAAGCAAGGTTGCTTCTATGGTAGTTCTGGTGGTTGCAATCAAGGGCAGCCCTCCACCCATCTCTACAGCTCAGGGCTGAACTGTGCAAAGTCAGATCTGTGCCCAGAAGAGGTTTCAGAACAATATTCTCCACAAAGGTGAAAAATACATATATTGAATATGAATGACGAAAACAACACCATGAGGCTTGTGAGGAGGTCATGTGCCAGTTCATCACATTTAAACAGTATCAGACATTTACTACCTGGCACCAAAGGGAGAATGGACATCTCGCCTTCCCTATGCCCAGCCCTACTGCTTTTGTGCACAGGACCATAGCCTGGAACTTTGGGAGGAGGGAGGGTATGCTGGGGGGAGGAGGGGGCGGAACGCGACTAAATCACATCTGTACAAGACTAGATGTGAACACAGAGATCTGTGTTTCACTATCCTGCGTGCCCGGGTGTGAGGTGCTTCAGACTCTGACGTTCTCTGCGGCTGACCCTGCGCTGCCCAGGAGCTGTGGCTCCTCCAGCACACGGCCAGGAGGAGAATGGGGCCAGGGCGCCAGGCACGTCGGGGAACAGGCAGGAAAGTACAGCGAAAGCCGAGAGGACAGATAGAGGAAACACAATGTTTCTGTACCTCCCTACAGCTTCTCCACAAGCCTTTTTTCCGCATAAAATAGATAGTGATAAATCAAATAGTGATATCTATAGTAGATATTGATAAACTAGGATTTTAAGTAGTTTTTATCGTTTTCTTTTCCATTGCAAAGAAAGTAAAAAGAAAAAAAATCCATCCAGCTCTTGTTAAAGCCTGGGAATGGGCTGCGTCCGCCGCTGCGGCTCCACCCATGCGCAGGGCTGGAGGGAGTGGGAACCCACCGGAGGGGTCCCCGACTTCAGCACCTGTAACGTGGGTTACAAGATGCACCGGGCACGGGATTGGTAGAAACTGCTCACGGACTTCAAGCTGCCGTGTGCTCAGTCGGTGGGTGACAAATTGTGCCCGCGGTGGCCGCCGCAGTGAGGGCAGCTCCTCTCCAGCCGAGGCAGACGCTGCGAGGTGAAAACAATCTCTCACCTAGTCTCGAACCGATCCTGCACATTTCCAACCTCAGCGTCTGAAACTGAGCTTAGCCTTGTCTCCGCCCTAAGATCAAAACACCTTTCCCCAGTCCTGACAGCGAACTGCCATTTTGTAGCCACGTCTCCTCGCAAGGATGGTTTCTGCGGGGGGGAGCGGTCCGGACGGCGGGGCTCTGTGTAAAGAGGAAGGAAGATGAATAGGGCAAAACAATAACAAGCTCAAACACCACTGGAAACACGGGTCGCGGGGCCGCCGGGGCCGGTCCCGGAGAAGGGGGTGCGCTGGTGCGGGAGCCGCCACGAGCAGCCGTCGGGTGGTGGCCCCGGGCCAGCCCCAGGCCGCCCTGTCCCGCGGCCCGCCGGAGCGGGGAGATGCGGCCCTGGACCCGCTCTCCGAAGTGAAGCGATGCGGGCGGTGCCTCCGCCGCCGCTGACCCCCTCAGAGGGGACACGGCGAGGGGCACCCCAGGCCGTGTGGGAGGGTCTCGGGGCAGTGCCCGCCGGGGCGCACGGCCCCCACTCCTGCCCTGGGAACAGGCGGTTTGCAGAGAGGGCAGTGGCCGGTCCCTCCGGTTCCGGCAGGGGCGGCAGCACGGATGGTGGTCCGCCCGGGCTCTCACGCAGCTCCGCTCCCCGGCGGGGCCGGAGCGCAGCCGGGCGGGGGTAGGTGCGGAGGGCCGCAGAGGCCGGTCCCTGGGGAGAAACACATCGCGGAGGCCCCGGGTGCGCGGAGCCGGAGCGGACATTTTTCTGGCAGCGGCAGCCGAGGGTGTTAATGTAGGCTGGCTGGAGTGAAAAGAGGCAAATACTTCCGTTTGTGCCCACCTGCCTCTCTCAGCACCGGCTGTCAGTCCCCGGGCTTGTTATCCGTACAAGGCATCAGTTTGTTTGGCTGAGCTCAGCAAGGTTTTCTTCTCCGAGCAGAACTATAATTGCTATAATTCTACTGTATCATTTGGATCATTGCAGTATTGTTGTTTTCTCTCTCTCGTTCTCTCCCCGTAACACTGCAATAACGCGCTCCAGTGTTAAATTAGCAGGTTGCAGAGGGAAGGGAAGAAAAGAAGGCGAGGGAGAGACCACAGATGACTAAAAGTTTGTTTAAAAAAATAAATAAAACAACAAAGTGACTTGGCAGAGGAGAGCTCGCATCGCAAAGCACCTTCGCCTGCGAGCGGGAGCATTGCAGGCCCGCCCCGCTCTCCCCCGGGCAGGGCCTGCCGGGGCTCAAGCAAGCGGGGCAGGCGAGGCCCCCCGGAGGGAGTGGAAACAAGATGCAGACGGCTGGAAGGCCGCGGCAGGGCTCCCTGCACTCCGCCCGTCCCCGACAGGCTCCAGCTCCCGCCCGCCGCAGCACCGGCTCGCACCGCCGGCAGTCTCGGCGCTGTTGGAGCCCTCGCAGCTGCCGCGCCGACGGTCCCCCG
Organism: Corapipo altera; assembly: GCF_003945725.1. Taxonomy (NCBI): domain Eukaryota; kingdom Metazoa; phylum Chordata; class Aves; order Passeriformes; family Pipridae; genus Corapipo; species Corapipo altera. The sequence continues at coordinate 12,662,379 of NW_020884872.1, forward strand.
TGCCCTCCGGATACCGCCCGTGCCCCGCCGGGATCGGGGATCCCTCTCGGGCAGGCGGCCCTACATCCCTGCCCGTCCCTGCTCTCCCACTCGAAGTGTCGCGGTTCGCCCTCCCCGGCTTGGCCGGCACCCGGCAAAGCGGAGGGAAGGGAAGGCGCCCGCGGCTCCGCGCAGTTTCTCCCGGGCGAGCCCCGGCAGGGAAGCCTCGGCGGGGAAGCCCCGGCGGAGCTGCCCGGCACGGGCAGGGCGAGCACAAGAGGCACCAGCTCCTCTGCTGAGCCGAGCCTCCCCAAGGGTACCCCTGGGTCTTCTTAGCTTTTTTTTGTTTGTTGGCTCGTTTGGGGTTTGGGGTGGGTCTTTTTTAGTTACTGAGTTAATGGATTAATTGCCACTCCTGCTGGGGACGGCAAGAGCTTCCCTGAGCTGAGCACCGACAGCAAACGGCAGGTTTGCGCGCCTGCCCAGGCTGTGGGGTCCCCCCGGGGGAAAGCGGGGCCCGCCGGCCGCGCACGTCGGGGAGCTTCCCGCGGGCATCGCCCTGGCCCGCGGGTCAGGGAGGAAACGAGGAGGGGGGAATGAGGGGCAGGAGCCCTGCGCGAGCCCGCTTACAGAGAGGGGACGACCTTGAGTGTAACGCTTGTCCCCGCGCGGCACGGACGGACACGCGTCTGTGGAGCTTGGGAGCGTGTGCGTGTGCGCACACGGGCGTGGACACAGCCAGGACGGCGTTGTGCCCACGCCGGCACGGACACACACACGAACTTGCTTATCTTTTCTCTTAATTCTCGCTGGTCAATTAGGAGAAGTCAGATCCGCACGGGAATTGCGGCACGAGCAGGGAAAATGGGGTTGTCTCCGCTCCGGCGCTGGGGGCTGAAAATGACCCAAGGGAGCAGACGGGTTATTTGTGGTCACCGGGAGCAGTTTCTCCGACATGTTTGTGCTTGCGGGAGTCCGGGACCAGGAGGGCATACGTGAACAGGGGACGCTCAGTAAGCCGTACCGTGCCCATCAAAACTGAGCCCAAACTGCCCAAACGGGGAGCCTGAACTTGTGACCGCTCAACAGGGAGGGAAAAGGAGAGAGCGTAAAAACCCGTCAAAAGTCTTCCGGCCCAGAAACGGCGTTGAAAGCGCCGGTGGAGGGGAGATGCGTGCGCGGTGAAAGACGGAGGCTGTCAGGGCAGGGAGGGGGATGCCGGCCAGCACCGCGCCGGGCTGCGCGCCCTGCCCTACCCGAGGGAAGCTCTCCTCAGCTACCGCATTTCGCTGCGCCAGACCCCGCCGCGCCCTCGCACCTGAAGGCGCTGCCCAGGGGTTTGTTACAGTGAAATCCCGAGCTCGGACACCGGTATTTCAAACGCCGGCAGCGAGCGCGGCGGGTGCGCGCCCCTGCGCGTCCCCGCGCCAGGCCGGCGGCGGAACCGCCCGCGGGAAAACGCGGCGCGGATTCCCCGGCGGCGCCCACGCCATCCCGCTCGAGCATCGCCCGGGGTGAGGGAAGGGGCGGGCGGGGAGCGGGACGCCGTCGGGGCGGGGTGGGGGAGGACGGGGCAAGGCGTTCCACGAAGGCTCCGCCGCCTCCGCCCATCCCGGCCGCCCCCGACGGCTCCCCCGAGCGGGTCCCCGCCGGCTGCCGCCCCCACGGAGCGGGGGCGGGGCGCGGCGGGAGGGGCGGGGCGGGGGGCAGGGCGGTGACTCGGGGCGGGCGCCGATCCGGGGCGCTCCGAGCCGGGCTTTGCCGGGCGCCGTCTGTCGGCGGCCGCCCGGCCTCCGGCGGGAGCCAATCAGGGGGCGGCTGCCCGCACGTGGAGCCGAGGGGACTCAAGAGCGCCGCGGCCGCCGCTCACTCCCCCCGTGACGGGCGTCCCGGCGGCACCGGGCAGCGCCGCGGGGGCGTCCGCGCCGCCGCTCCCGCCTCGGCCCCACGGCTCGGCCCCGCCGCCGCCGCCATGAGCGGCCCCTACCCGGAGGAGAGCTGCGCCGAGCGCCCCGAGTGCAAAAGTAAATCGCCAACTTTGCTGTCCTCCTACTGCATCGACAGCATCCTGGGCCGGCGGAGCCCCTGCAAGGTGCGGCTGCTCGGCACCGCGCCCGCCCTGCCCGCCATCGCCGCTCGCCCCGACACCGACAAGGCCGCGCAAGGTAAGCCCCGCCGCCCCGTTCCGCTCGTCCCATCCCTTTTTCCTGGCGTCGGACAGGGCCGGCTCTGTGTCTGCCCTCCCCGCACAGCCCGCGGCTCGGCCCCGGCCCCGCTCCCCGCCCGCACCGCACGGCCGGGCGCGGCCTCGGAGCTGCGGCCGCCGTTATCCCGTTACCGTGCTTGTTGGCGGCTGCTGTGCTGCCAGGGAGCGCGGCCGGAGCCGTGCCCGGAATTCAGTCCTTCTGGGGGGGTATCGGATACCGGCGCTTTAGGCTTCTCTTCCTTTCGATGTAGATTTAATTTTTTAATTTAAAATAAATCGGTGCGAGCTGTGATTTGTGGTCGCTCGTTCGCCTTAGACCTGTACCGAGTCTCGGCGAGCGAGCTGGGGCCGCGCCCGGCAGGAGCAGGCGGTGAACACGGGACGCCGGCAGCCGCCGCCCTCGGCCCGAAGTTGGTAGCAGCCCCCTCTGGGGCCGCGGGGAGCCCGGCTGGGCAGCTCCCGCGGGCGGCCTCGCTCCCGCTCTTCCCGGCGTACACAGGCGGGCGGGATTCTTTCCTCCAAAAGCAAAGCCAGACTTTGGGAGTGTGGGGAGACGATAGGAGAGGGAACAAAACAAAATAAAGCTATTGAAGGAACCCTGGGCCGCCAGGACTGCCCCGCCGTGCGGGATGGAGTCCGGCGCTGGCCGCTGTCGGAGAGGGGCCGGCGCAGGCCCGGGGCTGCCCGAGCCCCCGGAGCCTGTCCCGCCTCTGAGCGGGGCGCTGGGCCGAGCTCTGCGGCCGGGAGCAATTTCTTCCCAGGCCGGGAGCAGGGGCTGGTCTGAGGAACGGGTTGGGGGGGGGTCTTACCACCGTACGGGATGGAAAATGATTGCCGAAAGGTGGCTGCGGGACTGGGATCTCGCCCTGGGCTTTTCGCCCAGATCCTGCTGACCGTGTCTCTCTCTTCCTTTCTCTCTTTCCTCTGTACCCTTCTCTCCCCAACACCTGCCCGCTCCGTCCGACTGCTGCGGCCGCCTACGCCACTCTCCTGGCTCAGGGTCCCCTAAGGGCAGCCCCCCTTTCGAGCCGGCCGAGCTGCACCTTCCCCCCAAACTGCGCCGACTCTACGGGCCGGGCGGGGGCCGGCTGCTGCCGCCGCGGGCTGCGGGGCCGCGGGGGGACCGGCCCGAGGGGCGACCGGAGGGGGGCGCCGGCCCCGTGCCCGCCGCCGCCCCGTGGGACACGCTGAAGATCAGCCAGGCGCCCCAGGTCAGCATCAGCCGCAGCAAGAGCTACCGCGAAAACGCGCCCTTCGTGGCGCCGCCGCCCGCCCGGGACGAGCTGGGCAGCCCCGCTGCGCACGTCGAGGAGCGGCCGGGCCCTGCCGCGCCGGCCGCCGAGGAGGAAGAGGAGGAGGAGGACGAAGAGATGCTGGAAGAGGAGGAGGACGAGGAGGAAGAGGAGCTGGAAGACGACGAGGAGGAGGAGCTGCTGGGCGAGGACGGCGGGGGGCTGCTGAAGGATGCCCGCCGGGGCGCGACCGCAGCCCCCGGGGCGGAGGGCGGGGATCTGTCCCCCAAGGAGGAGCTGCTGCTGCACCCCGAGGACGGCGAGGGCAAAGACGGCGAGGAGAGCGTCTGCCTCTCGGCCGGCAGCGACTCCGAGGAGGGGCTGCTCAAGAGGAAGCAGCGCCGCTACCGCACCACCTTCACTAGCTACCAGCTGGAGGAGCTGGAGAGGGCCTTCCAGAAAACCCACTACCCCGATGTCTTCACCAGGTACCGGCGCCGGAGCCTCGGCCGAGCGCGGAGAGGGCGAGCCCCGGGGGGACGGGACGGGGCCGCAGTGCGTGTGCTGCACCCCTGTCTCCAAACCGACCCCGAGGGTGAATCCTGCCTCGGGCACCCTCGGGCTGGGAGGAGACAGGGAACATTACCGGGCTCCGGAGGGACTCAAGCCGGCAGCGCCCGGGCAGGCCCGCCTGAAGGCCGCCGCCGGGGGCTATTTTTACCCCCTGCCCACCCCTCCTCTTGCCGCGGCCGCCGCCGGGATCGGTTACGCGCTCCTCGTGGGCTGGAGCCTGGCCCGGCCCGGGGAAGCCCCGGCAGGGGCACAGATCAAAGCGCCGCTGCCTAAAAATACTGGCCTGGCACGTCGGGGCCTCTCGCTGCCCGGAGCCGCCTCCGAGGAGCCCCGCGGGGCCCGGCTCGACTCTGTCCGCACTTTCGGGGTCATTTTTCCGTTGAGAATGGGAGCTCGGTGGCGGTGGGTCTGGCCGCCGGCTCCTCTGCGGAAAGTGCAGGCAGGAAGAGAGGCAGAGCCGCCAGCCCCCTCCCTGCGGTGCCCTAAAACTGCAGCTCCCCCCTCCCGCGTTAAGGCCAGAGGGGGGCTGAGTCCCCAGAGCTGCCCTTTTCGATCACGGAGATCCTCCCGGTTTCTCGTTTGTTTTGCCTGGGAAGGAGAGGGGGGGATGTTGGGGCAGGAGTGTCCGCGGGGGCGTTTTGTTGCCCGGCCCTCGAAGCCGCGCATCGCCCGCGGGTCTCACCTCGGGGCGCTGCCTGGCCCCGGCCTCGGGAGCGGCTGCCCGGGCTGTGTAGGAACATACCGCGCTTTTTTTCGTTGGTGTTTTTTTACGGCTTTGGCTTTTTCGCTGGTGTCTTTTACGGCTTTGGCTTTTTCTCCGGGGCTTTTCACGCCCGGCGGGCGGCCGTGTCCTGGTTACGCTGGGAATGCTCCTCTCTCGGGCACAGAGCTGATGAGCGATTTTCCAGCGCCTTAGTGTTTTCCGATTTGCCTTAATTGCGGCAACGCGAATCGCAGTATGGGGCTGCCCAGCTGCTGTCCGTCCCCTACACCGCGGCTTGCGGCGGGGACCGGCCAAATTTGGGGAGCGGCGGGGAGGGGATTCCAAAACCCGAGAGTCCCGAGTGACGCCCAGCTCGGTGGCGACAGGGACAGGCGGTATCCGCCCGCGGCCTGGCTCCGCTTCCCCTGGGCACCGGGATTTTGGGCGCGGAAGCCTCGGGGTGCCCCGGGCTGACGGCGGCGTGTGTGTCTCCCCCAGGGAGGAGCTGGCCATGAGGCTCGATCTGACCGAAGCCCGAGTGCAGGTGAGTGGCGGCGGCGGGACCGGGACGGGCACGTCCCTCGGCGGTTCCAGGGAGGAGAGTGGCCCCGGCCCCTGCAGGGCCGAGCTATCGGCTGGCGAAAACCCGTGTCATTAAAACTCAGGGCCCCCACGGGGCTTCGGTTGTTAGAGACCCGCTCGGCCGCAAGTCGGGTATTTGGCTGCCATCAAATCTCCAATCGGGCTTCATAAAAGCCCACTTAGTGCTAGAACAAACAGGGCCATTTGAAGGCGAAATGTTGTTTGATTTCCTCTCCGGCTGCACAAGGAGCTGGCTAATGCTATTTGATTTCCCATTTTTGATAGCAATAAGCCTGCATTGATCTAATAGTGAGTGAGTGCAATGCTATTAAAGGTGTTTGCCGCCCCATACCAGAGAGCATTTCCCAACCCGGGTCTCATAACCAAAGAGACGATAAACATTGGGATGCCCTGATTGCCAACAGAAAACAGATGTCTCTGGGTTTGAAGCTGAGCAAATCACTTTACAGTTAAAATCGGGCGCTGATAAAGCATAATAAATTCCATATGGCTCATTTAATACACAACAGCTTCTTGCATTAGAGGGGCTAATGATGAGATTTGTCCCCTCCTTTCTGTTGACACATTTCTCCATTGTCAAACAGAGATGTGACAGCAAATCAGTATTTTCAGCTCAGGGGAACAAGTCGTGGGAAAGTTAAATAACTTTTTTAAAAGAAAGACACCCCCTTTCTCTCTCGTCTATTCATGGCAGAAGATGTAATTAAGTGAATATGAATTATGAGAGCCCCTTCGTTTACCTTTGGGCGTACTCAGACTTATTAATTCAATAAGGGGGAATTGTAGCGAGGACAGCTTGCTAATTGAGTTTTAGCGGGGAGAGACGCTCCCTCCATGCCAGGCTGTTGCCTTCCCCGCGAACGCAATGCCTCTTCCTCGTGGGTACCCAGATGGGAGTGCGTGGAGATCAGTTCTCACTGAACAACTGCACGGAGAGACCCACAGCACTGTTGCCTTTCTCCCTTCCCGGAGAGAAGGGTTCTCACGCTGAGCTTACAAAACTCAGCCTAATGGGGAAAACTCAGTCCACACTTGCCCCAAAAGATTTACAAACGTCTGTCTCTCTCTAAGTCTCTCTCTCTTTAGGTGTGTGTGATGATCGCACACTTGGTTATTAAGGGATTACTTTATTTTCCTTTGAAATGCGGTATTTTTTCCTCTACCTCTCTGCTGGTTTAAGCCCGTATTAGTTCACAATTGTTGCTTTGTGGGAGGGGTAAAAGAGAGAAAGGACGGCAGTGCCGCGGCACCCTAACTAACTTTCATAAAATAGATCCTAAAAGGGCAGCCTGGAAAACTGTATTTGCTACTTTGGTTGACGTCTGAAACGAAGAAATAGTTTTTGAGGCAGTGAAATTCACAATTTTTTCCCTCTCTTAAAATCTGAAGGGGGGGAAAAAAAAGTACGCTTCCCAAACGATATAATTTGTAAATATGCTCTTTAGAGAAAAAAAAAAAAAAAAAGCGGTGTGGGTGTGGAATAATTCCCGCATAGTCCCCTTGGGAAATCGTATTCCTGCTGTTACAGTGCTGGGGGAACCGCCCCCGGCGCCGACAGCTGCCCCGCACCGCCGACCTGCCACCAACGAGTGTGGAGGTGCGGAACTGCTGCGCCCCTGCGGGAGCCAGGGCTCGGGGCAGGGCCGGGGGATCACCGAGAGCTCCGGCGTGGGTCGGCACCGCCCAGAGCTGCAGCGCGGCTCTGACACGCGTGTATCCCGCGGGCCGGCCCCTTTTTGGGCTACCCCCGCTTTGGGGGCTGCGGAGGAGCGGGCGTCGTCGGGCCGGTGCGGGGCTCCTGCGCGGCTCGCCCCGCCGAGGGCGCAGGCAGGCGTATTAAAACCGGTCTTTCTTTTGGCTTTCAGGTATGGTTCCAGAACCGTAGGGCTAAGTGGCGGAAGAGGGAAAAGGCTGGGGCTCAGACACACCCCCCAGGTTTGCCTTTCCCTGGTCCCCTGTCAGCAACTCACCCCCTCAGTCCATACCTTGATGCTAGTCCTTTCCCTCCTCATCACCCAGCTCTAGACTCCGCCTGGACCGCCGCCGCCGCCGCGGCCGCCGCCTTTCCCAGCCTGCCGCCGCCGCCCCCCGGCTCCGCGGCGCTGCCCCCCGGCGGGACCCCGCTCGGCCTCGGCACCTTCCTGGGCGCGGCCGTGTTCCGCCACCCTGCCTTCATCAGCCCCGCCTTCGGCAGGTACCGCCCGCCCACGCGCGACCCGGCACCGGGGGGGCCCTCGGGGCGGGGGTGGCGGCGGCTCCGGGGCCGGACCGCGGGGTTATCGCGGAGGGATCTCGGCCCCACGCGGGACCCGCCGCGCGCGGCCGCCCCGGCGTTCGAACTTGGAGCGCTCGGCATCCGGCGCCGATTGGGCGCCGCGCGGGTCACGTGCTCCCGTCTCGGCCTCCTATTGGGCGAGGGCGGCCCTCGCGCCCGTCCCCCGCGCGGCCGCGGGTGCCCCGTGGGGGCGGACGGGCCCGGCCATGGCGGCGGCGGCGGCGGCGGCGGCAGCAGGGCGGGCGGTCCCGCGCGGCAGGGGCCCCACGGAAACGGGCGCTCCCACGCAGACACTAAATTGTTGCGTGGGTTGCCCAACGTGCACGCGTGGCCTCTGCTTTGCCAGGGGTGGCGAGAGTTGCTGGTGTTTGGCCGTTCGGGGTGAACAGAAGCTGTGACATCCCGGGCGCCCTGAGCGCCTCCGGCCGGGGGTGTCCGTCGGGAGCGAATTTTTAGCTGTGGGCGTAAGCGGGGCCGAGCAGCTTCTACGGGTTCTTGTCGGGTCGAGCTCCCGTGGGCTCCGCGTTCCTCCACGCGAAGCGTCTGTGGCCGAAGCCGAGGAACCCCCGGGCAGTGCCGGCAGAGCTGCCGCGGAGCCGCGGCCGCCCCGTCGGGGCGCAGAGCGGGGCGCTGGGGCAGGCGGAGGGCGAAGGACCCGGCTAACGGAACGCTGCCTTCCCAGCACCGGGGGTTTCCCTTTTTTATTTTTTTTTATCTCTCCCTAGGGAGAAACCCCCCTCGCATCCTCCTCCCTGCCGGCTGTACCCTCCGGGAACACAAGGCGGGGAGGACCAGCCTCAGCGATTTTTCCTCTTTTTTTTTTTTTTTTTTTATTTCACCCCACAAATCTATCTTTTGCATCCCTGGCGTCGGGTATTCCCAGCGAGTCTCTGTCTCCGCCGCGTCCCCGCCTGGCGGGGAGGAGGCGAGCGGGGCCATGCGGTCCCCGGCTCGGCGGTGACGGCCCGTCTGTGCTTCCCTTGCAGGCTCTTTTCCACCATGTCCCCCCTGGGCAGCGCCTCCAGCGCCGCGGCTCTGCTGCGGCAGCCGGCGCCGGCCGCCGAGGGCGCGGTGGGCTCGGCGGGGCTGGGGGACCCGGCCAGCGCCGCCGCCGACCGGCGGGCATCCAGCATCGCCGCCCTGCGGCTGAAGGCCAAGGAACACGCCGCCCAGCTCACCCAGCTCAACATCCTCCCCGGCAACAGCACGGGGAAAGAGGTGTGCTAAGGCATGGCCGCCGTCCGCGGGGTTCGGGTTAGGTTTGGGAGTTTTTTTTTAGAGGGGGAGAGGGGAAAAAAGAGAGAGAGGGGGAGAAAAGAGGAGAGTAAATACGCGAATCAATAAAGGTCACCTCAGACAGCACGAATCAAGACCAAACGGGAGGAAAAAATAGTAACGATTTTTTAAAAAAGAGGACCAACAGCTGAGACTGTGGTGGGTTCTCGGTTTAGGAACTTGGAGACAGCGAGCGCCTCTCGCATCACACGAGTGAACCGACACTTGCAAGCTCCTGAATAAGTAACTCCTTGGCTGGTACATTTCTTAAATGTACGACGTGTCCATTTCCTCTCTGAACACTAAGGGGGGGGAAAAAAAAAAAAAAAAAAAAAAAAAAAAAGCCCTAATAAAAGTTACTATATACTAGCGTTTCATACACTAAATATTTTTCCTTCTGTTTATCTGGCAAGAAAAAAAAAGAAAAAACAAATAGAATTGTAATTAAGAAAGAGAAAAAAAAAACATAGAGAAGCAAAGAGGAGGGGAAAGCTGTCCCCATCTTCTTAAAATAACATCCTAGAAAGTTCAGTTGATCTGTTAGAAGCGCTGGAAAACTGTTTTACATGTTGGTGCAACGAGCTGCATATGCTAACCAAGGATGCTGCCAGTGCAGACTGAAAGTAAATTTGATGCTGTAAGATAACCAGTGCACTTAAGAGAAAGGGTATATCTTTTTCTTGTTATATTCTTTATCACTACACCAACCAAGGTTTTTATATCAAACCAAAGGGAAATACACTGCTAGAATATGGACTGTTTAAGTCACTAAACTGTGATTATTGATTCTGTACATACCATTGTTATAAAAAAGAACAGAGCTTTGTATATTTGAAATGTTATAAAACAATTGCACTCAGTGTAGTGTTGTAAAAGTTTGTCATTCTGTAGATTCTTACTGTGTTGTAGATATAATAGGGTTCCTAGACAAATATTTATGTACAAACCCTTTATTTAACTTATTAACTGTAGAGGTTTCTGAAACCCTCAAGAGGCGATGGTACAGTACTTTTTCGTGTAATGTCGTTATTGTTAACACTTTTCCTTGCTATCCGGTGGAGAAGTGCCACGTTCAGAAAAAAATAAACAAAAATATATGTTTAACAAAAAAAAAAAAAAAGGAACAAAAGAAAAAGCAAAAAGCCCGGTCCTTGCGGGGGCTGCAGGGCCACCGGGGCCGGGGGCGCCCAGGGCTCAGCCCCGCCGAGCCGGCCGGGGGCTGCGCTCTGCCAACCCCGCCGCCGGGGACCCCCCCACGGGGTTTGGGTGGGCGAGGGTCGCTCGGTCGCGGTCGACGGCCAGAGCTTAGGCGGGGTGGAAACGAGGTGCCGGCGGCCCCGTTCGCCAGGGGATTTGCAGATCGCGGGGTCCGGAGGGGCACCCACGGTTGTACTGCCCACGCGCTGCCGTGGACACCGTGGCGTGTCCCCCCTGCCCCACCCCGCAGTGCGCTGGGGTCGCCTCTCGGTGCCAGCGACCCCACAGCGCGGGGAACCGCCCCACGCACACTCGGCAACTTCCCGGGCGGGGACGGGGCAGCCCCTGACTCCGCCGCTGCTGAAAGCCGAGGGCGGGGGAGAAAAATGGGAATTTTGGGGAGCGCTTTGCTTGTCTCTCCCGCACCTTTGGGGTCAGAAAAGTTTCTACGCGCCTGCCACTCCTTTCTTCCCGAGATGAACTTCCTTTTTCCTTTATTTCCCTTTGGGTGTTATTTTTTTCTCTCCTTCTTTTTTCTTTTTTCTTTTTTTTTTTTTGGTTCGGTTTGGGTTTTTTTGTTTGTTTGTTTTTAAATTTCTTTTTTGGACGCAGCGCTCTCGTGTGCCTCTTCCACGGAGCAGGGGCCGAGATGCGTGAAGTGCCCCGGCCGCACGCCCCGCGCCCCTTCCCGCTCCCGATGAGTTCTGGTCCGCCCGGCCAAGCCCTGACCCCCGACGGCCGCGGGTGTGGGGCCGGACCGGAGCGCCGGGGTGTGGGGAATTTTGGGGGTGATTTGGTCTAGTCGCGGCAGCCCTCCACAACGGCGGGCCGGGGCCGGAGAAGAGCCCCCCCCCGGGCTGGGCGAACGGAGGGGGCTCGGCCCGGCCCGGCGGGGAGATCCCGGCTCCGGAAGCCGCCGACCGGGAAGTGCCGCCGGAGCGAGCATCGCGCGTGGGAGCCCGCCGCGACCCTTACCCGCAGCCCCCCCTTTCCACCCACGGCATTTCACATCCCACACCCCCAACCCTGCCCGCCCCCAGCCGTATTTTTGAGTTCTAAAACCCACCATAGGCGCGAAAAAATTTTATGGGAAAAATAAGGCTTGTTCCCTGGACGTTATTAACAGTGCAGACTGAAATATACATTTTTGCCTTAAAGAAAAGGGAATCATTATCAAGCCATTAGGCATTAAGAAATGTCATTCAGTCATTTTTATTCATTCCGCTGAAATCTTCGTAAAAGCCCGAATCATACTTCTGCAAGCAGCAATTTTGTTAATCCAGGGGGTTATTACTCTGGTCCCTTATTAGGATCTATACTGCTGCCAAGCAATCCTATAACCTTCTCAAAAGAAGTTTACCTCCGTGTTATAAAACCAGTAGTGGTATTTATACTGTGCAATAATTAGTGTATTACCTGAATCCACTAACAGGTTCATTTTATCTCCGCACAAAACCCCTAGTCTGCTTATAGAAAGCTTGTGCCTCCTTTGGTGCTGTTAAAGTGGTGAAAGAGTGAATGAAGGCTGGTAGCACTTTCTCCTTTCGCCGTGCCTTAATTCCCATCTCTTTTTGCTCTCATCCAATTAGTGCAGTGTATTAAGCGGTTTATCATCTCATAGTCAGCTATTGAGAGAAACAAGGCGAACACTTTGCAATAGAGCCTGCTCTCCTTTGACACCCTCAGGTACTTACATATTCCACTGTGCTATGAATAATAGAGGAAGAATAGAGCGCTAATTCCCTCATCAAAGAATGCCTTGTCTGCTGCTTTGCTCAACAACACCATTCTGATCAAAAGAAAAGCAATAAAGCTTAGCATAACAAAACGAAACCTACTTATTAGCTTAGTGGTTAAATTAATGCAGAGCCGCTGCTATTCAAAACCAAGGTTTGAAAACAGCCTCCAACAACCTGATAATGCTGCCTTCGGGATGAAGGAATTTTAATCTGAAATTTGAAGCTGGCACAGATGAGTTAATCTATTAAACTGCTATAAGGAGGGTGCGGGAGAACTATTCAATTAAGGCACATTTAAGGTGCTCTGCAGAAGACGGGGAAGCATGTGAAGGGGAAGATGTGCTCTGCTTCGGCCTTAGAAAACTGCCTTTGGCGGCGAAAAGAGGAATTTTGGCACAGCAGCAACCGTGTTTGCAGATGGGAATTGTTTTTCATATCGCATATGTCATCAGCAAAACCTGGCCACCGGCTCCATATATCAACACTCCTCTTCCCCAACTGCAAATAAATGCAAATAAACACAAACCTTAATGTTAAAAGCGTGAGGGGCGGGGGGGTGGGCGGGGAGAAGGGGACACAAGAAGGGAAAGGAAGGGAAGGCGGTTTGGGTCTCAAAACACAAACCTCCGAACTTCAGTCTTTCCCAAATTATTTACAGCACAGCATTTTCCAGCTCCATTTAATATTAAATGCTATGAAGATGATTTTGCATTTCCCAGCCTTTCTGCGGGGCCAAGACAAGGCACGGTGCCCAGAGCTGATTAGAGAGGGAGAACGGGAGGGGGAAAAAAATCCAGTTTACTCCTTGCCAAGACTTCAGCTCCGATCTGACCAGCTTTGCTGAGAGGAATCAAAAAAAGCCTCCATTCGGGGTAAAAGCCCTTGCTTCCCATATCCTGCCCCCCAGACTGTGGCTGGCTGGGGTGGTGGGGGGCTCCAGGGCTATACCACTCACTGCTCCTCCACCTCAGTGTGGGGGGGAACAGCCCCTTGCAGGGCCACTCTGTGCTGCTGCACCTTACACAGTCATTCCACAACACTCTCATTTAATCTAAACATCCCTAAACTTGCAAATTAACAGGCTCTTCAGCGGTAATTATACAGATACATACAAGTGCCACAGGGTCAGGTTATGCCATATCTATCCATTTTATTTGTATACCTAATGTTTGGAAGAGAAGGTCACACACTTCTTGCTTTTCTAAGGCATTCTACCCAGTTACTATCAGTAATATCTTCATAATCCTAATTGTGTTGGACACGAAAAATCTAAAAACCCCTGCATGAAATTACAGGAAACTGGGATCTTTTGAAGATCTGAAACTTCCATATGTCATCTCAGAAGCAACACCTTCTCTTCAAGAGAAGTCTCCAAATAAAGTCTGTTTAACTGTATTAACCCAACTAAACACACTGGGAAGGAACGATAGCTCACCAGGGGTGGGACAACACCTGCACAAAAACAGGGATTGAGTAGGTTCCATTTCCCACAGTAGAGATTCAATGTGAGAAAAAATGAAAGGATTGAGCCCCAAAAGTTGCTTGGAAGACAACTGTGTATTTAAGCATATTCAAACTGACATTGCACACACTGACACACAGCCTCTTCCAATGCCACCTCAGGGACAAATGAGTATCATAAAACACTCTTAACACAGACACGTATCCCTTCGGTGCCCAACATATTCGTGGCTGATGCTATTACTTCAATCTCCCTTTGTTAGTGGCTGTTCATCCTAAAAGCAGACATACAAGCAATCCTGTAGGACCAGGAAAAGTCTGGAGCAATAGGAGCCAGCATGGAGTATTTTCAACCATCAGATCATAGAATCAAATTCTCTTTTACTAGAAAACTTTATTTTTTTCCTTTAAATGTGAAGAAAACTTTACATTTTATACTGTTTAAGATTTAAATGCAAAACATCATAACCTTACATTAATATATCACATTGCAAGCTTAACGGTGAACATGAGTAAAACAATATTTTGTGTACAAAAGCATGTACCCAAATTTATGCTCTTCTTGTCATATCTGCTTGTCATTTTATTAAAAGTAAATGAAAAATACAATTTGTTTTTAAAACTGTAAAAGCTCCAACACGGTAATTATTACAGAACAGTAACAATGATTTACAGCTTTCCATTCCCGTTTTTGGTTACAATGCCATCCTAAACATATTTTTCCCTATCAATTGCTTACTTTCAAATGCTTTGCATGGAAAGAAATGTAATACATTTATCTCCACTGTATGTGTTAAACGGGTTTTGTACATCTGCATGTCTTTACATCCACACGGGTTTTTCAACATGGCAAAATACTACGCTTAAAGACTCTTGGAAAGACTTCTAATAAAAAGATGGTCCCTATTTTTAGCACCTCCAGGGTTCAGTCGTTCTTTAATGAATTCAAAAGTAGAGCATCTCTACCTCTGTTCAGAAGGTAATAGGACATTTAAAGGCATTCAGGTTTAGTATTGTTTTTAATTGGTATGTTTATGATCAGGAAGAAGATAAACTGTGAAAAGGCAAAACATTAGTGCTCCTACTGAGACCTCTACTAACCTCTCTTCCTGAGAGCACCTCTACTAAATACCCTGGAGCAAAGTCTAGGATCACTTACATTCCAGCAACTCTCACTGGGAATTATCCAATTAAAGCAGCAATTCCCCCACCCCCTTTTCCCTCATAGGTCTAAATACACAACAAAATATATTGCAAAAATCAACTACTCTGTATTTTAATAACCCTGGTTTCTAAATGAATTAAAAAAAAAAGGAAGATAAAAACACCTCAAATATTTAATGTCCACGTGAATCGTACTTTGTTTTCATCTTCCGTTTTTTCCTCCTCCAAAGAGACAAGATTATTAAAACATCATTGTGCATATTGAAATAGAGTATTGCTGAAGAGATCATTTCTGATAAACAAGGAACTATCCTCCCTCCATTTTTAATCAATCACTGTCTTTCATTATTGGACTCTCTCCCAGATCTTCCCATAGTGACGGTGAAGAGTTTGCCGAGGTTCACTTCTGAGTAGGCACTCATGGACAGGTATTTGTCTACAGTGCTCTTCAGTCTTTTGTAGGCCTCAGACACTTCCCACCTGAGCTGCTTCTTCTTCACATACTCTAAAAAAACAAAGAGGAAAAAAAAAAACAACAAAAAACTGAGAAGGATTAAACGACCACAGAAAGGATTTTTGCATTCACTAGGACTGTGAATCACAGTTAGCAAAAAGGACATTTACAGCAAGCTCTCCCAAGTTCTGCTGCCTTTCCCTGCGGTGCCACACCAGCTGGTGAGGGGCCATGGTGAACCTGTACAAGGAGCCAAGGCTGAAGTTCCCTCAGCCCCATTGGCACGGGTGCAGCAGCTCCTGCCAGGAGCTGGCAAGAAGAACCACTTGCCCAATTTTGACATCTAACTGGGGTGAAATGGGGGTTCACTAAGTCACAGTAGAGAAAATAAGTGATAGCAGGGCTGGGTCTGAAAGGACCCAATTTAAAAAAAAGCAGGTGCCTTAACTCAGTGAGAACTATGCAGAGTTCCCAGGGGTTTGAAGTAGGGAGAAAGTTGACTTCAGAAGTGAAGGAAACCACGCTTCACTTCTCTCACCTCTCCTGCTGCTGCTAATACTGGCACTGGCACAACCTAGGACAGACTTATCACCTGTCTTGTGTTCTCATATGCACCTTGTGTGCAGGATGGGAATCGGGATGCTCAGCACTAGAGAGGCATTGGAAAGAAAAAGGAAGTAGAACAAACAAGGGGAATTCCATGCCACCCTACACTAAAATAGAGAGAAGATGCCTGGTATTGCAACCAGGAGATGTCAGGTTCACCTGACACATGAATGAAGAGAGTAATTCCCAAATGCTTGATTAAGAGATGTCTGGAGAACAAGACATCCACCCACCCATACCTTTATGTGTGTGCAAAGTCATGTACGTGCACGAGTCTGTACATATTTCAGCAGTGAAGCCCAAACTGTTAAATTTTCGATTTTTTTTGTTAGATTTTATGCCATCAAAAAAATCCAGGGATTTTATTTGGGTGGTTGTCCAGCTTTTGCTTTACAAAGACTGTGGATAAAGACTAAAAGAGCAAAGTATTCCACTATTCTGCTATACAGCAATGCCAACTGGATGCAGATGTGGTGCCGTTGTGCTCCTACTTTCCAACCAACTTCACATTCAGCTCCAACCTGAGAGCCTGTGCCTGCAGTTACTCCTTGGAACAGGCCACACTGGATAATGGATATATTGCAAAACAAGGTGCCCTCCCAGGCAGCTTTCCACCTGCTGGGCTGGAGGGACTCCAGGTCAAGTAGAACTAGGAGAGCATGGCACAGGTTCTTAAAAGTCGAGCTTTCAAGCCATTTAGGTGCAGTGTAAGCATGTGTCTTGTGAGAAACCAACATAATCCTTCTGTTGCTCATTAGCTTTGACTAAAAGCTGCTGCCTCATTTCTTTTTGACACCTTCACAACATCTGTACTGCCCTCCTTGCACTCTGAACACATAACAAGGGAGTCTGTATCCCCTGTTAAACAGCTTTCACTATATGGCAGTTCAGATGAAAAACCTGTTGTCTCTAAAGCAGCTGAGTTTATATAAGAGAAAGTCTTGGGGGAGAGGGACATGCTGGTTTTTTGAGTCTACCTGTGCAAGGGATGAAATGACTCATTTTTGTGATGACTCACTTCTGTGATGTGACTGAGATGAAGGCGTCCCATCAGACACACCATCTCAGCAGCCAAGTCAAGGACTGCTGCACAAGGAGATGGTAGGGAAGGGAGGCATGGTAACAGAAATAGCTGTTACAGTTTTGGGGTTTGTGAATTTCTCCTCCTTGAGGATTTACAAATATTTCTGCAGAGCTTCAGATGTTTTAACAGGAGCTCAGCAGACTCTGGATATGATATAAACAGTAAGGTCTTACTGAGCAATTGCTACCTGCTTAGGTTTTCCATGTTATTCACAAAGTTCCACTGAACTCAATGTCTTTTCATGAGGATATCAAATCTTTAAAAATTAACTTAAAATTTAAATTAACAATGCCAGACTGAGTAACTAAATATATTGATTAAAAGCACTTTGGTAAAAACCTTCCATGCATCCTTGTGAAGAAGGTATGTATTGTGCTGTCATATTCAGTTTTGTGTCTTTATATTGACAGCTCTGGGCAGTAAGCAAAAAGAGGAAGATGCCTAGTGTAAGATACCACATTCTTACCATTACACAGACATAACTATTAGCAGAATTGAATTTTCCTTAAATTACACCACCAGTACAATAAAAACTTTGATTACATCAATCTGTTCATTAACGGGCTAAAGTCACTATGGCATAAACATATTTAATGATTCTGAAAATATTTAAATGTAGGGTTAAATTAAATACACCTTGAAAATCGTCATAACTTTGTCCATAAAAACACCAATCCCACTTTGCCACAATTTCAGCTCTAACTAGATTATGCATTTTCTGGATAAATGATATAGTAAGTGCCACTGCTCACTTGTTAGCCAAACCATGCTCTTTATACCAAGGAACTGTGGAAAATATCATCCTTGTAGCTCAAAACTAGGCTAAAATAATTTAAAGCTTCCTGGAGCTCAGGAGGGACCAAGGTAAAATGTATCACTGCAAACAGCTGGCACGTGTGAACAGAACAGGAAGGCACTTTAATCATTAGAACATGGAGGCAAACAGTTAACCAGGGCTGAAAGTAGCAAAGTGAAATACAGGCCCCTGTACAGCTCCAATTCAGGCTCCAGGGCTCCAGCCATCCCACTAACAGAGCGCAAAGCTCCCCTCAACATTAAATCTAAACTTCAATTATATGCAATAACCTTTCTGACAGTATGCTTCAAACATTTCTTAGATGCAATTACCCTCATAGAGGCAAGCAGGAAAGGGTGGACTGAAAAAATGGAGAAATATGAGGGGCCTCGTTGAAGTAATGAGGCCAATTTTAAGTTTCAATTATAAGAGAATGGGAGCCGGGAGCTCCGGGAGGAGAGGCAGGCGGCGGCTGCGGCTGCGGCACAGCCACACCACGCATTTGAATGACACAAGTGCATCTGATGACTGGGGAGAAGAGATTTAAAAAACTGTAGTAATACAGAGCAGGGGAAGATGAGAGAGGACACAGCTCCTGATGTGTTTACCTCCTTTGCTGATGGGATATTGACTTTTCCCACCAGGTTGGTTAGAAAGGGGACTATTTACGCTGCCACACAGCAGAGTAAGAATGACAACCAGCATCACACCGTGCTCCTCTGAGTAAAAGACAACTGTGACCGTCGTATATCACACAGCCAGTCAATACCTTTGAGTTACCACACCATCCAACTTAGAGATGCATATAAAGCTCCTACTTTCTTCCTAAATGAGAATTTAATCAATAATACACCTAAGGCCTTCTGAAAACTAAGCTATACAAACTGACTGAAATTGCCTTTCAGTAGTCATCACGTTCTGAAATAGTTCTATGCCCATTATCAGCCCATCATTGTTTTAATAACATCCAACTTCAGTGGCAAGCAATCTTTTAAGACAACTACTGCTGCAAAATGTATACATGGCTATACATAATGAGGTATATTTATACACATGCAGAACACACAAAAGGCAGTATCAAAACAAACATACAAATAAAAATATTATTATTATTATTATATAAACAAATAAAACAGGATTCTGACCGTATATAATTAAAATTCAGGTACTGTATTTTGTGAAGTTAATAAATCACTGACTCTGATAAATATTTCAGACTCATACCATCAATCATGTAGTTAACCCCCTTCCAACCCGCAACATAACTGCCCCCTCATTCCTTTCACAAAACACAGTCTGAACTTCTGGCCATCCCTGTCAAATTCAGCACTCTGTCCAAGTCCTTGTTTAGCTACCTAGGTACATTTTTATATTATTAGGGAAAAAAATAAAATTAAAAGGTACCCCATACTGTTATACAGATGTTGGAAGCAAGGATGGAAATATTTGGAGGTTATCTATACCTGTCTGTGTGTTTTCCATTTATTTCAATTTCTTTTAATTTTTATTAAAGTGACACTGAATAACCTGATAGTTAGGATCAAGAACTTTTTTTTTTTTGGATTCCCTAAGAGGTGGCTCAGTGAAAGCCTTCTGGATTTTTTTCCCTACTGATTGGACAACTGAACTACGTCGTATTATTGAACTCTCTCCCCCTGATTATTCTGTTGATAGGCTGCTCTTCAGAGCGAGAAGTAAAAATATATTCACATTCCTTTGTATTTCTGTGTGTGCATCTGCATGGGGTATGTGAGAAACAATGTAGGTGCCTATGAGCACAGTGCCAAAACGCTGGCTTATCTGGAAACGCACAACCCCCCCTGCGGAGCATCATTTACGTAAAGCATCTTGTCTCTATCACACTTCTATTTAAAGAGTTAAAGAACATACCAAATTAGCTACTGAATTTTTTACATCACCTACTGGTTATTGTATTTTAATTACAGCAAGCTTAGACATACAGGCAGCAGTCTCTGTTCCAAATATCTGTGTTTCATTTATTTCTGTGCAAAGGTAGCAAACAACAGTCAGTCA
>NW_020884872.1:12686759-12734259 GCF_003945725.1 Corapipo altera
ATCTGCAAAAAAATTTTTTTGTTCCATTCAAGAGTCAGTTCCCTCCCTCTTCCTTGGCTGCAAAGGATATTAGCTCTGGAACTGCTGCACTGAGTACGCTTCCTGTATTTTTTCCTGTAGGTGGCTCTTTAGTGAGGAATTCTGCAGCATCTAACCGAGTGCATGTGATGATTTTTCATGTTGTATCTCCAAAATATAGGCCAAGAAGAGAGAAAGAATGTGCGCTATGCATAAAAATAATTAAAAAACACTACCCCAGTGGATTCAAGTTTCTTTCCCATCAGCAAAAATATTAAATGCAGAAATATATCGTGACCAAATCCAGGTGTTTTTTTTTTCCTTTTGTTCTTAATTTATCTAGCTGGTTTTCTGCACTAGCTACATGTAAGTCTTGGCTTTGGTGCACACATTTTCTACAAGTCTTTCTGAGAAAGTATTTCTGTACAGAGACACATAAATGCACATAGTTGAATTCTGCAAGTTCCATCGTAGACAAGTCCATCAATGTGTGATCAAGAAACAAAGAAATCTGTCCAATAACCCCCGCAAAACTAAAATTCTAGTTTAAAAAGGAAAGAAAAACAAAACCAAATGGAAAAAAAAAAGAGATCTCCTAAATTTAGATATAGTTGTGATTACCTTATGTATTAAGCGTTTCTCATGGAGTTACATTCCCATTTTTGTCTTGAGAACTCGTCAACTGCTCACCTTGCTTTTAAAATCACTGTTAATTAGGTTACCAATATAATAAATGGGGTGTGTGTCAGTATCACTTAGGTTCTTTGCACTTTCAATCATGTTGCCTGGTGGACAGTTTTACTTCCCTGAGGGAGACGGTACTGCTTTTTTCCCCTGAACTCCACGAACAAGCACCCTTCTTCACTTTTCCAGTCATTTTGTCCCCATAACAGCCATTTAAAGGTATTCTCTTTCAACCCAGCATGCACACAGCTCTGATAAAAAATGTTGGAGAAAACAGTTCCACCGACTCACAGATATCAGTGTTCACAGGAACAACTATACATGACCCACCTGCATCACCATGAGGCTCCCCGAACAGGAAAGTATAAGAGTCCATAACATTTCTACTATTAAAGCAGCAAACCCTCAATGGCTGGAATTCAACCAAACCAGTAAGAAAATGCCCATCTTTGAGAAAAAAGCCTAACTGGGACAACTGTGTACTTCCACACTGCCACCTATTGGGAGATTTTGAAGAACTTTACAAATATTAGTGAATTATATTAGAAGGTGAGACAGACACCATCCCTGTCCCACAGAGAAACTTGTGGATTAAGGGGAAGATTTTCAAAGATATACTACTGTGCTGCCTACCTAATGCCTAAATGAATTTCCCAACCTTCACCATGGACCTCTGTAGTGCCAACGCACTTATCAGGCTACAAATATTAAATCTTTTGAAAACCGTGTGTGTCACTTAGATGCCTAAGAGCAAGGTGGAAATTCACAGCTTGACCAGCTCTATCACTGTCCCACAGGAATTGCCCACGGCTGTTATCCGTGGTCCTACACTCCGTGGTGCTACCTAGTGACAGATGCAGAAGGCTGCTTCCCTGTTAAAAATGACCAGAACATAATAAAGCATAACATACATTTACCAGGGATGCAAGCAAGTGAAACAAGTATTCAGGTTGCATAGGTATTATATTATTCATAAAACGAAATCTTGGCCAGAGGCTAGTAAAATATCCTTGCTCTTTTAATTCCCACCACCCAGAAATAATCTTCCTGTTTGTGTTTTATTGGAAAACAACTGATTTAAAAGTCACCTAGTGCTATAATCCCCACTCCACAACTGCCATCTGTCCTACAGCGGTAGTAACAGACCCTTTCATTCACAAGCAAAGCCAGTAGAATAAAGAGGAAGAGGAGGAGTTGAAGGGGAAGAGAGTGAGAAAGCGGATAAATTCCGTTTGTGCTATTAAAAAAAAATAGAAAAGTGAACTCAGTGGTTGAAAAGTGAAGATAAAAAGATGAAAACAGTAATCTTGCTACAGAAACCAGAGAATTATGTTCTTGCTCTACCCCCTCTTTTTAGTTTTTTTTTCTTTCACACTGTACAAACTGTAGCACCCTGAACAACTCACTCCCCTGCTATTTCCAGCACTTTACAGAAACTTTTCAACGTTTCTGTTCGACACATATTTTCAGCAGTGAGGTGAAGACAATAAGTAAACAGGTAGTGAAGGGCTATTTAGAGAGCTGGTCAGTCACAGTAATAATAACACAAAAAGAAAAAACCCCACACAGCATAGAACATCTATCCTATGCGCTGTAGCCACAGACAACACATGACCTCTGACAAACAGTTTTCAGAGTAATTTTAATGCTACTCTGGATTTAACTTGACTAACTGGTAGCAATTGAGCACATCTTTTTTTGTGGCAGCAGTTATCTAAAATGCTACAATAACAGCATCAAAAGTAGAATGGTGGAAGATTGGTTTTCCATTGTGCTGCTGAACTGGCATAATGCCCACTTTAAAAGCAATTCGCTGCTCATCACTGAAATCTGGCAGACACGACACTAAATGCCTTGAGGAAAAAAAAAAAAAAGGGTCTTCAGAAGGGGGAACCACTCCAACGACCAAGCGAAGAAAAAGGAGAGAAAAAAAAAAAAGGGAAGAAAGAAAGCAAAGAATGATGAATCTGTGTAAGAAGAGAAAATTGCAAAATAAAAAGTTTAGCACTGCATGCAGACTCAACAGGCTCTACTTAATTTGCTTGAAGATTTTATCGCAGGCTTGCATTAGTAATATCAGAACAAAACAAAAGCAAATATATATTTATGTCTGTCTATTGTTCTGATGAAGTGAAAACGTACTGAGTTACGTCAATCATTTGTCAAACACATCTTCCTAGTTTTATTTACCACTAAATATAATGAGTAAATATGTGATAATAAAACTCTTCTTTTTATACAGACATATACAATTTTTTCCCGCAACTAAATACAGGTAATGATTTAGTAAGCTTTCAAAATGTCTTTTTACTGTCAATAAAACTAATTCTATTCCCATTTTCATGTTAAAAAAAGGCTTTACAAATGAAAATTCAAATTAAAATTCTGATTATAGTGTAGTGTGACAACACCTGTATTTATAATTTTACTGTCAGCTAGCTCGTAGTGTTTAACAATAGCTTGAAGTAGAAAAGTAATTGGAATTTGTCTGTAACATGCCAGATGACGACACCGGGCACTTTGCTGTGCTAAAGCAAATTTAGTTTGATGACAAAATAACCTTAGAAAGAGTGGACACCACCCTCCACCCTCCAAAAGATTAAATAAAGCTATCCTCTACCTAGGGATATATAATCTAATTGTGGTAAAGCAAAACAGCTGCAGAAACCAGAGTACTCCTGGAGCTGACAGGGCTCTCCTAAGGAGGCATCCCTCGAGTCCCTTCTCTGCAAGATTCACCTTCCAGTAGCCCTTCTAAAATGGTGCATTACTCCAATATTATCATCAACATAATTCAGAAACATGGGAGAGAAAGAAAACAAGGGCACATTAGGTTGGGAGGAGATGCTAACACAAGTGCTGCAGCTCTGTGGACCTCTGTGTGAATAAAAAAGGAAAACTACAACAAAAATGTGCAATGTCACTGTGAAAGCAGAAGTATCCTGTGTTTTCATATCGCCCATACACTCACACTCACAGGTACTGACTGGCACATGCTGACAGGTCAGGTCAAAATTATGACATAAACACATACATTTTTTTTCAGAAAAAAAACTTTAAAAGAAAAAAAAAGAAGGCAACCCCCCTATTCAATCTGAATATTTCAAAACTCAAACACATGCCACTCTCCACACACAACTTGTCTTTACTGAAGTCGACAAATTAAAAGCCCATGTTTTTCATTATGCTAAAGACAGAAAAAAAATAAAGAGAAGGAAGCCACATAAGAAAGAAAAACAGAATGACAGTGATGTTTTAGTTTACACTAGATATGGCAACACATACAAACTGTCAAAACTATGGAGTGAAAAAAGCTGTTATCAAGCAACTGTCAAGAGAGTCCTCTGAGATTTGGAAATCTTGTGTTTATTGTAACTACTGCACATTACACAAAGAAAGAAACATCCCTTTTCTTACCATTGCTGCTAAATATCATGCAAGAGAACCCAGATTTCTCCCTCACTATTTAGATTAATTTTTTTTCCTGTGCAATTCTGTGCTTGACAGCACAGGGCCCCTCCTTTTTCAGGTTTTCTATTGTTTGGTCAAAGTTCAGAGAGAAACTTGAGGTTATATCAAACATTATTTCGTTTTCAAGAACTGTCAACACCCATTTTATGTTGTTAACTTGTTGTCCATCATTTAAGAGTGGAAACTGTTGACACCAAAATACACAGAGTAAGAATTTCTCTCTTAAAACACGTAGGTAGAAAGAGCAAAGATAATGGAAACAGGTATTTTACTAGACATACTAACAATTCTCTTTCATGTATTTTAACACACTGACTAGAAACGAGTCTTACAGTTAACTGGCAGCAGGCTACAATATTCGAAGGTTTAGTCTGAATGTATTAATGTAGATTTTAAATTGCACTTTCTGATTATGAGAAAACAACTACCCGTCGGTGAGAGATCCCTAGTATCTACAGGGTTTCAATCGACTCTTCAAAGTCCTGTTTCGAGTGACAGCCTTCTATGATAATTTCTCAACCACAAGCAACATTCCAACCATGCTGATGCCTGGTTAAAACTTGTGACCAAAAACCAGATTGCTATTTGCTTATTGCTCACTCTAAAAATCACATTTATCATCATTCCTACACTTCAGGTTTATGTAAAAATCATCTTTATTCTAAGTCACAGGTTTCACAGAACAAATATCTGATGAGGTCCCAAGATTCAGCCTGAAGTTCTTGAGAAAGCATAAAACCTTGAATGCATTTGAAAATGCTGGCTTTTATGGAATTCTTACTGCATCGATTCTGGGGAGGGAAGTATCAAACCTAAAAGCTCAGTAAAAGAAGACTCAACTATTATTGTATAGGAACAAATTATCGGTTGCTCCTGTGAAGTCAATGCGCCCACAGAATGTACAGTAATTTTAAATGCCTCAAAACTCATGATGTTTCATTCTAAATTTGTTAGGGATATCACATCATCCGTTAGATCTTTGATGAGGAATAGCCTTTCTGTGGGCTTACTTTCTAGCATCAACCATCAGATCCTGTTGGATTTACCTGCAGTGGCTTCCACTCCACAGACACCTGTCACCTCCTGGAAATCACCATCTGCAGCACAGTTCCTCAGCCCCAAGTTCACAGTCTGATACAGCCCAACTGCTCAAACAGGGACATCTTCACATTTTTGCATATACTGATTTTTTTTTTTTTTTTTAGTCTTAAGAGCACTTCTTCAAAATGTCATAATATTTATGATCAGCAGATGAGAATACTTGAACAAAAATTCAGCCCAACGCAATTATATTTCCCACAACTACCATGACCACTTAGGTATAATTTTATCTCCAAATATTGGTTAAACTCATATAACACAATGACTAACATATTATCTCAATGCAAAACATAAAATAAAATGATTGAGTATACGTGAATCTTTCCCACAAAAAACTGCATTGTTAGCTGCAATATTTCCTAGCTTTGACTCTCAAGTACTTCCTCCTCCTGGATTATAAGAGTTTTAAAGTACCGTAACAATTACTGCATAAACAGCTGCAGCTATATGTCCGTTTAGCACAGTCTTTTGAAAAATATACATTAATACCCTAATCTAAGCTTACACACACACTCACACAAAACATAAGAAACAAAATAGCTATCTGATCCTCAGAAATTTAATAACACAAAATAAGGCTCCAAAACCTTGCTATTTTCAAGACTGGCAGTGTTTCAACACTGCATAGATATGATCCATAAGCTAAAAGTTTATTCAAGTACTTAGTGCTCCATAAATAGAAAGAGTTCTTGTGAGTGAACTGCAGCAAAAAAAGAAAGACTATACAGAAGGTGTGGTGCAGAGCAAGGGTGAATTGTTGAACTGGTCCTGGGCTTCAATTATGATTAGGTTTAGAATCATTAAAGTTTGTAAGACATACTGAAGTTAGCCTGACACATCAAGGTCTTTTCATCTTATCTAGTCTACGAAATAGCCTTTGAAAGTTCATAAAAGCACTCTGAGAGCTGTATTTTAAAAAAGCCATGTCTGACTGAAAAGCTCGCCTGCCAAATCCTCTCCTTCTTCATATATACTTCTTAAGGGTTAGGAGACAGAGGGGAAAAAAGGATGAGAGAAAAGGAGAGGGTCATTATAGCTGAAATTCAACACATTGAAGCTGGCACCATCAAAATAAAGAGCTCCTTCCATTAATCATGAAATTTAGAGTATTGGAAGATCTACCAAACCTGTTTTATTGAACAGGAAAATTCAGCACGAGAATATTGTTAAATTGAGTTAGCATTATCAGTGGAAAAATATGCTCTATTTCCTATTATTTATGAAGCCCTATCCTTTTCTTTCTTACCAATTACATTCCCTATCATTTCCAAAATATACAAACTGTTTTCAATCAACAGATTTCTTTATTACAGCGTACTGCATGCTTGTTACAGCCTCTTTTCTACATTGAACCCTTGATTGGACAAGCATTTTGAATTTAACGTGGCCTGTGATTGCACACATCCAATAAATTAAACCTGCCAATCTCTTTTTGGAGGATATTCTTTATATATACTATCACTGAAGAGTACCCCGAGTATATTTGCTTAGAAGAAATGGGGAAGGAGGAAATGATTATTATGGCATAGTCAGAAGACATTAATTTCCCCACGATACGTAACTGGCCCTGCATCCTCTTTTTCCTGTTTTCCAATGAATTATTTTATAACAGAAAAACATACTTACTGACTTTCTCCGTGTCTGTTTTACAAAATCATCAGTCTATTTTTCCTTTTGGCCAACTGCTAATCAAGTTGCAAAAATGAGGTGGCAGTAAGAGATGAATGACCCGGTACACCTGAAACTCATTTTCCTTGGGTTAACCAGTTGCAAACCCAGATGACACAGTTCTTTGTAGAGTAAAAGAACTAAAATGCATTAGGTTATGTAAGCCTGTTCAAAATGAAACTCAACTTTGTAGAGCTTTTGACCCTGCAAGCAGGGCTGAATTACAGATGGAATCACTTATAAGGATTCATCACTGCTGAGGCTGCACCTCCAGTCCTTTATCCAGTTCTGGGCCTCTCACTTCAAGAAGGACACTGAGGTCCTGGAGCATGTCCAGGGAAGGGCAACAGAGCTGGTGAAAGGTCTAGAAAGGAAGTCCTATGAGGAACAGCTGAGGGATTGGGGTTGCTTATCTTGGAGAAGAGGAGGCTCAGGGGAGACCTCCTCACTCCCTACAACTACCTGAAAGGAGGTTGTAGACAGGTGGGGGTCAGTCTCTTCTCCCAGGCAACTAGTGACAGGATGAGAGGAAATGGCCTCAAGCTGTGTCAGGGGAGGTTCAGGTTGACCATCAGGAAGAATTTTTTCACTAAAACATTGGAACTGGATGGAAGTGGTGGAGTCACCATACCTGAAAATGTTCAAGAAACCACTGGACCATAACACTTAGTACTATGGTTTAGTTGGCATGTTGGTGTTTGGTCAAAGGCTGGACTATGATCTGGGAGGTCTTTTCCAATCTTAATGATTCTAGGCTCCCACTAAGATGAAAATATTGGAAAGCATTTGCCTTGGAAAAAAGGCAGTTCAGAGATGCACTGGTTCAAAATCAAGGTTAAGTGGGAAGAAGTTTAAAACCAAGAAAGCAAATAAACAGAAAACTCTCATAGTATCAAAAAACCACAACTGAGCAAAGTCAAGACAACCAAGACAAGTCAAGTAGTGTACATAACCCATAGAAGAAATTAAAAAAAATATAATTAAAATACCTGCTAGCAAGGCTTGACCAAGAGCATTCACAGTTCTTTGCATTTATTAAAGCTTAATACAAATTCCTCTACTGCAAATCCTCATGAAACTGATATATATCATTATCTGGAAGACACTATCAGTTTCCTGCTTTATCTGCATAAGTGAAACACAAAAAGGCCATGCTGCTTTTACAGCTGCTGAGCACTGAATCTTCATTCAGAAGATCCAGGTGCTACGCTCAGCTTTGCACCCATTTTCCAACATTGTACCGGACCAGTTGCTGAATTCAGACTTCGGGTTTTGTCTGTAGGACAGGTTGGATGACACCTCCTCCTCTGAACCTTCTTTGGCACTGCAAATTCTATGGACAGAAATGATCTTAAAGACTGCCTATATGTGGTGCACCAGACCTCTAGATAGCAGCAGAATACAAATAATAACTGATGATGTGAAATCAGCCTTCTAAGAGAACAGGTAAACCAGTACACCACATTTCCAATTTTTGTTTCAGAGATGCCTCTGCTGGCATCTGTATTTTTGATGGCATAAAACATTCCTCTTCTACTGCTAAAGATGCTCAAGTCATAGTTACTGTCATTCTCTGTGAGGCACTTTAAGAGCCTAAACACTATTTAAATTTGGGCAGCGCTCGGTCTCATCAAAATCTCACAAGTCTTCAAGGGTGAAAGCTCCACTGCTGTCTCTCAGAGAAAAAGGAAAGAATACAAGGAAAGACCTGGATCTTGAAATTAAGAACTCATATCTGTAGTTAGAGGCCATATTAATCTTCATTTTGCTGAAACTGATAAATTCAATTACAATAGCAATAGTGAAACCAAGTATCTAGCATATGATAAAAGTCACCTGCACATTCCAAATGAGGTGTGTAAAACCAAGACAAAAACCAAGATAAAACTAAAACGTAGATAAAAGAACTTGCTAAGTTTCTTAAAAGTTGAATTAGAAAGCTTAAAATGAAATTTAATGAAGAATCGGCTGCTCTACCTTGCTTTCACTTGACACAACATCTACACCAATGAGCTACTCTGCATTATCACTGGATGTTTAAAAAAAATTCTTGAATAGAAGCTAAATATTTTATGACATTCTGAACAGGATCTCTGAAAACCCTACAGCACAACAAGAGAATTACTCTGTTGTTTACCATTTGTGAAGATAAATTACACCGGACCACTAAGACAATACCAAGCAACAATATATAGCAACTTCCATTTTGATATTTATGTTAAAGGAAATATCAATCCAGATGACAACTTTACTTTCTTCTTTACCATTTCTTAACAAATCAGACTTTAAAATAAGAAAAACCCAAAACAAGATTGCAAAGAAGCCAGCAGACGGCATCTAAGTATGTCACTGATACAATTTATGCTGAGAGTGGATTTATATGAAAAAGCTATGTAAAGACTTTGAGTGCAACTAGACTTGACGTCTGATGACAAAAATCTAAGTCTAAGCCATAAAATCTAAGGAGACAACAGATAAATAATCACAAAACTCCAATGCAGATTCTGAAGTCATTTAAGAGAACTGGAAACATCTTGCAACTTGTGAGATCTGCTGCTGCATGGGCAGCACAAAGGCTACAGTCGCTTTGTATGCACGTATAATAAAATGTATAGGTTGAATTGTCTTTGCATACCAGTATTCCAGGATAACTCCACTTTTATTTCTTAGTCATGGGTATTTTAGAGGAGCAAAACTAAAGAGAAACTAAACATTTTTGAGAGTTTAACTGTTATCCTTTAGCCACAGAAGCCACTGCAGTGTCTTTTCTTCAAAAGGTATATTTACTTAGTCAAATTAAAAGGAAAACACTAATGGATGTTAACTTTAAGCTGTTGAGGGTTGGCATGAAACCTATTTTGACCAAGTTATCACAGGAAACATTTGCTTCAGATCCAGTTGGCTATCAGTAAATCAAAGGCTAAGCTAACAGAGTGGAACTCCAGCCTCACCAAGTGCCAGTGTCATCCACATAAAAACCAAGTGACTCATGCCTTAACTTTTCCCCACATTAGCACCTGCTGTCTGGACACGAAGGTATATCTACTGTTTTCCCAAAGGATTCCTAGAAAAGGAAGCAGTCATACAAAGAATGACACAGTACTGTAAAATATTTTCAAAATGCTGGAATAAGTAATAATTTTTGTGTGCATAAATTACATTAAAAGCCTATGCAACATTTTTCAAAGATAACACAAGAACCCCTGTTGAAAGCTAGTGTGTAGCTACTACTCTTTTGCATTAAGCTATGCATAAACCTGAAAAATTTGCTTTGAAATGTGAATTTAACCACTTTGCAAACACCAAATATTCACATTGTTAACTTTTAGGACATTTACATCTGAGCAAGCACAGGGGAATCACAGAGAGATTTATTTTCAAAGATAACGGTAAGGAGAGGGATACAGGGAGTTTATGTAAAAATTTATTCTGTCAGCATTTCTATTGACTTTCAACTAGAAGATTCTACCAAGCTTCCCATACATTATAAGAAGGTGCCAGTTAATAAAACACAAGGAAAAGCTTTAAGAAACATGTTTTATTATTGTGAACACTGCAGGAAAATACTGTCATCTGACAACCTGGAAGGAACAACTTATAACAACACATTGCCATATCTATATGTCCCATCCCTGGAAGTGTTCAGGGCCAGGTCGGATGGGGCCCTGAGCAATCTGATCTGGTGGCTGGCACCCCTGCCCATGATGGGGGGGTTGGAACTAGATGATCTTTAAGATCCCTTTCAACCCAAGCCTTTCTATGATTCTATGATAATGTCTAATGTATGCTTCGGTGTCTCAGGATTTCAGAATGGATAGTTCTGCTCTCTATGGATAACAACTGTCCAGTGACATACAAAGGTTTCATTACAGCAGCCTACTGACCAGTAAGGACTTGGATGGTATCAAGAACAGTATATTGATGAAATGTGTTATACAACAATTTGATTTTTTTGCTCTCCACCTTTAATGTACATGTGGTATTGTGGAACATGCTTTCAGATATCAGGTATCTAACACTAATAAATTATGCACCGATTACAGATGACCTTTGGAGTCACTAAAGGTACAGTCACAATCATGCATTTAAAAAAAATCCTGCTTTTCACTACAATGTGTGAATGTATGACATTAAATGAGGCTTGCAATATAATCAGTGTGGTTGGCTGCTTTAATATATTCCATTTCAATTTAAAATCACCACAAGACAAGAGTGACAAATCTAATTTGATCAGTTGTTCATAAAAACACTGAAAAGAGATGTAAGCAGACCTATCAACAGCTGGTAACATGGCCTGCTTTCAACAGCAATTAATCAGTTTTTACAGAAGCAGAAACTCTTAAAAGTATTCAAAACCAGTTAAAGCCCTGCACAGTTAATAAAAGGAGAGTGAAAAGGAATTCTCCTGGTAAGAGCACCTTACACATCGAGCTATTGCTTAAACCCAAAAAATTCAACTAGAAAGGCCAAATATCTAACAAAAAGGTGCAGTAACAGCAATAACCCACTGCAACGCAACTGTTCTTTATGAGGTGTTTCAACTGTATTTCATATTAAAATGCATTTTATGAATTCCTGCACATATGAAATATGCATATTTGGCTGCAATCAAAACAAGTACATAGATTGCTAGTAACTTAGTATAAAGCCTGTCAAACACAAAGAATTCCCACTTGCAAAAGCAGAACAAACTCCAAAGTAATTCACGTAATTAAAAATACACAGATTCATTATTTCCCACTCAAAAAATACTGAGAGCAATATTGTCTAATCTATCATGCCTGCCATGCTATAACTTTGTGTACTTTGTTCCTGGATGCCTCAGGCTGATAAAATTTTTCCAGAAGCTACTGAAACCAATTCTAATTAATGAGACTGAAACTAACTTACAAATGGAACTGTACCACACTGTATCCCTTCAGCCAGTTGTTAATTAGCATCTGCATGAGAGGAAATTTTTGAAAGAGTTTCAAATCCAGCAGAATTACCCAAAACACAGCTTCGATTCTAACAGGAGATGACTTGCAGACAAGCCCTTTCTGGAGAACGATGATCTTGTATATCAGCACATCAGTGCTGTTGGAAGACTTGGAATTCAATTGCCATTTACTTACTCAAATCATCGCCATTGCCGATTTGAGGAAATGACTTTCCCACAACATCAGGCGTAAGGACAGCATACAAAAAAGTAAAACAAGACACCTGAAAGCAAATTGCTCTGCCAAAAACAGTCACTAAAACAGCAAAGATGACAACAGACTAAAACATCTACTGCTTACACAGAAGATCAACTATAAACAAAATAAAAATGCCTTTGTGATCTAGTTTTGGATGAATCACGTGATCAGAATTAAATACCGTTGCTTTATTTTGCTTACAACAAAGCCACAAAAGGTCTGAGATCTAATCATCATTTTTAACCTTACTCACCTTCGCTTACTTTCCACACAATATTTTACTGATTAAGAGGCAAAATAGATTCCCAAAACACAAGAAAAGAAGGTAAAGGAAAGCATATCTCCTTTCTATCTGAAAGGGAACCTACTATATTTAAAAAAACCCCCACATTTAATAAAATGCTGCCTACCTTAAAGTAAATGCTTACCTGACTCTGAGGAGCAAATAAATGTATAATTCTTAGTGATATACATAATTCCAGAATAAAAATCCCACAGAATCCGGCTGCTTAGATACATTTCTGGAATGTGTGCCCAACACAGGATTCCTTCAGACCATGAGCAGAGGAGGCTTACATCATCCTCTACCAGAACATCATCAAAATATTGCAATAGTTGCTTGCAGGGGACCCATATCTGTAGGTACATACAAGTTCATATGTCTAGAGGTACACAGCATCTGTCTATGTACCTTCAAGCTATGTATTAAAATGGAAGAAACTGCCAACATACTGTTCTTCCTGGATACACTCATGTGCTTCACTAATACAGAAATTAGAAGAGTCGATTTCCCCTCCTTCTTAAACTTTACCTTTTGTCTTTTTCACATCAGACCAGTCCTACTGGGCATTATAGAGCTGTTTTCCTCAGAAAACAGCTGACTTCACGAGCTGTTGGTGCTACAGTCATCTGATGTCCATTATCACTACTCTCTGGGACCAGGAACATCCAATGATCCGATGGCCACTGGTTACAGATGTTGGTTTACAAACTCTGTAAGCTATCAGGGCAAATGACATGGAAGAACCATCCCAGCACACAATGAAAGAGGGATAACTTTTCTCCGTCACATCACAGAGAATGACAAGAGTTGAAATTCTCTTGTCACAGTGCTGCACACTAAGTGCAAGGGAACACTTTCAGTACAGTCATCTTTACAGCTATGAGATAAACTGGGGAAAATTAAACCATTTCTGGTAAACTTAAGTTCCCTGTTCCTAATTTAATTAGACTTTATCAAAGATAAAAGAATCCAAGAAATAATTAGTCATTCACAAAAGGCACAAGGAAAGCCACTAAGTAACTGTGGTTCCACTCCAGGTGAGGTTTATACCCTCTTCAGAAAAGCAACTTGGGCCAACATCTGAAAACCTAGCATACACTCACATGAAGAAACGCATTATTCTGTTTTAACACACCAGCCAACTTAAAAAGAAAATGAAAGCCAGACACTCTAATTTTTTGTAACAACTTTTCTTTTTCTGTTTCTCTCTGTGTGCTCCTCCCAAATCCCCTCTATTCATGACAAGACACTAAAGAAGTGGATAAAATACATGCCTATTCTGATACAGAGGTCAAAATTCTTTCTTTTTCAAGACCCCCATGCACATGACCTACAAGAATCTGTACCCTGTATCCTGTCCTTCAACAGAACATGAGACCAGCCATTCTGAAATAGTGAGATCACAGGCTCAGCTGCTAATAATAGACCAAGGACACAACAATATACTCTGTCCCATTGATGCAACCAGCTCCAATACTAGGATGCCAATACATTTGTTTTCTTCCCCCCTTCCCTCCCCCAGAGAAGCATGTCTGCTGATCATCTATTTGTGAAAAGTCAGCAATCTTGAACAGGGAATATGGGAGACATATTCAGCAGAACAATGGATGTGAAACAGGGACGCAGGTTACTTGGGTACCACAACATTAAGTACTTTCTGACAAAGACTGCATTAGCAGGTGACAGGAGATTGAACACATAGCAAACAAAATGCTTTGCAGGTTTTCCTGTCCCTGATGTTGCAGCTGATCTGGAAGAGAATGTGCAGAGTCCCTCAGGCAGAGATAGCCTTTGATCTCGGTGTACTAACTCGATACACTTACAAATCTGTGTGTGCCTTTTGTCTTCTGCCCTCCTTAAAGAGGGTCTACAAGTAAAATAATGGATTATCTAAGGCTGCTCTGTTGTAAGGAAATATATTTTAAAGCACCTTCTAAAGTCAACTTTGTAAATGTATTTTTTCCTTTTTCATGCTTGACATTCAAGCAGAAAGAAGAAAGATTATGTGCTATGATCTGTAGAATATTAAACTCCTCCTCATGATAACTTTGCCTGGAGTTATCAAAATCCCTGTATTTACTGAATATGAAAAAGCAGAGGTTGATGGAGTTGGCTTTTAACTGCTAAAATCTTTTGTGGGTAAAAAATAGCTATTAATAGATAACAGCTGTTCACCTTGAAGATGGTAAATTAATTTTCAAATGACCCCATACAAGAAGTTTAGTCTCTAGATTTGTCCCTTCAAAAAATATTACTGGCATAGAAGAATTACACCCTCTGCTTCTCTACAAATAACCACAACACAGACTGCTCCTGTGACAGAAGCCAGAAAGTGATTTTTAACAGGCTGGTTTGCAGACCTCAAGACAGACTTTTCTGAAGGAGTGGTGGGAGTTACAGCATTCTGCCTCCTCATGGTTAACATTTATGACTTTCTCTGAGTCTCTACAATTAGCTAGCTGTGCACACTTTAGAAACAGGTTATTCTGGGATGCAGAAGTGGTTTTTCAGAATAACACACTTTTCTCACTTTGCTTTAGTCAACAGAGGTTGTAACTGAAGAAGGATAAAGAAAACTACTTTGATGTTATTTTTTTATTCTTTGATGAAAAACCTTGAGCTGACTGGAGTGCTGTATAGATCAGTTATTCACACGGTAACATGTCTGTGGTACAATTTTTCCAGTAATAGTGCTCTACAGATCTGAACTGGTCACCCTGGACCTTTATAATCACCAATGAAACAAAAGAGGCATTTCTCAGGTGTGATCCACACTAGCCTAGTACAGATGAGATTAGCTGAGTTATGTCCTAGAACTGCCTAATTCTTCCCAAAATATGAAGGAGCACAGCCTGATAAACTCAAATACAAATGCTTGAACTTTGAGACCTCAAAGTCAGTGGCGATTAAGTGGATTCCTTTGCAGGGAATATTCTCCATTAGTGATATTTTGTGTGGAATGCCTGCTTTGCTTTACCTAGACAGAAAGAACACAGCTGAGCCCCTCCTCACACAGTACCTAAACACTACCTATATAACAAGGTAAGGAGCGTGTATACAACAAGCTGAGCATGAACCAGCACCAAGCATTCACAAAGAAGGCAATCTAGGCTGCATTATTCAGAGAATCACTAGTAGATCCAGGGAGAAGATCCTTCTCCTTTGCTTCTTGCAAGATACATCTGGAGTGCTGTGAGTCCAGTGGTGCAGTGCTGGCTCGCAGTACAAGAGAGACAGGGGACTTATTGGAGCAAGTGCAACAAAAGGGCTACAAAGACACCTACAAGGACTGGAGAATCTATCATTCAAGGAGAGGCTGAGAGAGCTGAGACTGCTCAGCCTGGAGAGGAGAAGGCTCAAGGAGGGGGACCTCATCAATTTGTATAAATACATGATACAGCCAGAAAAGATGGAATCAGGATCCTCTCAGTGGTGCCTAGTGACGGACTGAGGGGCAAGGAGCACAAACTGAAATATCTGGATTCCATGTAAACATAGTACCTTCCTTTGTTACTGTGAGAGTGGTCAAATGGTAGAACAGTTTGCCCAGAAATGTTGTGGGGCTTCTGTTCACAGATATACCCAAAACCCAAGTGCACATGGCCCTAAGCAACCTGCTGTAGTTGACCCTACTCTGGGCAGGGAGTTGGACTAGATGATCTCAGGAGGTGCCTCCTTGCCTCAGCCATTCCGTGATTCTCTTGCCAAGACTGACCTGGGATCTTCTGTGCAGCAGGATCTCATCTCTCCCGTGTTCATACAAAATATCAATTCTTATAGTATTGACACCAGAAAAAACAGTGAGGCATACCATTGCCAGTAGAGAGGGAACATGTGTGCAGTCTCTTGGTCACTTCACTCAACTGTGACCCCTTGGCCTTTAGAGCTATTTACTTTAGGAATATTCATCTCTCACCTCTACTAGGACCTCCCTGTTGTGTGTTTAGTGTGAGTGACAAATTTTGCCTCAACTGTTTCCATACACACACCACTTTGAGCGGCATACTTGTGGTAGATCATCTATGTCTCAGTAGAAAATCCTACCCATGGAAAGACAAAGTATCTTCTGTTCACTCCTCTCCCTGCTTTGTATCCAGCAAAGCAAAGCATCTGATGGATTTCCTCTAATATGAGGAAAACCTTTATATGTATCCCTGCTCATTCCCGAGCTCATTGCTGTTGCCTACCATAGCCCATTTCCTAACTCTCTTTTTTTAAAGGCAACATTTATCAGCTGAAAGGTAAAGGGTGGTTTCTTACTATATAAAAAGCCTGTCACTGAGGTAATTTACATTATCTTTATAATTGGGATATATTGCTCTAGAAAGCTTTGCTTTATAATGAGAAGTTTGTTTGACTTTCAGGCATTCCTCGACCCTCTCTTAGCTAGGCCCAGTTGGTGACACAAAGTACCCATGTTGTTTGAAAGTCTTAAACGTAAAAATTTCTGTGTAAGTTCAACAGTATTTTTTTTCTTGAATGGTGTTTGTAGTTCCCAGTCTCAAAAGAACTCAATTTTTAAAATCAAAGTATATATACCAATTTGAATTATGCTAAGAACGTGGTTTATCATAATAACGGCCTTCAAAAATGTGCTATTCAACAGAAATACTGGCCTACTCCAGACATTTCAAAAACATCAGCTTGAGACTACTGAAGAAACTTCCCAAAAGGATGTACTCCATCTGTAAAACTGCTGATTTCTGCAAAGAGAGGTTTCCTCCCAAATCATATTTTATGTGTAGAGGACATTAAAAAACCTTCCTTGCCACATACTTTTCCAGAGACTTTTTCCCTTCCTCACTGTATACATCCAGAACAAGATGAATTATCTGTTTTCAAATCAACCCAAGTTCAGAATTCTTTTAGAGATGACTAATGCAAATTTAAGGCTGTGTCTATGATTGTGCAGCAGTTTTCAATAATACACACATACAGATCTTATTTAACAATTCCGTAATCAAGAAAAACTTCTTACAGGATAACAAGTAGAAGGGTAATGAAATCACAGTTTAGGGAGCTCCTACTGGAAATGCAGGACCTAATTTTAACCTCACTGGATTCAAACAAGCCATAAAAATAAAGGCTACATTTTGCAATGAAATATTTGACTGTCCAGCTGTACCGCAAATTAGTTTCATTTACTGTTGTCTCAACATTTGTATTTCTCATGGCTCTCTCCTGCATTTTCCATACTGAGAATTTTAGGATTTTTTTTTGTCAAATTCACTTCATACATGTTTTGTTCTTGTATGTCTTTACTCTTATTTTGCACTAATGTTCTTTCCTCATGTAATTCAGAACAGGAATTTCTCATTTCCTTTATAAAAGACAACCTGTTTAACAAAAAAATCCCACAAGTCCCTAATAAAAAGTTACCTTAGCATTAATATTTCGTTAGGCCCTTGATTACAGTATTAACATAGTGCCATGGATTTGGATGTGACAACTAGAAATTCTTTACCTGTCTCTCAAGAAGTAAAGACCAAACAAATAAATAAGACCCACAACCCTCCCTTTCCCCACAAAAAAGAAAAGCTAATTTTATAATTGCTATATTACAAAAAATTGTCAACAACTCAAATCCTCTCAAAGTGCAACATAATTTTTGAAGTGTAATGCTGAACCACTAATATTGTTCCTACAGGCAGGGCAGAGGCACACAGACAAGTAATCAAAAAGCATCCTAACATATGAATGTGCAATGTAAGGCTTTACCATGGTAATTACCTGTTTATCTTATCCTGTGGTAATCTGTGGTTACCTTTCTTTCACTTATCCTCATAAAACTTTTGTGTAGCCTGAAGATACTGTTACTTTCCTTTCACATCTATTTTTTGGTGAAAGATGTTAACCCAACAGCAGCCTAGGGCTTTCATGACAGTAAAACACCAGCACCTCAATGACTGGAAGGACATGGGTCTAAAACATGCAGCAGGTGACACTGGATGCCGACAGTGGCAGGAAACTGAAAGCTATTTCCAAAGGATCTCTGAACAGGAAGACTACTAAGAAAAAAAGTGAGAAGATGAGGGCTCCTGAAAGCCCAGCATCACTTCTCAAGAATCTATCCTGATGATTACATTGCCCCTTTAAAAGGCTGTTAACAAAACCGCAAGAAGGAAAACCAGAATGCACTGATGCCCTGGGACTGTAGGTCATGAGCTGCTACCATTACACACACTCTCTTACACCTAATCTATTAGGTATTATACTAAAGTTTAAGACAAGCATTTTACAGTGGCTGCCGTAACCTGAACTGCTTCTTCCTTTACACTTAAGAATATCCTCACTTTCTGAAATATATCTTCATTACACCAGGCTGAGTGGTACTAATGACATACCTGAAGGACAGGATGCCATCCAGAGGGACCCAGACAAGCTCAAGAAGTGGGCCCATGGGAATGTCATGAGGTTTAACAAGACCAAATTCAAGGTGCTGCACCTGGGTCAGGGTAACTTCCCAGTACCAACACAGGCTGGGGGATGAACAGATCAGGAGCAGCCCTGCTGAGAAGGACTGTGGGGGTGCTGGTGGGTGAGAGGCTGGACATGAGCTGGCCACATGCACTCACAGCTCAGAAAGCCAAATATGTCCTGGGCTGCATCCAAAGCAGCATGGCCAGCAGGTCAAGGGAGGGGATTCCATCTGTCCTGACCAGAAGGACATCGACCTGTTGGAGCAAGTCCAGAGGAGGGCCATCAGGATGATTAAGGGATGGAGCACCACTCCTATGAGGAAAGCCAGAGAGAATTGAGATTGTTCAGCTTGGAAAAGAGAAGGCTTCAGGGTGACCTAATTGCAGCCTTTCAGTACCTGAAGGGAACTTACAGGAAAGATGGGGCAAGACTTTTATAAGAGCATGAAGTGACAGGACAAGGGGAAATGGCTTCAAAGTGAAAGAGAGTAGATTTAGATCAGATATTAGGAAGAAATTCTTTACTGTGAGGGTGGTGAGGCACTGGCACAGGTTGCCCAGAGAAGCTGTGGATGCCCCATCCCTGGAGGTGTTCCAGGCCAGGCTGGATGGGGCTCTGAGCAACCTGGTCTAGTGAAAGGTTCCTGTCCATGGCGGGGGAGTTGGAACTTGATCATCTGTAAGGTCCCTTCCAATCCAAAACATCATATGATTCTATGCTGGAAGAGCTGAGCAAACCCAGCATGAGTGAGAGAATAGTTTTTACCAGGGCAGCAGAAACACCTGGAAATAGAGAAGCAGTGAGAGCAGCACCCAGACACATCACAGCTGCCTCGAAACCCGCAGATACCACAGGCCAAAGTGGGTCCTGGAGGCTCAGGTTAAAACAAGACATATTTGCCCTGTGGGTCAGTGCAGCATCAGTAGTCACTAGTAGGACAGAGAATACATGTATGCATCAAAAATCGCCAGTGTTAAAGGCCACAAGAGAACAAAAAGGATCCTCTTCGTATTTGCTAGAGAAGACAGGCATGCTTATACGTTAACAGACTAAATACTGAAATAAAATGCATGTTTTGTCTAAACAGGAGATCCTGACTGAATACTTCTCATGTTCACAATTTGCCACAACAATACAACAAAACCAAAATGAAGCAAAGTCTTGAGATTGTATTCAGAAGTTCAAAAAGGCATGGACACTTAATTGTAATTTCTGAATTTTATCACAGTTTCCTTTTTTTCATAAACACTGAGAAAATATTTCTATGCTGTGCCCACATCACCTTTATGGCTGCTTGCATCACTGTGGTATCTGACACAGGGCTTAGACTGGGAAACAACTGATAAATCTTTGGAGAACAGAAATGGAAAAAATAGAAATACTGTTCAGGCCGCCCGGGGACCTAGAGGAGTCCTCATCCCTGAGAGTGTTCAAAAAAATGAGTACATGTGGCACTTGTTTCCAACCAAGAAGCTACACTTTTGACCTCATAAATTAAGTAATATTTGAAACAACTGAATTAAGTCACAAGTTATCATGACATTGCATTCACGATAACCAATTTCAAATCCATTCATTGCTGTCCAATATAAAATTTAAAGTATAAAATAATAAAAATTTTCCACATCATGTTCCAGACTACAACAGTTTACCATTACTCTTCAAATGCATGGTAGTCAATGCTCTCAGTAAGTATGTTAACTATATGGGTTTTGGTCACTCGCCACTATTTTTCATTAAATATATTTTAAACTACAGGCTCAGCTCTATCAAAAAAAAAAAAAAGAAGAAGGAGAAAAAAGTTCCTTAAATGCTCCTTTGCCCTCCCCCATGGCTGTGTAACATAGTCTCGAAGAAAAAACACTGTAAAGTTTATAGAACATATATCCTTACAGTAGAAATATAAAACAATACCATAACTACCTAAATGTTTTAATTCCAAGTCTGTAAAGTTCTATTAATGTCAAATATTATTTGTTTTTATAATATAAATAAACTACCTTAGGCTGTCACTCACTCCTTTTTATTCATTTTTTTGTTTTGTCTTACTGCATGCATCTCTCACAAAGTGAAAAATGTCTATTTAAAGATAAATGGAAATACCACAGTACGTAACGTTTTCATGTCAAAATAATTACATTATTATATTCCGAGCTAAATAATATAAGATAAGAAAACATTTTGATATGCATCTAACTGCTGTAATCCTGACAGGATCAAATCAACTTCTTTCAAACGTACTTCTGCTAGATCTAAACAAAGAGCTCCCTGACCCGACCAGCTGCCCCTCTCACCCAAGTCCCATCACAGAAGAGGGACAAGCCAGGACAGAAGAAAATCCTGCTGTAATTTTTTTTTTCAAGGCTGAGCCATGTTTTGGCCTGTCAAAGGTGACTTAATTTGTTCTCAAAAGCCAACTACAATAGACTGAAACACGAAATTTGGCAGTTGGATTGTCAGGAAGAGATCAACCCCAAAACAACTAAAGAAGGTCACAGAAGAAGGGTGGCTTTGCTGAGAGAGGGACTCGAAAACCACAAGTGGAGGCACCGCTCTTGAGACGAAGAGATACCAGTTGTGCTCACACACACTTTTCTGAATATGTACTCCAAACACTTTCTCGTGCACTCCTTATTTTCATGGCAGTAACCACCCATGGCTGCAGGTGCTCAATTCCTCCCTCTCCCCCAGAAATAGATCAAGCAGGATCAGTTTATAACCACCATACTCTTCTGACGCAGAGATGGCAAAAATGTAATACTCCTTTATGGAGGGCTTTTTTTCTTTATTTAAATACACCAAATTTAAGCTGCATTTAGACACTTTGTCTTGTGCTGCAATTGTATACATGTATCGTGGAGCATTTTTGTGTCCCCTATGGAATAAAACAAAAATATTCCATCATACTATTCTCTACATGGCTTGCTAGTCCTTAATAAAAAAGAGTTTATCTCCATTCATTTCTTAAAGAAAAGAGCATAACTATATTTTCACAATGTTTTTGATACAAATCCTTTGTTTGTTGAGGATACAGAAAGATATTTCAAAAGAAATGTCTCCTATGCAGTTATTATACTTCATTAAGTATAATAATTAAAATAATTTTATTTGCAGCATTAATTTAAATCTTGGAGATTAAATAAGGATCCTGTTTTTACAAATAATGACTCCATGTGTTTCTTTTAATGGCCAGTATAATTCAAGCTGGTTTGGAGACAAACCCTCCTTAGGACTCATATGCTTAGGAGATGTGAGTTGAGGTAATAACATTTAACATCAAGAAGATGACAGCTTCACATCAACCGCGGACCCAAGACTGGGAGGTAAGAATAGCTGTTGGCAAATATACAATAAAAAAGTTGCCTTATGTTATAAGCACAGAAAAATTATGCACTGATACACGTGCAACACAGTATTAAGTCTTGAGGTGTTCCACAGAAATTTCAATACTCCAGCACCCCCTTTTTTCTATGTTTCTTTTTCACCATTTCCCTTCTGATGCAGAGATGACAACTTCCTTCCTTTTTATTAGTATCACAGATACTGATCACTTTTTTTAAATTGTCCCTTTCAAATGAATTCTGTTTTCTGTTACTGAAAGTGTTTTTCTCCTTGGTGGTTTGTTTTAATACTGTGACATCATAAAATGAATGCTTGCTGTCATGATGAGTGTGAGAGAAAGCTATGTGTTTCTGATGTTATATTGATACATCATAATGGTACAGAATGAAAAAAAAAATCACTAAATCTAACACTTGCTTCATTCAATCTACTGGAAGTAGCATATGATTTATTTAATATATAGAAAATAAAGTTTCTAACTTCACAGTTTTATTAAAGTATCAGGACAAAAGAACTACAGAATGTCTTGAATATTGATTTTCTCTTCTATAACATGCAGTAAACTATTTTTGGTTTCAAACTGCACAGTTAGACAAATTTATAACCAAGTATGTGCAACGGTAAGTAATAAAACAATATACAGACAGGAGCATGTATCGATACAGGAAAACAATTTTTTAGAAAGCAGTTTCACACAATAAATGAAATCTTTGGACCATGAGAAATCAGCTGCATTCCCTCTATCTTTTGTGGAATCAAGGTTTCTCTCAGCCATACACAGCTATAAACAAACTTTTCTAAACATCTTTATGTTTAGACACCAGACATCTGAACCAGATACCTTCAACCTAAATGCAAATAAAGTTACAATGTTCACTCAAACTATGCAAGTTTTTGTATGTTCAGCTACAGAATCTTTAAATTTAAAGACACAATGTACCAACAGCAAAAATTAAGAGGCTCTAAATTTGTAGGCAATACAGTTGAGGTTTCCAACGGTATGTCAAGGCAAATCACAATTAGCCATGGAAGTCCTTCTACAACCCTGTCAAAATGTACTGGCCGTGAGGAAGGGGAAAAAAGAGTGCTGGTATTATGTACAACACTGCACACCATCTTCAGTAGGTCACTGGTCTTTTAAATAATCTCTACTGAACAAATAAGATTTCAGAAAGTTTTTAGTAGATAATTACACTTCCTGATTTTGTAATTAGTGGAACTACATGTAATTACATAATAATTATGACGGTAATTACGTAATTAAGATGTATAATTATGTAGTAAAAAACATTATGGAAATAAAAGCCATCAACTGTATAAGCACAATACATTTTTAAAAATAAATTCTGTATCATCTGTTTAAAGCTACCATTTTCTTCAAAATATCAAAGTGATTATCAGCCATCACTGGCAAGTTCTAAAATACATTTCTTATGAGACTTAAAAATCATACAG
The DNA here is from genome assembly GCF_003945725.1 of Corapipo altera. NCBI lineage: Eukaryota > Metazoa > Chordata > Aves > Passeriformes > Pipridae > Corapipo > Corapipo altera. Next base: position 12,710,379 of record NW_020884872.1, read on the forward strand.
ATAATTGTATCTTTTTAAAAATCTCTTTAAGCCTTAGCTTTACATTATCCTTCTGATGTCTAGGCACACATATACTGAATGCATTATACTGAGTTAAACTGTTTACATTTGTAATTCCAATTTCTACTAAAATAGATTTTTCTATTAAAAACCCAGAATTTTGGTATCTAAATTTTGATTTTTTTTTTAGTACAGTCAGATACATCAAACTTCCTTTTCTAAAAGGAAAAACATGCTAGACTTGCATTTTCCACTAGAGAAAAGAGCCTACTGCTGTGAGAAGTAGTAGTCACTAAAGCATTGTCACTTCTGACTTGCAGTGAACAACAACAGAACTGACTCCCATCAGAAAAACAACCCCAAACTTTACTAAAGAGATGAAACCAGAAAGACAAAGGTCTCTATAAGAAAAAATGTCAGCGTTCACATAAAAAAGAAAACAGTGAAGAAAAAACTGCTTTAGAAATATTTTCTGTTTAGAGAGACTCACAAGAGTACTGATAAAGGAGGCAGATGACATCAGATAGGCTATGTCATTGCACAGGTTATATATAACAAGCTGGTAGGGATCTATATACTTAAGCAGAAAAAAAATCCTGAAGTACAAATGAGAAGATATTTCTGTTCACTTTTTTCCACATACAAAAAACTCCCCTGTGAGGAGCAGCAGGATAATTATTTAAAGAGGTCAAATAACCATTCCAATTTATGAGGAGCGAGAAATTAGCTAAGCCACTACTTCATCCCATTTGCAACATTAATACAATGTGCAAGGGAAAAGTCTTAATTAATCAAAACCATTTTATTAGCAGTAAGAGCCACAGTAAATGCACTCCTCTCATGCCACTGATTTCCCACACTGTAGACACATTATAACTCATTATTTCTATTTATTTCATTCACAAGCAGAGAAAGTAAGAAAAAAAAAATCATAATTTCAATTCAGAGAAATTCTGGAGAAGAGGAGGCTCAGGGGAGACCTCATCACTCTCTACAACTCCCTGAAAGGAGGTTGGAGCCAGGTGGGCATCGGTCTCTTCTCCCAGGTCGCTCTCAGTAAGACAAGAGGGCATGGTCTTAAGCTCTGCCAGGGGAGGTTTAGGTTACATATTATGAAGAAATTCTTTACAGAGAGGGTAATCAGGCATTGGAATGGGCTGCCCAAGAGAGTGGTGGATTCTCCGTCTCTGGAGGTTTTTAAGACGAGACTGGATGTGGCACTTAGTGCCATGGTCTGGTAACCACGGCAGTGTTGGATCAAGGGTTGGACTTGATGATCTCAGAGGTCCCTTCCAACCCAGCTGATTCTATGATTCTATAATTCCAAGAGAGGTGCCCCAGGCCATGAAGTTTTGTGCTCAGAGAAAAGGTTATAGAAATGTACAGTGTACTGCGGTTTACTTAGATTTTGTACATTCAATAAAAAGACCACACAAACAGAAATAGAAGGGGGAAAAAGTTACACTGAAGATCTTAAAAATGTCCAAGTGGCAATAAAAAAAAGGCATGATCATTACGGGAGGATAACTTCAGATTTAAAGAACAGCTAACTGTCCATATCACTACTTCAAAACGGTCAAAAACCCCATTGCAAATAATTTTCAGTAGTTTTTGTTTTCAAAAAAAGTTAGGGAGGTGTAAAAATACTCAAGACATATTGACTCATTTTAAAAAAATGTTCAGAAGTCTCCCTCTTCAAAACAACACATTACGGAAAAATGAAAAAGTGCTTTTGAAGAAAGACTCAAAGATTAAATTCTTGAAAATTATTATTTTACAGTCTCTTCAAAACAACATGATTGGAAGACAAAGTACTTGACAGCAAATATGCAGAGGAGCATTTGTTTGCTTGGCTGTGAAGATCACTATAGTGAACTGAAGTCTTAGCAATAGTGCCTGGAGACATGACGCAATCAGAAATGCTTTGTTCATGGAACTGTACTCTCTGAAAAGAGGTATGCCAGGTTTCAGCTGTTACCATCTTAAAAATAAATCCACACACACATATGCACCTAGGTCATTTGCATGATTTCTCCTTATCTTCCCCTGTGAAAGGCACATGTAGATAACTATATCCCCTTTCTTATTTATTGCAACAAGTACTTTGCTGTAGTCTTCTGTCTGTATATATTGATAAAAATGTGGCAATTTGTTCGACTTACAAAAAAGTTCCATTAAAAAAAATAAAAAAAATGTCACTTCAACCTCCTACTTGACACATGAAGTTATGAACATACTGGGGAAAAACACTCAACACTGAAATGATAGGATTCACACAAATAGTCAGAGCTGATTTTTTTTATGTCAACAGCCTAGAAGAGTTTCTTTTTTCCCAACATATTTTTTCAGTTTATTCATCCATAAAGTAAACTAGGGATTTTTGATGTCTGCATGAAAAGGTGGAGCGAGGCACACGCACAAAGCTGTAATAAAAGTGTGAAAACATCATCTGAATATGCATTTGGCTTTACAAAACTGCAGCCTCTAAGTATGTGATCAAAACAATTACATTCTGTTTCCACAAAGTGGCATATACTTCAAAGATGTAGGTCTTCCTAATACACAGGAATATTTCACTGCTTTTCCCAAAGTTATCTTCCTCCCATCCTCACTTTCTTCTGCTTACCCATTAACAGGATATGCAGTGACTTTTCGGAATTGAACAACCATGGGCTCAGTAGTTGAAAGTATTCTGGGAAAGAATCTTTCCAGTGTCTGCCCCTGAAATACTTAAATGTCTTGCAAATATTTGTGACCTTCCCTCTCTGAGAAATGGGACAGTGGAAAGGTGGTAACCTTCAGCCTCATTCTACAGTATAGAACAGAAAAAAATCCTATGACCAGGATCCTACTTCTCCAAAAAGATTGTAGCACCATAAACAACCTCAGTGATACTGATGCTTTTGGAATAATGCTGCAGTCATTGTGAGCAAGGAGACTGCAGCATCTTTATCTTCTGTTTGATGCCAGGTGGGGAAACTGAACCAGAGACATCTGTGAGAGGCAGAGTAGTTGTACTGACTTCATGGGGGCTCCATTTCTCTTTGCTTTTAAAGGTTTTCATTTTATTGTAGAAGCAAAATGAAAACAGTAATACCTTTGAATATTTAAACAAAACCAATATTTGAATGGAATAATGGTATTATTTTGGTCTCCTGATGACACAGTCATAAAAACACACAGGTTTCCATTGCTGAAGTTAAGGCATGCAGAGTGAGCATACTCCTGTATTATTTATGCATCACGTGTTCCAAATCACTGATAGTTCACCTATCCTTTTTCATACATATGAACAGAGCATGCTCCTACTTTGCTACTCCTCCTGCTTCTTACTGCTCTGCCTGTTCACCTAAGTAGCAATGCCTGACTAAATCCACAACTCAGCTTGGTAAAACTAAGTGTCAGAAAGTGCTGAAAACATGTTGAGTATGTTGCTAGTCACAATACAGCAATTTTTCCCTTCTCTGATTAAAAAAATAATTCAGAACAAATAGCCCTTCTGGTAGTATTGGTATCTTAAATTTGGGGTTTTGGCATCTCAAATGAAATACGAATGAACGATGTAGTTGCAAGCATCACAAACACCACACCAGTATAAATAAACAGAAGAAATGTTGCAAAACATGTTAGTTAATCCCCCTGTTGTACTCCTCTCTAGTAGACCTGACCTACTGAAGGTCTGTAAAAGAAAAAGCAGAAAAAACCCCAGACATGCAGTAAAGTGGAAAACTCTTGTGGTTGTTCCCCCCAAAAATTCAGATTAGCAGTTAAAAGAGACTTAGAATATAGCATACAGGTTTTAAATATGTAAAAGTCTCTTAAGAGACTAATCTACCATTCATTGCATACAGAATAAGCTTTGGAATGCAAAATTCACCTCAAGAAAAATTCACCTTCATATCAAGAACAGCTCTCTATAGTAAGCACAGTGAAGCACCATAAGAAATTGGTTGAAAAACTTGACAAGTTGTAGAACCTGCATCACCAGAGGATATTTAAATTTAGCCCATCTTTAAAAAGTAGGCTGTAGTATTGATCCTCTAGCAGGGAAAGGAAGCAGCTTGGATACCTTTTTGAACTCCCACTGATTTCACAATTATTATTTTAGATTCCATTTCAATCAATAGTATGGACCTTCAACATAAATAGCTGAACAAACAAAACCTGTACTGTAATTAAGGTTATGTATTTTGAAAAGGCAAGTACAGAAAATGCAAGTGAAGTAGGAGTGAAATCTCAGGGTTCAGAATGAGAGAAGAGGTGAATTCTTTCAAATTATGGTGGAAAACACATTTACATCTTCATTCCCAAGCAATAAAAACATTCTTGTTTTTATAGAAGAACACTCCAAGACAAATAACAACTAAAGCTGCTATTGAGAATAAACAGAACCTACAAAAAAGAAGAAGAACTGGTCTTCAAAAATTCAGGAAAAATGGCAGTAAGAGTAAAAACATCAAAAGTCCATGCAATTTGGGCTTTGAGAAACAGTGACCCAAAACGAAGCAAAAAACATCTCCAAACCAAAATCAAAACTAAGTAAATCAGTAGTTTAGTCACATAGAAAGTAAAACGGAGACTGGAAATACCTAAGATGCATAAAACCTACATTAAAATTTTGCCACCATTTTTGATAAAGGCAAGGATGCTGATCACAGATCAAAGAAAAAATGGCTTGTGAATGATGGTATGAAAACAAAATACTATGTCTTCCAAGGGAAAATAAACCCTAGCTTCATGTTATAAAGGGGAGTTCATTAGATTTCCATTTCAGACCTACGACAAAAATGGTACATGAAAATTATTTCAATCCTACACAGTTTAACATTCAGTTTATCAAATCAGTAACATACGTTACTAGAAAACAGAACACTGGTATCTATAAAACAAAAAATGCCCCCTTATAGCCACAGGCAATTATTATCAAGTTCTGCATGTATTTAGAAAGATGTCTTCCTCCCAAATGATATCTGAAAACTGGGACAGAGTTAAACACAGGTTTACCATACCCACCCAGCTAATCTCTTTGAAGTTGATCAATTTTCAAAGGAAAACTAAGAGATATAATTTATCTGGCCTTAACACCTGCTGCAGCACCAAGACTGAAATCACTGGCTAGCTGAAGAAGGTAATACAATAATTTTCAAACAGCTACGAAAAAGAGAAAAATATACCATGCTGAAAGGTTAACTGTCCAAAAGAAGAAAGTCCTAGCAGAGTTCTTACAATTCCTTGAGAATTACTCTGGAAACTAATTTTATTGAACTTAGCAGTGAGGGTCCAAAAAACATTTTCCCATTAAAGCAGAAGGTGGTAAAATACGTGAATGCAGAAGCTACTCTACTATTTTTCACAGAGAATTCATTAACCTTTAAGTGTAATACTACAATGAGATTAAGCAGCCCAAAATTAATGGAACCAGGAAAATCAAGTAAAACAAATGCCAGGAACCTGAGATATGAATGAACTCATGATTTCAAAATGACAGGAGGAAAAAAAAACCCCGCAAACATCAAGATTTCTATCATTATTACACTGCAAGTTAATCACATGAACAGCTGCGAACAGCCACATAGGTGGCTCAAGAAAGCAGATGTAATTCCAGTAAATATACAGTCCCAGTGTACAAGACACTGGATAGATACCATCTAAAACACCATGTAATTTCTAGTTTCTCATACTCAAAACATTAATCCCTACAGAAGACTGCACACAAAAGTGCAAAGAGGAAGAATCATACAGCAGAGACCAATTCGTTCTAAAGAAAGCCAAGAACATCTCTGCCTTAGTTTAAAACAAAATAGAAATATTACCACTGTTTCCAAAAGCACAGTAGAGGACATCAGGAAAGGGAAATAAATGAACATCTAGTGAATGGACATAAACCAGCCACAAATGAGTTAGAACACGAAAATTACAATGAATTTTCAGTCATTGCAGATCGAGAGTCTGAAACACATTTGGGAATAGCAGCAGAAGGGGAAGAATCCAGCGCAGGTTTCAAAATGCAGTGCCAGAAACCTGCAGTTTTTTCCAGTCCTTAAAAATGAAGTGGTCTGCTGTAAGAGGGGACTGGATGTGATCACCCATGAAGCCTCTTCTACTCTTATGACCCCGTATTAGGCAAGAGATCTACACACAAAATACTACTTTGGTTTTAGGTAGCAGTATCAGTCACTATGCAACGTTCCTTCAGTACATCTACAAAGTTGTATTAGACTGAGATGGCCACTGAGATGACCTTCTTTGGGTATACAAAGCCATTCTGAAGTGCAAGCTTCAGACTGAGTTCACTGACTTAGAGGTATTAGGAAAGGAATGACAAACTCTGTAAGAAGAAACCTAAACTGAACAGGACAAAAGCAGCGTCTTTGCTTATGTGAGCAGTTTTTAGCTAGGAGATTACACTTTTTTGATTTTCACATAAGGTTTATCAAAATAACATTCAGAAAGACTGAGTTTTGTTTAATGTCTTTCCACCACCCAGCAGCCTAACTGGTGATGCAGGGCAGGGGTGGGGATGACTGTCAGAGCAGAGCAGCTCTCCCACAGCAGCACCTTTTCCTCACAGCCACCTCCAGAACTACAGAGGATGCAGTGTAAATGCTTCCTGTGGACAACATGCTTCAATGGTGGGACCCAAACACGTTTTTATTCAGAATTCCAAGCATTAGCCCACCTTCAGAAATATTCTTCTGTCAGCTTGAAAACCACGTAGGTGCATAAAATCCACTGACTGATTACAGTTTAGAAATACTTAGTTCAGAAATGGTAGGGTAAGTGGGAAAAGAAAATCTTCCTAAGATCAGCTTAACTTGTATATTTAAGAGCACTTTGCAGACAATTAGCATTGTCTACTGCTTTTCTTGTGCCATCATCATCTCTCTGATAAAAAGTACCTCTTCAATATTAATAGTTGAACATAAATTTTAATTTTTTACACATACGTTTTAATTAATCTATTTACTGAAGTTAACATGTCTTTCAAACTTCAAGCAAAGAGTTTTCTCTAACAGTGTAACATGCAAGAAAGGCACTTTTTTCAAAGTGCAGTCACTTCCAAAGAAGAAAGGGGGCATATAGTATATTCTTAAATTGGTTAACTCCAACCAAACACATTCTTCTTACAGGGGATTCCTAAATTCATAATTTCTTCTATTTTTGGTTTTAGATTACAGCCTTGTACAGATTTGAAGAGCACAGTAGGTTGAGCGTCTAGCATGCAAGTTGCTATTAAACTATAGTTAACTAATGTAAAATTTAAACATACCTTTCTCTTCTTCAGTGATCACCTTATCAATTGCATAGTCCACATCAAAAATGTATCGGTAGAAGCAGAGCTGAGTGTACAGGGCCTTATCAGAATACTGTAATGTAAGAAGACAGCAATTAAAAACCCAACTCAAAAGGGTGTCTCCTGCACCCATTTCTAAATCCACTATCAAAAGATTATTTATGCCTTTTTTTTTCCTCTCCCACAGTTTATATGCTCCATTCATGTCAACTTTTGGAATTATTATTATGCTACAAAGTGTCATTACTACATCTCTACACTTTTCCACACAATTTACACCAAGCATTTATATAAGTCAACTAAATTTATGAATTCTTACAGAAACTTAAAATTGCATTTATCCATTCTTATAGCTGCATGTATCACAATGATGCCTTAGCAAGAAAATAAAAGTCATAAGAACGATGGGACAAAGGAATAACTTCAGTGCTTTAGCATATTGTACAATGCAATGAATAAAAAAAAAAAAAGAAGAATGTATATCTTTTAGTGAATACAGGTGTTTGGCTGTATACCCCTCCCACCCTCCCACCAAGTTGTGGTTACATAAATTGGGAACATGTCATTCAAATAAGAACATGTGCACATATACCTTTACACCTACGTCATCACCTTGCTCTACATATCTGTGAAGGCTACTGTATGTCAGTAATCACATATTTAGTTTGAAAATCTGCAGATGTGTAAAAATGGAACATGATATTCAATGAAATACTCTCAACGTCAGTTATGTCAGGTCACTGTGCTATTCCTCCAGTTCAAAAGTACACTCCTGTGTGAGTTTGTATCACTGTTGCCACTCTGTGCACTAGAAATTGCTCGAATAGACATGAGATACATCTTTACCCCACTTCAATTAAACTCTTTCAAGTTCTTTTTCTTGCACTCTTGTTCAATAAAAACCACATTCCAGTCCCTGCTGCTTAAGATACTGGAGTTTAAATATTGGCCAAAAATGGCTTGAAGAGTCGTTTGCTACAAAAAGCCTTATTAAAAATGAGAAAATTGTAACAGCATGAAATTTGGCAGTACTGTCCATTTTAATACATTCAGTACAGAGGTAAATACATACAAACTCTCAAAGGTTTTCTTGACGAACTACAAAATCAACAAAGAGCATGGTTAGACCAATGTAAAATTATGACTCAGTATACCACAAGGAACGATCCTGAAAATGCAGTGGAAAAGCAACCAGTAAACTATTTCTACTTATTGGAATTCTGCTTTAACTTAGCTTTTCAGTATTATACCCAATCAAGTCAAGTCTTGTTACTACATTCAGCTAATTTTACACTTATATTGACATGTAATAAAGTATCTATGACTATTAAGCAACTCATGTTGAGACATTTGACAACTGTTACTACTCCTTAGTTATTTTTTATATATTTTAACAGTATAGTTTTTTTTCCACTTCATGTGAACCTATTTTAAAAAAAGACACACAGAAGCATATTTTATTCCTTATTAGCTATTCTACGATATGCATCATCATTATACTATTATACACCAGTTATTTTTAGTAAATCCTGATTACTGCTTCCTGAAGAAGAAAAAAGGAGGACGACAGCGATTAAGTTATTTGTTTAGTTTTTTAGATTCAGCTGTAATTGCTGGTACACATCTCCCTGACTGCACACATGAAGCAGGTTGAATAGAACACTGAAATTACCTCCTTCATAATAGTTTGTTTTGATAATGTATTGTGTGTCGAGATGATGAGAAACAGTTGCTGTCAATTTGATTAGCCATTATATTTTTATGTTAATTGCCATTATTGGGTCCATTCTGTTTAGTGTCACCATAGAAGCCATACAATGTTAGCATAAATAACAAATTGGAGTAAATTAGGAAGATATATTTTTGCCAATTCATTTTAATTGCCCCTCAGTCCTTCCGTCGGTTAACGCAGCTGTTGACCCATAATAAGCGCTAGGTCAATATAGCTGCTTGTCAATTCAGAAATGCAAAGTGCTGTGTTGCTGGTAATGGATATACAACAACCTTTGCCAGCCAACTGAAGCAAACGAATGACAACTCACACGAAAGAATAAAGCATCAGCTATGGAGTTTAGTGACCTGATATTAGTAGGCAGGCTAATTGAAAGTCACTGCTTAAATGGATAAAGAAAGTACAAAAATCAGTATGTAAAAATGTATACATGCACACACAGATATATATATACACACACACTTTTTTTTACTGATAACGTGTTAGTATCTCCTTCCCTTTACCTTCCTGCATCTTATAATTAATAATTGGCAGAAGCCAAAATGTTTTTAAGATTTTCATGCAATTAAGTATAAATATCACAGCACACTTATGAATACAAGGATGAGGCACCTTAAATTTAAAAGGACTTTAGGAACTGCTTATATAACCACTTCTTTTTTTTCCTCAGTTTCTGGTAACCTGTAGGTTTAAAAATGGGAAAAAAACCCCAACCTCTAAAACTTCAAACACAAATAATATTTTAGCTTTAATGGTCGTTTTTTTGTGTAAAGAAAACCTGACACCCCCTAACATTACTAAACTAATGAAGAACTAAATCTGTATCTTCATTTATGTATTCTTTCTTCCTATGAAAGCTTTAATGGTGAGCACATGAAAATAAAACTCTACTTTGAAGTCCTTATTTACTCCATGATATTTAATTTCTTTATTTCATTAAGAATGAATGTCTGCAGGTACATCTGTTTCTCTGAGAGCTTCCACTCACAGAAATAATATTTTGTTCTTTTCATGCAGCTAAACATTTTGCTAAATTGCATTTAAAACTGCAATAAACAGGTGAAGAAGGAAAAGATATATAGTATGCATTCACACAGTTATTCACTCCTTTGACAGAAAAATTAAGCTTCTAATATAAAAACAACATAATTAAAAAAAACCATTGTGCTTAGCCAACAAAATATTAATTCAAATCTATGTTTAATATGGTAGTAGAACTGCTTCCTATAGCATCATGAGGCCAACTCCAACTGAGGCAGATTTCCAACTGTCTTCTTAGGAAGAATTTAATATTATATAGATTACGTAACAGGAAACCAGTGGTGTCTTCTTAACAGAACTGGTGAATTACAACCACCAGAAAAGCAAATTCTCCCATGACTAAGCACAAAACTAGGGTACAAAACAAACAGTCATGAAAAGAAAATTTTCTTGCCTAGCTACTAGGAAATGCCCACCAGGGCATACAATGGGAGGAGAGACTTCACAGGAGTTCCTGAAGGACAGCTGTGCCTCCACACATGGCTAAATCCATCCTGCTTGAGTACAAGGACTAGCTTGGCATTTGTCTTGTCCCTGCAGCTGCTGATGTTTGTAAAAGACACTGGACTGAAGGGTAGCACCATCTCTTCTCTTGTCTCACAAATACTGAAAAACTCAGCTCTGGAGCAAGGTCCTCCTGTGGCCTCACTCTACTTCTCTCTGGCTCAGTACATCTCTGCCACATCAAAGCAAAATTTCAAGGGAGAAATGGTCCTAGCTCTCTCAGTCCATAACTGTAGTCAGTAAGTAAGGGATTCTTCCAGAGGAAGCAGACCCTTCTGTAACTCTTCTGGCACGATGTGAGAATTGGCACAGAGAAAGTGAAAAAAATGGCCAGTGTCCACCTTCCCTCCTCTTTTTTAGAAATGGCAAAGCTCAACTCTCTGAAAGGAAGGGGACCTGGAAAGATTTAAGAACTTACAACGCACAATCTCTCATCAGCTTTTCTGTTATATAAGAAAGCTTGTTGGCAACTGCATTTAGATGTTGAAATTAGAAGGTTCCTCCTCAGTGCTGGCTGTTTTAGGTTACATCCCAATGAACTTCAGTTGAGATTCCTCACTGTCCTCCATCCTGTAAGCAGGGCCCCTGAGTGGTTAACACATCAGCCTTTAAAATCCTTTCAGTAGTTAAGGGCAGCATGGCAACCCAGACAAATCAGGTAAGAAAGGAAATCAGGTTCTTACCTTACCAGGTAATGTAAGGAACTGGCCAAGGAAAGAGGGAAAAATAAACAGAAGGAAAAGTTGATGGAAATTCACAACAGCAAGGTAAAAGAAGACTAAACTAATATTTTAATTCTGATGTTTTACTTACCTAAATGCAGCGCTATTCTACCAACCACTTTTTAAGCAGCATTTAAAACCTCTATATCTTGAAAGTGTGCATTTAAACAGGCCAGAAAACTAAACGCCCTTAGCTTAAAGATCATCTTATTTCAACCCCTCTTCCATGGACAGTGACACCTTCCACTAGACCAGGTTGCTCAAAGCCCCATCCAACCTGGCCTTGAATACTTTCAGGGATGGGGCATCCACAGCGTCTCTGGGCAATCTGCTCCAGGTGCCTCACCACCTTCTCAGTAAAAAATCTCCTCTGAACCCCTAATCTAAATATACCCTCTTTTAGTTTAAAATCATTCCCCCTTGTCCTATCATTATCTATCGGCATGAAACTTCACTTCACTGTGAATTTCTGTATTAACCAATTATGTGGTGGTCAATGCTTTTTCAACACTCTTTAGATTACTCATGTTCCTCTACAGTATGTTGAAGTGTTTACTCTTTGGCATCTCCCAAATTTTTTATATTTCTCTACAGTCCCACCACTCTGATAAGCCTTTAAATCTTTTCTCCATTCTCATTTTTTCTGACTTTTTGCTTTCTTCTGCACCTGACTCTCTCTCATTTCTTCAAGCCCTCTCTGTGGTGTATTTTTTGTTTTCTGTTGTGTCACCTCTGGTTTTAAGGATGATGAAGGCAGTAAGAAATTAAATAAAACCCACCCAAAAATCCCCCTTTTAGTTTGCTAACTCTAATAGAGTGCTTTGTAAAAGAGATAATTTCCACAGGCTATAGAAGTTATTTGTATTACTTCACTTAATTATAATACAAAACAGTGGCACCACTTCATTAATCAGCTGCTTGAGAGAGTTACTTTAGTGAAAAGCCTTTTTGATAATTTTGATTAGAAAGAACAGTGGCTCTTACAACTGTGATATGATTCAGTATGTCCATCAACCAAATGCTTTAGAACTAGTTCTTAATACTTTAAAAAACAGGAAAGAAATAAAAGGAAACAAAAGTCTCTTGGCAGCAAATGCATCTCAGGGACTCTTTCAAGGCTTAGATGTAACGGAGCAAAGCATACAGGAAATACTTCAGTGCTTTGAGAGGCATTTCCTCCCCTCCCCCCCTTAGAAAGATGCAGTAATTAAAACCTAATTATTATCTTCATTTTAAACAAAACCTAAAGTGAATACCAATTAATAACAACATACTAATGAGCATCTGCTGTGATGAAATTGAATATGAATGTGCTGCAAATTTCGGGTAATTTATTTTTCGGGGAAGTGCCACTGGTCTCAATCTACTGCTGGAAGACTGTATAGATTCTACACATCTTCCATCATGTCTCTTATGTGCAGCAATTTTTATTTTCAAAAAAAGGGCACAGCTCAACTTTGTGGATGTTTATATATCCAAATTCTATCCATGCTACAATGATTTCAAGGCAAGAAACCAGTAGTGTGTTGTGTTGTACACACCTCACATATTCCTTTGTAAAACCAGGGCAGTTGCCATCATACACAACTTCTATTCACCATTAGAATCTGAAGGTAGACACTCCTGAAAGATAAGAGCTCACAAAGTGTGGATTCATGTTACACTAAATACTCATAATGTGTGTACCCCTCACCTCATGGCAATGCTGATGTACACTGAAGTCTGTTCTGCTTGTGCATCACAAAGCCTAGTTAAAACACAGTGCTGGTCTGTGTCAAATAGGCTGAAATAAACTGCACACCTGAAATAACTACTTCAGATAAACCAAAAGACATGAAATAAAAGTATATCTAAATTGCAGCCTTTACACTTTAGCACACAAACAGTTTTTGAAAACTTACACTCAATTCCATTAAAAACATGAGATGTTAGGTCACATTCTTTCCTGACAGCAGCACTGGATATAAACTAAAGGGAGAGGGGTTGTGTGTATGTGGTTTCCTTCCTAACCATCCAAACTGTCCACCCGTTCAATCAATAGTGGGTTTTATGATTTTGACTCATGTAGTCCATTAAAAAGGTAAAAGGAAACTGAAACAGATGTAGCAGGATATGGATGTGATGACACTTTCCCTAGAACTTATGTTAACATGGACTGTATGAAAAAAGAAGAGGTTCTTACATACACATGCAGGGGTCAATGAAAAAAAAAACAACAGCCCAGCACAAGACTGGATATTCTTGTACATGATGAGATTTTTTTTTTCCTATTAAGTAACTGAAATGAAAAGAGTTTTTGCTGTATTAACTTCTCTTTAGCTATTAATGAGAACATTACAATGGATCTAATTACAAAAATCAACTCTGGACTCCAATGCCAGCAGAAGAACAGAAAAGTGAGTGAGGAACTGGGTGAAAAACAGATGACACCACCTGCTGATGTGGGACACTGGACCGAATGAAGGGGTTGACAGAACACCTCCAGGGTGGATCCCCACAATACTATTACTAAACATTTTCATTAAGACATCCCGGAGAAAAAGAATCTTTTAACAAGATTCAGGAGGCAAGAACATGGCAAAAAGGAAATGGAAGGAAATTTACTAAGCAAAATACTTCTGATCATAACAAAGAATCTGAATGAACTATCCAAAACTGGAACGTCCCAGGTTGGCACTATTCTGCTTTTGAGGATTCATAAGATGACGCCTCAAGGCAGATAGCACAGACAGGAGATGAACAGTGAGTGCCAGACAGAGCTCTGGAGGAATGGAAGACTGCCGTTGTTGGACCACTAATGGTGGTGGATCACCTCTACCTAAAGCTCACAGTGTAAGCGAAGACATGAAATAACCCTGTTTTTCTTCCTTGGAGATATGTTGCTTTTTAAACTAAAAGACTGTGTGACATCTGTGCTTAACAAACACTTTCTCATCCTAATGATACATATGCAACCCTCTCCTCTATTCCTGGTCTCGTGTGTACGCTACAACTCATACGAGCACGTAGTAAACCAAATTCAACTCACTAATCAGCCAAAACTACTCACTTCTTTTCTAATCTGGCAGAAAACTAACCCCCCAAATCTAGCTGCTTCCCTGTGTGGTCAACAGCTGGCACAAAGTGAAGAGCTAACTGCGCGGTATCTGATGTGAACAAGCCAAAATAGCTACTGTAAGCAAGGGAAGGCAGGGTGTTCTCCTGCTTTTAGTTAAGGGTTTGAGCTCTGCCTTGCACCCAGTGCTTAAACTCATCTGAGTTTAAGAATCAGACCTGGCAGTGAGAACTCAGAATCACTCTTTTTTCTGATGTGTGGGAATCACTTGCCTTGTGTACCTTCAGCATACACTTGTCATTGCAAAGTGTGCTTCACTTAGAAATTTTCAGCATCAATATGTCTGTGACTAATTTTTGGTATTATTAATATTTAATACAATTAATACACAAGACAAGCACATAAAATTTGTGACTGAGTCTTTAATAAGATCAGACATTATCTGCTCTGAGGCATCATTTTTTTATAAGAACATTATAACAACGACTAACAGCAATGACTAATTGTTGGATGGAGCTCTGAGCAACCTGGTTTAGTGAAAGGTGTCCCTGCCTAAGGCAGAGGGGTTGAAACTGGATAATCTTTAAGGTCCTTCCAACCCAAGCCATTCTATGATAATTGTACAGAAATTTGCTCTACAGATGTTATATATGTCTGTGCACATGTGTATATGCATATATATCTATGCATTCCGTGTATGTATGTATGTCTGCAGATATATATGAACACAGATATTTTAATAAAATACAATGGCTAACAAATACAAGTTAGAAGTTTTAAAATAAAAATATTGATATTTTATAAAAAATTTCTTCTGGATTCTAAGGAAAGTCCAGAAACAACACTCAAAATAAATAATGAAATTCATAAATAGCTTGTTTTCATATAGAAAGTTTATTAAATGGATAATAATAATGAGGTGGTTAAATCCCATACTAGGAAATGTCATCAAAGTGGTCCCTCTAGTCAGTTCTTCCCTGCTAAACAAAACAGGGCTGACTTAGCTGACTTAGTGTTGAACTGCTACTGACTATATTACTGAATTTTTAATGTTTGCTGATGGTGGTTTAGGGCCATAACAACCGAATAAGACAGCGATGGGACATGGCTCAGATGATGTACGGGGACTGTTTGGATTGGCAACATGGATCTGACCATACTTCAGTCCCAAGCTCTTCCCCAACAGACTTGGAACCCACAAGCATCCCCTCATAAGGAGTACACTCAACACCTTACCAGCCTCAAGCTGGAACACAGCCCTCATGTTATTTTAAAGGCTCTGAACCTATAAAACATACACAACTGCCAAGCACTGACTTACACCTGTTATCTTAGGTTTCTGGTCAGAGGATATTTGTCGCTGTGATGGACAGTGCAATAGGAGAAAAAGGTACAACAGTTGGGTTTATCCAAATAATTCTCTGCATTCTAAATCAGACAAACAAAATAAATTTTTAAAAATTAATTTCATCTGTAATCTGCCTCCTGGATCTGGAGAGCCTCTAGAGTATTCATGTTCTCCATCTGAAAGGAATTCCTCCCTCTGAGGAATTTGCAGACTAACCAGTCTGAATATCGATCCTACTGATGGATATTTTATGAATGGATGCTTTAGGATGGGTATTGTACAAAAATTCTCAAAACTATCATCTAGAGCAGAAAAGTTAAGATTTGAAGGTTTTATCACACCAAACCAAACAAATGAGCTTTACTGGACAGGTGGTGAAAGACAGACATCACTCTGGAACTGGACTGACCCAGCAGCACATACAATCAAAACGACAAAATTGTATCTGACCAGATACATGGAACATTGCTCTGGAGAAGTACCAGGTGGTCCCAAAATTGACCGTACTTTAAGAGCCTCCGATCAAGAATATTTGCACACTTCAAATAAATTGCTGCTTGAAATAAGCAGCGTAAAGATATTCTCCTACAATATATCCTCTCCTTGGGGCACAAGACAAATATAGTAAAAAAAAAAAAATAATCCATGTCTACAATTTCAAGAAGAAAACCCCAAGCACTTTCAAAGTTAGTCACTCATCTATAGATTTCTGAGATTACATGACCCTTGACAATTTGCAATAAAAAGTAGTTAACAAAAAAAGCCTGGTGAAACAACCTTAAAATTGAAAACCACCTCTGTAAAGCAAAGTTGTCATTCTGCTCTGATGATGAAGTACCATGGCCAAGCATTCCCCAACTATCTCAAGTGCTACTGAATAAGCTCATACAGCTCCAGAGCTCTGTCTCATTCTAGAGAACTGATGGATCTACTAATTGAATGAAGAGCACTCAATTGCAGTTAACTATAGGTCATCTGCTTATTCAAAACAGGAAAAATAAGCACATGCATAGGAACTCTCATCACTGAACAGAACTCTTACCTTTCAAGTAATTTCATGCATTTCCTTAAAAATTCTAAAGTCATAATGTTCTTTCTAACAAACAAGAAATAAACTGTAAATATCCAGGAAATTTACTTTACAAAAAGATGTGTTACTACAATTGGGAAAAAAAAAAATTCACACAATCATAACCTCTTTCTCAGGACACACATTTCTCACAGCTGAAAAACAAATAAATCAAGTGGGGCCCAATCAAGAACACTATATGAAACCACCTTACTAGGAGTAAATTCTGCCTGTAGGGAAAGAACCTGCATAAGGTAGCTCCCAGACCAGAACCACAAATCAAACATGTATCAGACACAGTCCTACTCTGAGGCAAAGAGAGGCAGAGGCCATTACTAGAGGTAATGGGCCTCTGTAGACCAGGTATAAAGTTGCTTTTTTACCACTTCATGCAATCTGCTGACATGTTCAAGAGTGGTTTTGTAGTGCCAAGGATGAGCCAAAGGTTACTCCTCATTATCTTATCTGAGGCACATTTTGAGTCTTCTGTCTGCTTACAAAAATAAAGGGTGGCACTTCTGATGTTCAGATGCAGGATGCTCTGGATAACAATGGAAAAAGCTGGTAGAACAAGTCCTGTTCTCACAATTTGGACTATAGTACAGGTAGTAAGTTACAATTTGGAGGTAAGATATTTCTGTTTACATAAATGAGCTTAATCTAGCCCTGTACTTGCAACATTTATTTTTATTTACTTTTTTTTAGAAATAAAGTCCTTTCTTTACACAACTATTTGGCATTTGTCAGCTATCCAGAAGCATACCCTAAAAAAGTACAATCTATGCAAGCAACTTGGCTTATATTTATTTAAATTGGGATTTTATTACGAAATGGGTAATGCTGCATTTCTTTTCTGCAAAATAATTTACTAATATTTGCAAAAGCCTTTTTTTAACAGAATCTTGATTATCATTCAACAAGCACAAGTACGTCATTTAAAAATGGTTTATTATTAAATAAACAACACTATAAATAGGCTAGACACACAAGCAAATAAGCTTATCTAAATATGTTTTAGATGTAGAAGCATGCACATGAAAAAAAAAGTATAATTTACAGAGAGGGAACTAAACAAACTGCTTTGAATTACTGTATTACTGATTCTCAAGACTTCAGCACTCATTCAATTTTAGGAATTAGCAAGAAAGTAAAAAGTTTGAAAAGCTAGCACCTTCAACTCCTAATTTCTTATTTTTTAACAAACTACTATTTGAGCTCATGTAGTTAAATAATATGAAGCAAGGAATATATGTGCTGCAGAGGACACTATTTTGCCTAAAGCAAATCTGGCATTTAGTTAAATTGTGAAGGATTGGAATCAATGTTCCCTCTTGTTGACCTTGATTTTTCTTAGAACAATAAGGAAACTAGGCTGAGATATGAAAACGCTTCGGCTACTCTTCATGCACCCTGGAACATTTTACTATTACAAAATCAGAACTTTTAGAGATTGACTGAAGTCCCCATCTCCACAATGTCACCAATACAAACAAGCAACTCCCCAAACTTCTCAGACTATGCAAGATTACTGCTTTAGATGGAAAGGCTTTAAATACAGTTTATTTGACTTGCTTAACTTACTTTGGAGCCAGGATATACACAGATGATGCCTCTGTTAAGTAAGATTTTTCTTCCTCTGTTTTCTTCAGGTGAACAGTCCCCAGCTGCACCTATCTCTTTGTAGTGTAGCCCTTATCTGTCTGTAGGAGTGTATATCACCAGCTTTATCAATGCAAGCTTTGATCTCATGTCTCTAAAGCACCTCCTTCATACTTCAATAGAATGGCTCTCTACCAAATACTCAAGAAATGTTACACCGATGACAAAGTAAAGGACAGCACCTTTTCTGTGGGTGGTACTAAAATGTTAAGATTGGTTGTACACAAAACCACATCTCAATGACTTATAAGTAAATTTTTTAGACTGCTTTGAGAAAAACCCAGAAATTCTGCCCTGTATCCTTCAACTGGCAAATCCAAACATGAAGTGAAAGACACCGACCCTAAGATTATCCCCAAGGAAACAGAGTAAGCCCCCCTAAGAACAGGTAAAGATAAAAAAGTTTAGGGTTTGATTTTTGTCAGTCAATACTGCGTGTTTATGTTCCAGGAAAAAAAGTGTAGGTCAAAAGTGTTCTGAAGATTAACATTTCCCTCACGGGCTAGAATTAAGTTTGTTTGGGTTTTTTTGCCTTGGATGTACACATCTATCTAGGCAGAGCTATCTGGTTGTATCAGATGTTTTGAATGTTGACATTCAACAAGTGAAGAAATATTAAATTTAACCTTTCAAACTTTAAAACACACTCCTAGAAATAGTACAGACAGACAAACCGCATGTTGTTTCTTTGCCCTGGCACTAAAATGCTAAAGTAGCTCAGGTATTTCTTTAAAACAAAAATGTTATTTTACCAAATAGAAAGGAAGACATAAAGTAATTTGTGAGGTTCCAAACTGGCAAAGCAAGAGATCTTACAATAACAGGTCTTCCAGACAAAGGTCTGTAGGGAAGCTTAGAAGCAGTGTATACATGAGAGCAAGCCTCCCAGAAAAACCATTCATTAACTTTGCAACATTTCTGAGTAAATTCTGACCCACAACCTGGAAGAGAAATGTGGTATAGTAATTAATTGCATTAGTACCTCCAAATACAAGGAATATTTTGTCTCTAGGACAAAAAAAAAGCAGCTGGTTGTGACCAAAGACATGGAACACCCTGTGGAAAACCTTCCTGACAGCGATCTGCTGGTCAGAGCAATGATTTTTTCATGGTTTTAATGAACTCCTTTAAAAAAGAATTTTCTCATTAGACTACTACTCTTCATCTCAGACAACAATTTGTAACTAGTAGCTTTACATTAGAAAGATGTCTCACCTTTCTGATGCTAATACCTAAAATTTTCTTGAGAAGTTCAACGTATCTAATGAGAAAGTGGATCAAATGCTTCAAATATTGGACTCTCTGTCCCCAAGGGAAGTTAAAATATGTAATCAACAAATATAACATCCGAACAAGTTTAACATTTTGAACTTGAGATGTCTTAATGAGAAAGAGAATGATACAAGACAAACCTTCTTACCATAAAGAAACAATCCTAAGAGTTAAGAAGTCGTACCAGAAAGTTTTCCCTCCTTTCTAGAGATCAGACAGAACACAGAGGTATTGCAGTATAAAGCTACACAAACATTCAAGCTATGCACTCCTGTATGTTTCAAAGGTGAGAATCCATCTAGCAGAAAAACTGAGAAAGAAAAGAGTATGGCCTCTGAGTGTAGAAAGTTGAGCAGCTTTCCCACCTGACTTCCTCCTCTTTTTCCCCGAACCTTTCAGTCTGCAGCTGCAGCAGTGCCATATCAAGACAACCCATAGCAACAGGAAAGAGGAGAACACAGAATTTCTCTAACAGGACAGACATTTCAGAAACTTTTTAGTTAAAACTAGTGACATTTGAATTGAATTTCAGTAAGATGGTTCATGGTCATGGTGCAATGCTTGTAAAAACATTTGCTGAAACTGGGCAGGTCAGATAAAATTGTTGTATTGCTCTCAAAAACACTCAATGCCATTCAAAGAGGTGACCTTAATCAGATATAACACTGCTAATAGAAGGAGCTGATGTCTACTAAAATTCGAAACAAAAAGAGAAACCTCAGACTTTGTCATATATTGCCAACACTGGCATTAGAATAAATACCACCACCATTTATCTACACACCAAAGCAGCCCAATCACAACAGAATGCTTGCTAATTTTTTCTAGCAACTTAAAAAATTAGTTGCAAATACTCACTCCTCATCCTCTGAGTTACTTATCTGTGCTCACAATCTCTGCTAATTGAATTTCATTCTCTTTCTGAGCAACCACATTATTTTTCATCACATACCAAACAGACCCATGTTGAAATTGCACACTGATGTTCTCTGCCATCCTTTGAATACGCAATTTTAGACGCCAGCCAAATCTGCCTCATGAAAGAATAAAAGTAGAGGAAGAACCTAGGTTTCAGTAACCCAAAAATAGGCAGCTAAGCAGACTGCTTGTCATGATATGTAGTTCAGAATAATTCAGAACTGATTCAACAAAATAAAAGCATTAACAGGCATGATACTCTCCTTGGAGCTCCTTGGAGCTTCACAACACTTTTAGTGTGTTGATGCTGTAGCAGGGACCCACTCTCAAATGCATCCACTCTCTATGCATTCCACTCTCAAATGCATCACCAAACTTTTCCCGTTAAAAAAAAAATGTCTCACATATAAAAAGCTTGTAGGAAGCAAAACACAATGAATCTTACAGGGAACATAAATTATGAATAATCAAGACATTTAAATTGTTAAGCTAGTAAAGTCTATTTCTGAGATTTAAAAGACAGCAAAACCAAAAAAATCAACCTCATACATGTATGCAATAAAAATGTCAATCATGTAATCTTAAATAAGTAAGGCTGGAAAAAAATTACCTTATCCTTTACAGTATCATGCAGAACCCCAACACCTATGTTACAGGGAATAAAAAGATGAACAAGGAAGAGGACATTCCCCCGATCTGAGCAGAGACAGAAAAGACTGCCCCGAGCAGTTGCTCTTAGAGGATTTAGTAACAATACTTAAAAAAAGTAAATTGAAAAACGCATTTAGAAAAAGTAAAAGGAAAAACTTCTGGCCTAGGAAAAGTTGGATTGCCTAATTCTCCGTCTTTGTAGGCTTGACAGAACCACAAGAGCACCTAATGAAATGCACTTGCTGCAAAACACAAAGTCAATAATCACTGTTATTGTTTTATACTCTTGTAACTTTATCCCTACAAAATTATGATTTTCCTAAATCTCATATAATTAAAAGCTCACACCAGTTCTGCACAGCAAGGCAGCTGATTTCCACAGGCATGACACACAAACACAAGCCTGCTCATGTAGAGATCAGGTCTACAACAGACATCAAGGCAGTAAGGGTACACTTCAGTCAAAGGCTAACAAGAGAATTCTTCAGAAATACCACAGTTTGCCTTCTGTTCTCCACAAGGAAACTCTTTAGGAATTTTCATCTTCCTGATAAAACCAAGACTCTTGCTTGGTGCTTGATGAGTGCACAGATGTCAAGTACAATGCAGCCAAGAACAGCCAGTTGGAAAAGTTTAGTATTACCCACAGTCTTACAGCTTTCACAGCAGACACTTTTTTTCATTGTCTTTTCATTACAACCTTTCATCTTTTATTCACCAAATTTATATATCCCACTCAATTTTACCTCCATTCCACTGTATAATTCTGCAATGGAAACTGTCTCCTGAAAGGATGTCATCTTGAATACATCATTTCTTCACAAGGCTTCAAGACTATATTATCTACATTAGGTCATCAATAACTCTTTGCAAGGTGAGGCACTGAATGTATTCAGTAAAGAACTGTCAATTCTCTTGTTCAGGTTTACACAAGTACAAGGGAAAACTGCAAGTTCAATTTTTATATTTTTCCAGTAAGTTGGGGGAGTTGTGGATTTAAAAAAAAATACTTGTGTAGCCAACAACTAGTAACTTTATACATGGTACAGCTAACCAGAGAAGCTGTCTCAAGCAGCAAATTATTTTTATAATAGCTAGCTCATTTTTCAAAGCATCTGTGTATTTCTACATTTGGGATGAGGAATGGAGTTGAAAGCTGACTGGAAGACGTAAATTAGAACAACAGTCTTGTGTGGTAGCAGGAAAGCAGCCAAACCTCACATTATTTACTATCCATGCCAATAGACTCTTTTGCTAGGTGAGGATTTTTGAGTGGTTTTCAGCAAGGGGAAGAGCAGCCTTCCCAACCTTATCATGAGTACTCATCTGGACTATGCATTAGCTGGAACCTCTGAGCTCTCTTAGCAAGATCACCCATGCAAAAACCTAGACAGTATTAATGAACAATAAAATAGAAAAAGCCTAAGAAAATGGCAACATTTTCTTATGCATATGGAAGTACTGAAAGGTATTCTTTCCATTTCTGCTATCTGGGTATTTGGAAGCATGACATTCAAGAGATCACCTAGATCATGAAAACAGAGTAACCAAACACAGATATGCCTCTTCAAGCAAGAAGTTAAACTACTTCTGTCAATTCATTCAGCTCACAACAACAGATTTTCATGTTTTACATGAGATAGCCTATGGAGCAGAAAAGCATTTTCCCTACATATCTCATCATAGGGCTACCAAAAAACTTAAAATTAGTTTTCACAGAGTTGTGCCAAGTCTCAAGAGGAGTTTAAGATTTATGAGACAGAATATGAATACTTCAGTTTTGTGCAGAACCAGGTGATTAGACAAGACAACCTATTCTTCAGGTCAAATTATGCTGAAAGTTTCATGCAGCATCATAACTAACTATCTCAGCATAAGTTTCTCAAAACTTTTCCATAAGGAAAGAAGGAAGGCCAAAGAAACCCTTACACATGATAAAAACTGTTATCATTACAATTTAGCTCCTAGAACACAGCTTTAACAAATGCTACTTCATAGCTTCTGTAAGTCTCCCCATTCTCATGCTCTAGAGGGACTGTCATTAACCATACCATCAAAATATCAAGAAATCCAAAATGGTGGTGAATTAATTTCTTTGTGCTTCATGAAACATCCTCCCGTGTAACAACCAGCTCCACAGGAACTATTCTTATTAGAAGTTAATTTTTCTCCTCTAGCTCTTCTTGCCTCATTCTACGATTGTCCACTCCTAAATTGCAATTACAGTTGGTTTCTGCAAAAGAGATCTACACAAAGTGATTCTAGTGAGTCTTCCTCATGCTGGAAGTGAATCAAGTGCTCTAGAAGTGAATCAAGTGCTATCTTTCAGATGAGATGAAGGTGATGCACAGGTCCTGTGGGCACCTTTTGTTAAGTTCTGATGGTTTATCCTCAGTGTCCCAGACAAATTAACTTTACTAAAGTACAATTTGCTCAAATGCCTCAAGCCCCTTTTCCATCTTCGTTTCATACGTTGTTCTTCAGTCCTTGCTCTCAACTGACACGTGATGTTTCTCTAGGTTGTTAAACAGCTGCTGTGTTCAATCTTTGAGGTAGCTGCACTTCAGTGATAAAGTAAGTGAACCTATATATAGTTTGTAAATCCATTTGTTATGT
>NW_020884872.1:12739259-12968497 GCF_003945725.1 Corapipo altera
TCAGGGGAAGACGACGGGTTCGATTCTGGCAAGTTGGCTCCTCACAAATTAACCAACCCTGCAGAAAGGGAGAACATAGAAGAAAATAATTTTTTACCATAATTTCAAGTTATAGCCTCTTTTTATTCCACCTAAACAACAAATCACTTTAAAGGAAGAAAAAAACTTTAACATCCTCTATGAATCTCATACTATAATACGCATAAAGAGACGAAGGTCTGTATCAGGAGCAGTGTGGCCAACAGGTCCAGGGAAATGATTCTTCCCCTGTACTCAGCGTTGGTGAAGCCACACCTGGAGTACTGTGTCCAGTTCTGGGCCCCTCAGTTCAGGAAGGATATTGAGGTGCTGGAGCAGGTCCAGAGAAGAGCAACAAGGCTGCGGAAGGGACTGGAGCACAAGTCCTGTGAGGAGAGGCTGAGGGAGCCGGGGTTGTACATCTCGGAGAAGAGGAGGCTCAGGGGAGACCTCATCACTCTCTACAACTCCCTGAAAGGAGGTTGGAGCCAGGTGGGGGTTGGTCTCTTTTCCCAGGCAGCTATTAGTAAGACAAGAGGGCATGGTCTTAAGCTCTGCCAGGGGAGGTTTAGGTTGGATATTAGGAAGAAATTCTTTACAGAGAGGGTAATCAGGCATTGGAATGGGCTGCCCAGGGAAGTGGTGGATTCTCCGTCCCTGGAGGTTTTTAAGATGAGACTGGATGTGGCACTTAGTGCCATGGTCTGGTAACCACAGTGGGAGTGGATCAAGGGTTAGACTTGATGATCTCAGAGGTCTTTTCCAACCCAGCTGATTCTATGATTCTATGGTCCTTGTTTAAACACAAGTAATGGCAGAGAACAAAGCTGAAGTCTTCTTGCTTCAAAATCCCACATTATGATCGCTGCAGTCATCCTTTCTTTGAAAAATACCAAAACCTCTTCTCTTCTCCAAATGAGGCATTAAAATAACAGGATTATTTTATCCAACTATGTAGACCAATCAGCAGGACATCTCATAGACCTTTAACAAATTAAATGTTTAAGTAAAGTGCCATTTTCTTGCTTACA
Source organism: Corapipo altera (assembly GCF_003945725.1). Lineage (NCBI taxonomy): Eukaryota > Metazoa > Chordata > Aves > Passeriformes > Pipridae > Corapipo > Corapipo altera. The sequence goes on from NW_020884872.1 coordinate 12,740,309, forward strand.
CTTTAGAGGAGGAAAAACAATTTTAACTTTTCTGTGTTCTGATGCCAGCCAGAAGCTTTCCTTTCTTCTTTGTTTTCAAATATATATTTTTTTTTTACAAAGCTTTTGGGACTTCAATGTAAACCAACATTTTCCTGAGTTAAAATGGAATAAAATTTGAGCCAGTTTGCTCTATCTCAGCTCAGGGAGACAATGCAAAAGGTTTCTCTTAAGAGTATGAAACAAAGAATGATTCTGGGACTGGTAAGGATGCACTTTTTGTGCCAGGTTTGACCATAGGCTAAAAACAACACTACACCTCATCTCTAAGAACCACCTATAGAAGATACAAAGGAATAGCGTAAGAGAAAACATACAGTAAAACTCTTCCAAAGATTTTCCCAACTTTTGGAAATGGCTCAAGGACCACCTGAATCATTGTCTCTCTATTCAGTGGCAACTGGGTGCATTAATACTCCCACCCCAATGAACTTCAAGTGCTTTTTCAACCAATTGAAACTTTTAGCATCTGCAATATACTGCAGAACAACTACACGCTATATGGAAAAGTATCTTATTTTTCTTGAACCCACACACTCTTTCTCTTTTAATGCCTTCTAATTCTTGTATCAGGAGAGACTAGGAAAAATCGTTCTGCATTCACTTTTTCCATGCCACTCATGATTTTAGAGACCTCCATCACATCACCTGCAATCAAACTCTTTTCCAAACCACAGTCCTAATTTACTCAGTTGTTCCTTTCATGGAAATCACTCCAAATCTTTGTTGCCCTTCTCTGAATCTCTTCCAAGTCTTTTTTGAAATGAGGGGACTGGGGGGAAAATAGAGGACAAATGGGGAGGGAGATGAAACCAGTATTGTACACAGTATTCAGGATGCTAGATGAACATGAATTTATACAGAAACAAAATGGTATTTACCATGTTGCTCTCTGTTCTTTTCTTTCCTCAAGTTCTGTTTGCCTAGAGCACTACTGAGCATTTGAGCACTGAGCAGTCATTTCCAGAAAGGTATTTATCATTATCCAAGAATTGTAATTTTATTCTTCCCTTGTAAGTCAATACACACTCTATATACAAAATTAGGATTGTTTTTTCAGCATCTGCCTTACTTCAAATTACTTGGCAGAAGATTTCATCTTCCAGTGTTAACTGACAAGTCCAGTCAGTATCACAAAGTCTATCTGCAACTCTTCTCAAGTAGTTCCTGCTTTTACCACCCCTGAGCAGCTCAGCCCTGCAAACTCTGCGTTTCAGATCATCAGCTGCTCGTGTCTGTGCAGGGAATAGTGACTTATTTTTGCCCGTTTCCAAAATTTTTGTAGCTCCTGTGAAGAAGTTAAACCTAACTGTACCAGAATTCCTGGTACTTTCATGGAAATACTAGGAATCAGACAACAACTCAAAAAGTTGCTTGATTCCATTCTCACTGGCTCTTCAACAAGCTGTTCCAACTGTATGTTCTGGCAATGACTTATACCTAATTTCCACTTAAATTTCAACTTAAAAATATCTTCCATAATAATTTCAAAAGTTCTCCAAGACTATTTCAGGCTTTTTGTTTGCTTATGTATCTTTTTAAGATGAAAGTTCAAATTCTTTACTTCATTTATGGCAGAGACCTCTCTTCTTTCACCATTTTTCCAGCCATATCGCAATTTCAATACTATCCCACTTGGTGCAAAGTCCACCAAAACATTTCCTGCTGCCCTGGCACAGCAGAGCTTTTATGTCTATGTTGCCAGACCAGAAAAACTGTGTGTGGAACTTCATGCCAACAGCAATGCAAATTGCTTCCTAAAATGTGTGCTCAAGTCCATAATGCAGGAATTGAAAGAGTTTAAGTTAAGCAGGTAGATTCATTTCACTCAACTTTGATATCTAAAAGCCTGATAACCAGTTAAAGCTGGTCACCCTATGATTTGTTTATAGTAAATGGAGAAAGAAAAATCATCTCCAAAAACCAACTCACCTAACAGATTTTGGGATGAGGCAAATCCTCCCTAATCTAGATGCTCTTAATAAAATAAGGGAGGTTGGAAACAGTGTAATTAGTGATCTGATCACTAAATTTGAGTTTTATTGTTTTGTAGATTAGCAATGTAAATAACTACATATTTAATACTGTACACAGAGAAAATTTCAAGAATTCAAAAGCCTGTGAATTTAATTTGGTCTTTTGCACAACTGTTGCCCCAGCAGTCCTGGTACGGCTTTCCTTGTCATATACAATTTATTTATGATAAATACTTCAGAACTAACATTACAAAGATAAGACACTGCTCAACAAGACTGAGCTACTTCATCAGCACATGCTTCATTGTGAAAAATCCTAACTTAGGACACGACCTAACGCAGACATCTGACCTGTGTCTTCTGAAGTCAGCAGGCACAAATGAGCCTCAAGTGAAAAACATAGTCCTTGGCTTTGGTTTTGCAAATGAAGCTCACATTTATTTTTAAAAGAGGACGGTGTTTATCTGTTGCCTGACATTTTTTAAATAACTCAGTTTTGACAGACTTGGAATAACCTTCTACAAAAAAAAAGGTACTCAAGGATAGCAATGAGATCTTCAGGCACTCACTTATGTGAGTACCAAGAATATCATTAGAGCCACAGTGAGGGAGAACAAAAAAATTCCTGGAAAGGATAATGAATTGTCACAGATCTTCCATTAAGTTAATTCTTAGAGACAAAAGCTGGAAAATTGTTTATGTCACATTTGCTTATTATGTGGCATCTCTGCCTTCCTATGAAACATCTGGCAGCAGTCTGACACAAGCAGGGCCTTCAAATACACAGCCAGGCAGGGGGAGATGCAGAGGGTGTCCTCACCCATTCCAAACCCCTCCTGTCAAAGAGTGTAATTGTTTCAGCTGTAACTATGAAAAGATTCTGTGTGCAGGAAGAGAACGCTCATGACTCAAAACATATTAAATGACTACATTTGAACTTTGAAACAATTTATTATACTAGAAAAACAAAGCATGGAAACTTCCAGATAGCAAGATACTTAGGGAATGCAAGTGCAACTGAAAAAACAAAGCCTGGAATGGGAGCATCATCCCAGCTTCAGCTGAACAGAACACTCAAAAATAGACAAGCATCAAAATAATGCACAATAAAAGTAAATGTGTTTTCTGCCACCTTTTGGCATTTTTAGCTAACAATTAAGAAACAAAGGACTACACCACTCACAAGGTACTGCTTCCACTGTCTTACAATGGAATGCACAGATGGTCCCCCTAAACTACTACTGACTAATATTTGAAGCAAGTTTCTTTATGCGGTTGTACCAGTCTAATGCAGTCACTGTTGAAGAAAGCACTGGGAGCTTTGTTGGTCACAAAACACAGGTGCTTAAACTAAAAAAATGGTAGGATAAAAATAACCATTCAAAATCAACAGTTTACTATTATACTTGTTTTAGCTACTAAGAAATAATGATAAAAACATACAAGTTTCACTGAATAGTACATATTGCAATAAAATATATTTAAAAAATGAAGATTTCTAAGTATTGCCTACAATAAAAAGTCCAAACACAGTGCATAGATACTAAATGTTCCTTCAATTCATATAGAAAACAATTAATGTCATTTGTATAGACTTCCTACCAGTTATAATTAACATTAAAGAGGTCTTTTCTTCTTTGTCACCTCTCTATTCAGACCTTATTTGTGTTTGTTTGTACTTACTATCCGTTAATCTCTCTTAACATATGACAACAATAACTGTTGCTATTATGCATGGAAATTAAACATGTAGATAACTGTGTGAAGGGAGTTATTTTTGAAAAAAAAAGCAGTATCAGAAACATGTAGGTCTTTATGCCTCTTGTTTTGCTTTGATAATTAAGCCATAGCCTTGATTTGTTTTAAACAAAAAACTTTTCCATGGCCATGCATGTTGCAATCAAATTCAATACATGTATTATGTTCTGATTCAATCTGTTCAAGTGCATTATTGTTAACTCTTATTTGATCCATGCCTGTCATCTTCACTGACCAAACAAAACCAATCCTTCATTTCCCAGCAGCTATCACTGAGTCTGTAAATTAATTTGCAATAGATCAAACAAAATCATAATAGGAAACCTTCAGCTTTGTTCTACTTGGTATCTGCAACACTGTGGGAAATGAAATACAAGTTGACAGAGAGTGGAAAAAACCCCAGCAACTAGCATTTCCAAACATTCTGCCTACAAATGCTTAGTTCATTTTAAAATATAAAAAGTATGCAAAAAACCCCCTGAAACAAATGCAAAATATAAAAGAAAATCCCTCAAGAGTATTATGTCCATGAACTGTAGCTAAAGGGGAGAAATTTGCAAGTCAAAAGTAATTTTGTTTCTTTGTAAGTCTGTTCTTGAGAATTAGCCTCTTCCATTCTAGTGATCAACAAGCATTAGAAATATTACCCCAACATACAGAGGCAAGTGGTTTCAGAATATCCTTTCAAACAGAAGTTGCAGGAGTCAACAACATACATTCATTTAGCCTTATCTTAATAGTTTTTACAAACTACATGTCACAATGTAGCTTGGCTGCCGGCTACAGCAGAAAACTGGATGTGCTTCTCTAGGACACTTCAGTTCTGCATCTGTTCCTGCCTTTGGACAGTCTGGATGCTAAGGCACTACAACGCTTTGGAAGTTCACATGGAACGAAAAAATGTGGTAGTAAAAAGCACAAAGTACTGAAAATTATTCACAAGTCACTATCAGTTACTTTAGAGTTGAATTTAATTGTAATTTGTGCTTGCTTCTCTACAATCTTTCTCCCCATTTAAGACAATTTTAACATGGACTTTAGATAATGGGATCTTACTGGATGATGTCCAATCTCCAAATGGCTGTGAGACCTGACCTTGAGCATATTACATTCAAAATCCATGCCTTCAGCATTGCAGAGCTGAAATTATCACCTTAAATCACCAAACACACCACAAGGGAAATGTAGGAACCCAACCTGAACGTACTGTCCAAGTCAACCAGCATAAGCTTGCTGTTCATGTCACTGATCAGTACACCATTTTTTGCAAGGCTGAATGTGAGAGACAATGCAATGAAAACTTTCTGATCAGGACATCATTGTGAGTCACTAATAAGGCCACTTTAATTTCACACTGACCTCTTTTTTTACACTACTCCTACAAAAGCATATTACTTTCACTCATTCCAAGACCAGAAGCTTCAAAACCCATTTTCCTACCAATGTCCATTATTATGGATAGCATTTCCTAACAGGACAAATCTGGCTGAAGTGTCTTTAAACCCTCTGGAAGGATGAGGTTCCAATAATATTGCATTACTGGGTACACTATCAAACATATAAATACCCCCATGTAACGTTAAAAGATAGATGATTTTATGAAATAAAATCAGGCAGTTCATCATGGGAACAGAGGACTTGATTCAGTGGCCTGAAAGTTCTCAGTTCCAATCACAATAATTTGTTCCACATCACAGGTGTGTTCTCCCTCTCTGTATCTTCTGTAAATAGCTGAGTGTTTGGGGGAACAGAGAGACGAACTTTCCTTAGTGGTAGACAGCATCTCAGGAATTACAGCCAAACTCTCTGTTTGCACATTCTCTGGCAAGTGTTTTGACTACTAGTAGTAGCTACATCTTTAAACATGAAAGGTGGTATGAATATTAACTTAAAGATGAGCTATTGTTGTAAAGTTAGGAAAGTTTCTCTGTTGTGTACCAGAAACCAAATTACTTTCAAGTAATTTCAATTCCTAATCTGCTTTTTTTGTCCGTTTAGAACAAAGAAATACTCTAGTAATAACATTGATACAATCCAATGCATTTGCACCATCTTAGTGAGATAGCAGCAACAATTAATATCTGAATGACAGTGTGAGAACTAGTGTCATGCACTGGAATTTTCAGACAACGCAGACTTGAGTGACACCTGCCTGCCACTGCTACAACGCCAAGAAGAAATCCCCTCATGTCAGGGATGCTATCATAAATAGTGAAAGGAGACTTCACCAGAAAACTTTACCCACTTAGTGACGTGAATCATAGAATCGCTAAGGTCAGAAAAAACCTCTAAGATCATGGAGTCCAATTGCTAAACAAGTGCCCCAAGTGCCACATCCACACACCTTTTGAACACTTCAGGGAGGGTGATTCCACCACTCCAGTGAAGTTCAGCGTATTTTAGGTTCTTGAGGTAACATCCCACTTTTCTCATGGGCAAATGTACCTGATAAAAACCTCAGAAGACCACTCTTAAAAAGAAATAAATTCTACCGCTGCTAGACATAGGAGAGGCATAGACTCATTAAATTTTTGAAAGGGTTTTTCAAGATAGAGGACTTGATGACTCTGGGATTGGCATAAACAGAAACACACTATTCTCTTCTGAAGGAAAAGTAACTCTTTGCAGTGTCCTGGTGCCTGCCTGCTTTGTGTACTTTCTGTAGCTGCTTCCAGCCAGCTGCTTTATCCTGAATGTCCTTCCAGAGCAAGTACAAAGGTACATCAGATGGTTGCTTGATTCATCTTACAGATGGAGTAACTTATTGGTGAGACTACCAGAGTAGACTCAGTGTAGAACACTTTGATCAGGAGGACTCCACACACGTGACACCTTAAGACATTTGACTTTGTCAAGTCTGTGCATCTCCTGAGAGCCTGCGCAGAGACAGTCATTCCTTTGGAACTTGTAGCTACTAATACAAACAACCTGGAGACGAGATTATCTCAATTTATAAAAGACTAGGTCAGCATGTGAAAGGACCACCTTTCATATGTCTAAAAACCTACCTCTTGGTCATCCCCCTCTTTGGGCACGGGAAAGAAAAGAATAAGTAAATTCTTCATATATGGAAAATGAACCATCAGGCTTCCCTTCCTTCCTCACCCCCTAACAAAATGATCACCATCAGAAGGAGCATCTTATCTGTTCTGGCATTTTTCCTCTTGATAAGGAATAAACAGGCACACTCTGTTGACAAGAATCATGCAAACCAAACAGAACAACTGGAGTAATGGAATTAGAAGCAATCAGTGATGCAGAATTCTGGGCCAGCAACTTTTTCAGGATCCTGCAAGGCCTGATATTCCACAAACCAGATACCAAGCACTAATAAAAATATGTAACTGTGAGACCATGAGAAGGATCTCATTTTATCTGTCAAGGAAATCTAGGGGACTTGTAAAGCCTCTTCAATTAGTAAGTTCAGACATATTTTGATCTCAAAGCAGTATATGAACAGACATTGCTATTGAAGTACTAATCACTCTAGCCTTCTTTTCCACTTCACCAAAATTTTAAAAAGAAATTGCTGGAGAAGCTCTCTCTACTTATTTAATATGTTATCATAAGGAAAACCAACTGCACTAAGTCAGAAGCCCTAATGCTAGGTTCAAGAGATCCCTTCTAGAGAAGAGGTTATGTCTGAACTCCATCCTAGAATTTTAAAATGTAAAAGAATTTCACAGTGTGTGCACGTTCTCTTGAACCATCAGGCAAAACTGTAACTTTTAAGTCAAAAACATCTTAAAACTAAGTTAAAATATTTATACTCCAATTTCAGTACATAAGACAAAGATGACCTTTGAGAATGTTTTGTTTCAAGGTTTTATACTGCTGTCCTAACTAACATTTAATCATCTCCAAATAACAGATTCCTTTGATATTTTCCCAGACTCTTCAAATAGATTGTTTTATAAAAAAATTGGGTCAAGAGTCTACTATTGATGCTGGCTGACTGGAGCTTTTGTTTTTTTATTTTAAGTGGGATAGGTACCATGTTAAACATGCTTTCAAGCTTCTTATTCTCAAAGATATTGCAGCAAATGCTTAGAATAGTGAAGCACCCTAGGTTTATTTAGGTTTCTTTATAAATTTACCCTACAGCTTAAATCCCTTACCCAGAGAATGCTTACTTTATGTTCTCTGGTATTTTGTTGTGTGTTGTATACATTTTGGTAATGTAAATTTTTTTAGTAACTACTATAGTAACAACAACTGAAATTACTTCCTGAAATTAATACAAAAAGCTAACTACAATGCATTAAGAGATCTGATCATAGATCCCATGTCGTATATGACTTTTCAGAGGACAAGAGAAGGACCTGTTTCATCAACTCACTCTTGGCCACTGACTTTGTATTAATTTTTCTTTTTCTATACAATAAATATCATATCTAGCTCCTCATCCAGAAAAAAATAGGTTACATTTCCCACTATGAGTATTTTTAGAGTCTAATGCTACCTGATCATCCAATTTAGCGCAAATGTAAATAGTGACCACAGCATTTCACACTCCATTTCATGCTGCCTCACTTAAATGGAAGATGAAGATACAATTTCAATTTCTTTTCTAAGCATTTCCTTATTTTCAGAGCTTCTTGAGTTTTGGCCTGTATAACTGATCAGAGTTTAGCTGTGGGATGGAGTGGATAACAAAACTCTTACAAAGAAGGGAAATTCCTTTCCTGGATGGTTCACTCTACTCCTCTTGAATTCAGCATTATCCAAGCTGATAGACAAGATCTTTTAGGAAAAATACAAAACTTAAATGAAAGATGAAACAATGAGATATGATTTTAAAAGTGTATTACTTGAAAGCAGTACAGATACTGGAGATGGTTGGTTATATATCCAGTATTATTATCACAGGAAGCACACTAAAGAATGTTATCAAATTGAAGCATCTCAGCTCGTAACTTCCTAGTGGAAGGTAAATGATCACTTCACCACCCAATGTTGGTAAAAGAGAAGGACACCCTCTCCAAAATACTTAAGCCTCCTGCTCTCAGAAACATTCATATCTGTTGTCCCAGTTCTGCATTGGAAAACTGCCAGCCTAAAATGACCCAAAGGTACCTGGAGCCAATGGAACCACACCATTGAAGGACCAGATTATGAAGGTCCAAACAACTAGACAAACTGCAACTGAAGGCAATGTAACTACACCGACTTGCTACCTTAAAGCAAGCATGAATGAGGACACAAATACCTGAGTTTCTTAGAACACAAAATGTCCTTTTATCTTGAAAAAGCTGATGATATGGTAACAGTAAAAGCACTGATGTAGATTCCAGGTGGCCATTAAGATAAGTGAAGCTGCCAACTGGTGCTGGTCTAAAACACCCAAAGTTTGTATTGGATATCATGGAAAACAGACATTAACTTGAGAGGATTTAGGCTACAACAAAATTATGTCCCATAGCATACTTTTCAGGAGTCCTTTCAGTACTTGCATACCCTCACAGCCCTATCAGCAATGCACTGCTGTTGTCATGTAAAGTAAGCCACAGAATATCATCTGCCTATTTATAGGCTACTGAAAATGATACAGTTTCAGGAATGGTATTTTGTAATTCTGAATACTCCAAAATAACAGAACTTGAATTGCATTCTAATCCAGATCTGAGGGGTGAGGAGGTAGAATCGAGAAAACCATGAAAGACTAAAAAAACCCTTCATATCAATTTTACCATTAAAAGTCTTGGAAGTGTGTGTATGTAACCAAAGCAGCAGATAACCATTAAGAAATGCACCCTTACCCTACCGCTCAAGAACTCAAATGCTCAAGCTAACGTAAAAGATGTTTTAAAGAAACTTACCAAACAAGACAGAAGTGAAAAATATCTTGTAGGTCAAAGTCAGAGTTTTACATGCTATTAGAAATTGATTTTCTTTTAAAAAAGACACCTTTAAATGTACAGTCACATGTCTTTCATATAAGTTATTTGAAACTTATTGATCTCATTTGTGCAAAGACCAGGCTCTGTCATCAGCCTGCTGAAAGGATAATAGAGCACTCCAAACCCTTATGACAGATTTGATGCAAACAGTGGCCCTCATTTAAACACATGTAATAGCATCACAAGTGGACAAATTCCAACCTTAACAGTTGAACATTACAAAGTAAATTAGCCAGTATGTTCTGCTTTACTTCACATCAAATCCAATACCCTGGTCTTCTTATCTTCAGTAAATAAGGTTCTAGGTACCAAAACACATGCCCCTAAAGATTAAAAAGTAGAGCATAAGTGTTCACAGGCTGACATACTGCTCACAAAGAGAAGCAGCTATTACCAATAATTTTATTTCACTTAAGACAATCTGAAAACAGTTAAATTGAATTTTGAGCAAGCAACTGAGAGAAGAAATACTTAAAATGACTTCATATGGAAAACTACGAGAAAAGGATCAGTGGAGGATGTCTTATGTATTTCTGTATTGAGAGCTAAAACCTCCAGAAGGATATTTAAGTCCACTTTGCCAAAACACTCTCCCTATTCATACAACTCAAAGCAAGCCATACTCTTAGGGTACAATAGGTCATAACTAAGTACAGTACCTTGTCTCAGAAAAAATTTTGCTTTGTCTGTCAACTGTCAGCAAAGCATAAAGAGTTCATACAGCCCATCCACGTATTGCTTGTTAAAGAATCTAGCAACATACAAATAGTAAGAACTCAAAGATTTCTTAAAAACCATGCCTCTACTTTGGTTACAAAGCTAAAAACACTCTCCTCCCCCCACTTCTTCCACAAATCTTTTTTCTTCCTTCTCCACTCAAACATTTGTACAGTCCTTGAATTTTTCCTGTCTCAGACTTGTCATGGTAAACTTCCTGCAAGACATCAGATATAAAATTAGAACAAACAGAGGGTTTGCTCATGTACATGGCAGTAACAGTAAGGTTTGTCAGCTCCAGTGTACATCCCAAGTTGGTAAACAGACAAAAAGATTGTTTGTGTGAAACACCTTTCCAATATGGTTCTGAACATCTCTAAATACTGAAGGAGTTAATACAGTTCTGAAAACTTTAAAAACTATAAAGCACATACATGGGTAGGTGAGTTTAGAGGAGCTCAAAAGAGTGAAAGGTAATGGCAGAGAAAGTGGTCTCAATGGTCTGGTCACCTTAAACTAGAGAAGTTTAAAGCATCACTAAGCAGTGTTTGTTCATTTAAGTTTAATTATTTTCTCCTTGAGAATGGCACTAATGAAACTGAATATCTTTCATGGTTTCGAAGAGCAGTCTGAATGGTCTGTAAACAGGACTGGGGGCAGAGGAGAGAACTGGCTGAGCCAGGGGGTTGCTAGGTGATGCAGAATGTAAACCCACAAACTTGTTCAGGTTTACTTTGCTTTCATGCTGCTCTCACACAGGCTCTCCAAAGTTTTAAGAATTAATTTCCAGGTAGCTATTTAAAAACAAAAAGTAGAAATAATTAAAAAAGGAAAAACCCTTAATCCTCTTCACCTCTTCCCTCGCTCCCCCTGCCACCTCCAAGAATAAAAAAAGAAAGACGAAAGGAAATTCACAGCATTAAAGTGCAGAAGACCATTCCCTCTATATATTTGTATGCAATTGTTGAAGACTAGCGATTATGAAGAACTTTTAATCTTTTCAGACTGATTTTTGCTTTCATAAATGTAAATTAAAATGAATTCTGGAACAGTGGGCCTTTAAAATACTCAAATTGAAAATACAGTCTTATTTACTAACATTTCCACTGCAGATTACAAAAGCAAACTTTTCAGTATAGCCATGTGTTTCTACCTCCATCCTTTTCAGAGCTGTGGTTATTTTTTTTTTCCCCCCTAAAGTATCTGATCAGAGATTGTCCGGTAAGAGCACTTTATTAGATCATCAGTCAGAGGGTTTTACAAGCACCAAGAGCTATGGGCTCAAATGCAGCACATCAGTTTTAATAGCCGAAGGTCTAATAGTAAACTGCAGATACTGCTGAGAACTTTCCATGCACTGAACTCTTGAAAAGCACCATCTCTCAAGCTTAAATGCAGCTGCCTCTTTCAATGCCGCAAATGGGTAAATTTGACAAAAAAGCCACCATTAAGACTACATGAAAGGCTCAAGACAACATCCTTTCAATGCTTTGTACTTCAGTAATCAGATGTACTTACTCACCCCCTCCCCCAAACCCGATCAAGAACTATTTCTGAATGGTAGGAAATAATTCCACTTTGTACATCTTTTAGTTAATCAAGACTTTCTATTCAGCAATTTGACCTTTTGTTCAAAACAGGATTATCAGTTTTTTCGCCAGTTACCAAGGGCGACTCGCATGGTGAACATAATTGCAATAATTTGCAAAACACCATGGCAACCCACATTACAACTAGGTAAATACTGGTCTTTTGTGCTACATTGTTATTTTCAGAGATGCTGAAGTCAAAGAACGAATGACAAATGAACACAAAATTTATATTTGCTTTGTCTCAAAAGAGAAGAAAATTGATAACAAGAATTGGGGGGAAACCGACTACAGCTGTAATTTCTAACTTGATTAATTAGGATGGTAACAGTCCTTAACAGTATATTCAACAAACAGCCCTGACTTAGTCTCTCCACCCACCTCTCTCTTTCTACACTACTACCACTAACCCCCCACCCCAGACAAATTTTTTCAGCTAGGAGAACAAACAACTCCATTTGCTCTTTTCTTCAACTTAATGGAATCCTTAATTACAGAATATTGTTCTCCTGCTCTTCATTACACTGAAAACTGAAAGTGAGAGAGGAGGAGGAAGCCGGTGCCAAGCAGACAGGGTAGCTACAGTCATCTCCTCTGCCTTTGCTTTTTTGTCTGTAGCAGACCTAAAGATGAGATGGCATTTTTTGTGGGTTTTTTTTTCCTTTTTAATATTAGCAGCTGTTGTACAGCAAATAATTAAGTAAACTAGTGCTCGAGTTCTCTCCTAGCAGCATAAGTAAGACATGAAAGCTTAAGTCAAGTCATGATTAAAATCCAAATCAGAGAGGAAGCAGCTGCTTAAAAAGAAAAAAAACCAAACTCTTAAAATTATCAGATTGGGTGGTTTCTAATGGAATACCTACTGTACTAAAACATTTGCCGATGAATACTATTATAATACATAATAAACTAATAACTTTAAACTTATTTTCTTTACAATTGCAAGTAACCTATAAGAAAAAAACTGCTGAAAACAGTCCAATACATATTACTGATTGACTTCACAATAAATTCGCTATTTATTACTGGAGCACAGGCTCTGTACTGAAACATTTATTATGCCATAGTGAGCTGATTGAATGGTTGAGAGCTTAATTTTCATGATATCATTAATAAAAACAAGTCATGTCTCTGTATAGACCAAATCCTGTCATTAGATGTATGCATATGTTTCTTGTAAAATGCAATGGCACCCTTTAGCAATAGATTTTCACATACAAAGTAGGTGAAAATACATTAAGCTCAAGAAGCATGCAATCAGAAGCCCGTGTAATCCTCATTTCAGTTCCCTGTACATACAAATCACGTGATAATTTACAGTTAGAGGATCACATCTATATTTTAATTCTCATTAAAGGACTGGATTGCCTTTACAATGGCTTGTAAAGTGAATAAGACTTTGTACTGGGAACACTGGAGAGTATGTAGTAAAATGAAAGAAATTAAAATAAAGTGCTAAAGTCCAATGACTGTGGTCCCAGGGAGCTGAAATGCACTACTGCCCCTACACAGATTCTCCATGTGGCTGGACAAGTCACTTCCAGTTTATTGAATGGACTCACAAGCAATGATCACCTCAATAATCAGTCTGTTCCCAGTGAAATTTAAAGGTCTATGATGCTCAAGTTTGAGTAGACCCAACTGTAACCTGAAAGCTCTGCTTCAGGCAGTTACTCAGCACTACACACTGAAAAAAACAGGTCCTTTGATTCACAAATTGGGCACCCAAACTTATGGACATGTTTGTTGTTCATTCCCCCATGACTCATTCCTTTGAGAAATAAAAATAATAATTGCCCCCTAGCTTAATACAGCTCTTGTAAAGATGCTCTTTAAGAGCCACTTGATCCCACAGTGAAGTGTGCCACTGAAAACTCCATGGGAAAATAAATAATTCTAGGCAAAGTTTCAGAGAGAACACTCGATGAGGCAAAGAGCATCCACTATGCAATGGGGAGAAACAAACACAGACTGGTTGCTCATCCAACAAGGGCTGTCCAACCTGGGGGCTGCAATGTACAGAAAAAAGGGAATGGGTAACATCAAATATAAATGACCTGCATTAAACTTAAGTAAGCAGTATTCATTCTGGGATTTCTTCAACTTTCAAATGCCCAACTTTGCAGTATCAGGATCTCTCCTCTATTTTTAAAATAAAATATAAAAAAAATTCCATTCTTCAAAATAGGGTTTAAAGGAAGACACATATTTTGCTTCTTGAAATAAACTGAGTAGCCCATAATAACAATTACTTTCTGCATTCTCTGCAAGCTACAAATTTTGCCCAGTATTTCCCAATAGTAGAGGCAAGCAAACACTTAGGAATTTTCTCATATTTTTCTTATTAAACCAATCATACTCAGATATAATTGCTTGGGTTTTGTGTCCAAATTTTCACAGGCAACCTTCACCCATGCCTGCCTCCTCATGCTATGTCAAACTACCTGCCCAGCCAGGTACTTATCCAGCAGATACCACATTTGAATATTCTAATTCAACCAATTCCACTCAATTCAGCTTCTTTGCTTTTAGTTTCATCTACATCCACTCAGGTCCAGCTCCAGTCTCACAGGCCATGTTCTAGTCTCTTTTACTCATCTATACTCAATGCTTGCAATCATTTTTGGGTTGTTCTTTTGGTTTTGTGTTGGGTTTTATCTTTTATTTATTAATCATGCCTAGCTCCTGCTTCGCACTATGAATTTATCTTTAAGGTTTGTAAAGTTATCAAATGTAGATGGATTTTCTTAGGCTGACAAAAGACAACCAAGAGAAAGGAGGAAGGAAGGAGGAAATATATACTCTTCCTCATGGCCAAATGTTAAAGACCTCAAAGCCATAGCACCTACATTTCGGGTATGGCAAGGCCACCTGAACAACTTTAACACTGCTTTTACTGCAATGTCATACAATAAGCAAGTGATTATAATTTACCTTCAGACCTGTGGGCTTTGATTAAACTAATCTACATTACATCAGATTTTTCCCTTTCCTATTCATTTCTCCTCAGATGACCACAACTGTGAATAAATTTAGTTGCTTGGTGGACCTCACTAGGCAGGCTCATATAATGAGATGTCTACATTTCAGCTGCAACTTACAGTTTTTTAGAACTTTGATTTGGAATAATTAAAAGAAATCTGTAGCATATTTTATTCTGAGTTACTAAATATATACTCCATTACTTGACTCCACCTTGAATGACACCATTTGCTCCCTGCTACTGTTAATTAAACTAAGCATCAAACAAGACGCTCAAAAATCTCAAAAAACCCCTTTTGCTAAGTGTTATGAGATGGTTAGGCTTTCTCCTCAGCTTCCCCTCCATTCCTGTAACTACTTAAAACACCCACCCACAACTCCTTCCTACAGTCTCCTGAGGTTGCCCTCAAACATTCCCTTAGACCTGCCTGTTCTTTTTAAAATGAGAGCTCTTGTTCTGCCTCCCTGCTGGCTTGCACTATATTTGCCATTCCCACCACTGTCAGACTGCACAGCTCTTCACTTCTTCAGGAGAGGCTGATTGTCATATCAATCTCCATGTTAATAATGAACATCTTTTGAGGAAACATCTCCATACATGGCACATCATCTGGTCCAAATGCAGACCAGAGATCATGAAAAGAAAGGTCAGAGGGAGAGTTTGAGAGAGTTTATAGTCCTTTCTATTAATAATTAGAAATTTCAAAGGCTTATAAACTGCATATATCTGCTACTTGCCACAGAGAACTCAAGAATCTAGGCCAATCTCAAGCACCCAAGTGAAGTCAGAAAGGAACAACAGCATCTCAGAAGAGCTGTTGTGGATCAGTTTAAGATAGAAACAATATGCTTTATTTAATCTTGAAAAAAAAGTTAATCCATTTTAGGTTGAAATTTCAGCCAAAATTCAACTTTAGACAGGTTTGGCATACAAAATGGGAAGGCAGACACCTAAAATGGTAATGCTTCAAAACCTTAAAACTTAAATTTTCAAAACTTACACCACTGTAATACACGATAAATTTAATAAAAACTGCTTTGAAGTTAGTAGGAAAAAATTAGGACAAAGGTTCAGAGATAACAACAGAAACTGAGGGTGGTTGTGTGTTGTTTTTTAGAAAATCTCGTCAAACTAAACTATTCTGGACACCAACTAAAGTAACCAGATGGACCTTAAGAAATTGATGCTTCTGTGAAAGCATTAAAAAAAAAAAAAGCCAACTCAACAGAAATAAAGGCCTGTCATAAACTCACTGAACCAAAAAATATGAGAATGGGGAAGAGACTGTTTTCTGTTGCTTCTACATTGGCAACAGACAAGCTAAATAAACGGGACATTTTTGTTGCAGAGATTTATTTTTTTTAACATAAAACTCCGAAGTTTTATTTAGTAAATCACATTCAGGATGAACAAACTGCAGAAAAACAGCAGGTGAAGTATCCTTCAAATACACTATGATTCTGCTTTTTAAAAGGTTGGCTGCTACTGAGACCTGCTAAGCCTTTAGAACCAATAGCTCAATACAGAAATTAGTATGGCCCAAGAGAACTTTCCCACTGCAGCCTCTTGAGACCAGAAAAAGTTACTTGATACATCCCGTCTGCTAGAAAAAAAACTTTGCTGCTATGTGTTACTTCTTTTAGTTTGTGGTAGACACACATGTTGCCCCAAGTATCTAGAACTAGTGTTTTCTATCATCTAGAGAGAATACTTCATTAAAAAAATTATACAAATTCCGAATTTCATTATGACACGTAAAGAAAAATTAAAGTACTAGAGCAGAAGACTGTGACTACCTAGAAACCAGTATTATGACTTTATTATATTTCATGTGGGTAAAAAAACAGTTCCAAATAATTTGAGAAGTCCTCTCTCTTAGGGCAAGGAAAATTACAAGTAAATTTTAACTGGGGAAAATGCGTAAAACAGAAGAATGAAAAATGGAGACTGGAAGTAGACAGCTGCTGACACAAATCAAAAGTTTTCTCAAGTAGAGTCAAGAAGATCCACTGCTTGCTGGATTTCCCAACCCTTGAAGCCACTTCAAAAGACTGAGACCTACATATCTACCGAAATGCTAATTTTCCTTGAAATAGTTATACAAGCAAATCAGTACCCCGTAACTTCTTGTATGTATCAGACTAACACTAACCTGAGGAAAAATAACAGAAATACTGATAGAAACTTTCAGTGATCAAGAATTTAAGAACTGGAATGAAATTAACACCAGTCAATATGTTTTTATATAGATGAGTCTCAACCAGCCATGACAGTTAATTTTTTTCATTTTTCATTTTCATTTGCATTACGAGTTTGCTTGAGGAAGGCAGATGTACTATAAATAATCTCTTGAATAGTATTTGATTTACTTGCAAAGGACACTGCAACAGAATTAGCATTGCAGAGCATTAATGAAGTACATGTGAAATGGATTAAGAGGTGCAAAGTTGAAGCATCTCAAAAAAAAAAAATCAATGGTCCATGAGACAAAAAGTGATGACAGTCAAGGAAGCATTTTTCAATATGGAATGCAGAGGGATTCCGGTGGTGTATCACAATGAAAAGGTTACACTCACACTCTTCAACATTTACATCAGTGATTAGGAGAAGAGAGGAATCAATTCAAACCAAATTTACAGATGACAAAAGCAGAACAGCAAATAATGATAAGCACGAGGAAATTGGTTTGGTAAACTGTGTTCATTCAAAACAAAATACACGTTAGTAGAGCGAAACAAAAGCAACACACTGGGAACAAAGACTAAAGTTCACACCTACAGAATGGTGGTACTGTATGCCAGAAATTTTCAGCTGAAAAGGAGTCATGGTAGACAAGTTATTCAACATCAGCTTTAAAGGAAGAGTAGAAAGATGTGGAGGTTGAATACTGAAGAACTGTGTATGAGTACTGAGGTGAATTTCTTCAAATGCATTGTGAGAATGGTACTGGAGCACACATAGTCCTGGTGGCAAGAGTTAAAAAGGAAAAAGAAAAAGAACTGGTATGCTGAAGAGCCATAAACAATGTTTGAAGGCCTTAAAAAAAGAATAATAGCAACAGACCTTGAAGAGCAGTCTCTTACTATGACAAAAAGAGACAGAGGTGAATTCAGCAAAATGTGTAAGCATATTCATGGAGGAAAGGTGCAGGCAGCACAGGGTCCTTAAATCTTGAGAAGAAGGGAGTCATATGAGCCAGTGCTTGGAAAACCTTAGTTGAATGAAAACTTGGCTCAATGCCTGGGCCCAGAGGGTGGTGACCAGTGGAAGAGAATCCAGTTGGAGGCCAATAAGCAGCAGTGTGGACCAGGGGTCCAGTCCCATTCAAGACCTTCACTGATGATCTGTGTGACAGGGCACCGGGTACCCTCGGTGAGTTTCCTGATACAGTTTGGTTTCCACACAACTGGTGGATACCAAATTGAACATGAGCCAGCAAAATGTGCCTCTCATATTATCAGCAGCAAGCCCTTTGGTCTGGTTCCATGATTCTGTCTACAGATGTCAAGCAGGGGAACATGGAGAAGGTTTTGGTAGAACCTCTCTTATACTGCATGAGAAGATGTATGTGAGAGCAAAGTCCACTTTAGGCCAATACAGATGCTTAAGTACTGCAAGGAAGGATTGCTGTACCATTCATAGATGGTGGTGCACGGCTCAGTGAAGACCATTATCTTTAGAAAGAGCAATCTGCAGCAGAATGAAGACACCTACAGTCCCTTATCATCCACATATTTATTAATCAGAATAATTTACCTTGACTTCTCTGATTAGTTACCTCTGATCTTTATTAATTAAATCTTTCTCTCCTCAAACACCTATCTTAAACTAGACATGTCTGCTCTAAGCCAGGAACTTCTATAACACATAACAATACTTTCACTCATGTTACAGTGTTTTGAAGATTTTTTTCTTTTAAATTGGCTTTAGCACAACCCAGGGGTTATTAACTTATCAAAACTCAAGAAGACAGCAATAGAGACAAATGAGAGAGGTCATAGGATGGGAAAGGTGGGCAAGAAAATTAAAAGCAAACACTATAAACAATTCAGTTTAGTCTATATTTTCAGGAAAAAGTTGTTTCCCAAATTGTATAAGATACATAAGCAGTGTGTGTATATATCTGTAAATGTCTTTACATATGTGTCACATATCCACGAGCACACATATAAATTTTCCTTTTTTTTAATTTCCTTTGATGGAAATTCAAGTCAGATCACACGTCCTTAGAAAAAGTGTATGCAAGTTCAAGCTGATACTCCAAATACTTTTGTTTCCCCCCCCTTTTGTTTTTGAGTTTTGGGGGTTTTTTTAAATGAAATTAATAATCACATACACTGATAATGTATGCGTGTGGGCACTGAAGAAGTGGCTTTTCAAAAAAATCAGAGGATTAAATGTTCTTGTGTAATATGTGGAAAATACTTTCTGCATGTTTCAGAAACATTTAAAGAAATATACTAAGCTAATAGGCTCCCTCAGTTACTATGGTAATAAGCATAAGAGCATATAAACATATAAAAGGTGTTTTTACTTCATATTGATATTGATATTGATCCACTCTCCTATGTTATAAAACACATGAAGTAACAGAAACTGAAAAAATAAGCTAAGATTCTAACACTGAATGTGATTTCTCACAAAAAACTTTTTGGAGACTAAACCCAAATAATATTCCATTTTGCTGTGAAGTTACTGACTTTAAGGTAGAAATTTCATAGAACTCATGCCTGAAAAACATCATTCTAGGCAGACAGCATATTAAAATATCACAGAAATAGTAAAACTAGAAGATACAATATTAACATTATCATAAAAATCTTGGCCTAACTGGCAAACACAACAACAAAAAAGTTTCCTGAAAGTAGTACTTACAATGACAACACAACCATTCACAAATATAATTACTAATTAAACAAAGAAAATATATCTCGAGATGAAAGGATCCCAGAAAACAGACACAGACGTTTCAACCTTCAGACCACTCCTATGCAGGGATCTGCTGGTTTCTCTAGTCCTGTGAAGAGCAGTGAATGCCTAGCTCACCCATCTGCTAGTGGACTTCATGGGGAGACCAGATCTTAATTTGCCACCTAGATAATTTAACCCAGAGTTTTCATCTCCTGCCTGTGGATCTAGAAATTTTTTTTCCACAACCTATAAATCATTACGCATTTATTCTACAACATTATCACAGCAGCAAAGCACAAAAAGCAGAGCCTCAGTTACGTAGATAAACTTCAAATGGTTCTTCACAAAAGAAAGATGGTACACTTAAGAGGTTTACAAAACTCTTTAGTCTTACACCAAACTATCAAATTTGATTTTCCTGTTTTCTATCCTTGTTAATGATAAAAACTGTGTTGCACCGTTTCTTAATGAAATAATTTTGTCTGTTTCCTCTATTTGCATGAAGAAAATATTCAAGATAAAAACTGCAGGATGACAAAATCTTAATATGCAGTTTGGTAAAGTTCTAGTCAGTCTTTGAACAACACGTTTATCTATCCAGTAAAGCTTGTGTTAATGCGATGTAAGAGTTTGGCAAATTCAACTCTAATGGAGCATAAAAGTGCTTTTGCTTGAAAGTGAGATCATTTTTAAAAATTCAAAGCATGATCACTTTTCCCTTTTTTTTGCAGGAACAATCTGATACAAGCAGCAAAGCTTAAATAAACTAGAAACATTTCAAATGATCCATAAAGGATTAATAAGCACTGCAGGAAGTCCTATAGGCTCAGCGTATACATTTTCCATCTTTTTCTCCTGCCACAGGCATGACGTGAAATTCTAAACAGAACTCAAGTTTCAAAGTCACTGAATGTTAAGGTCTGCAGCTTTGATACTAGGGTAGAGTGGGGTCACCATCTTGGAATATTTAATTTAAATAGATAACAAAATATTGATTTTATTAGCATAATAAAGCCCCCAAATTACGGCCCTTCACAAAATTCTTTTTCTACTCACAAATAGGCAAATGGACAAAAGCAAGGCAAAAGGGGTAGTAGTAAGCTACAGGCCACTAATATAACAAGAACAAAATGACAGCTATTATTTTGGCAGAGATAATCTATGCTGAAACACAAAACACACATGCACACAATTTCTTTCAATACAATTTTCTTGTCTTCCCACTGACTTCTATGATTACCACAGAAAGCAGGGTTCTAAACACATTTCTCAATTGAATCTTCAATCAATAACGGTAAAAATCTGAGAAGGGAGATATGGGAAAACGTATTATAGCATTAGTAAGTGTTTGCAAAACAGACTGAACTTACCAATATGCATAAAAGTTGAAGGCAGGGAAAAATATATCAGTAACAATGTACCCTATACCTTTACTTAACTGAAATTAGTTAAAAAAAAATAAAAATCCACTGAAACTGCAAAATTCAATCAGTAGTAGAAACTGCCCCAAGCCTGGTCCAAGTGATGAAATTATGTAGTTATACTTTTGCTTGTAGTACCACAGTTGTAAAATAAGGAATACTTCTGAATTACCAAATGGTTTTCAGGATATTCATAGGTCCTTTTTAAACAGTGAAAAAGGGTGATCATTTAAATAATTTACAGAAAGTAACAGAACTAAGCTAAATAGAGTCTACTTGCTGCTATTAGTTACATGGTATAAAAGAGAGATACTAAAAAAGTAAGAATTAGATGCCTGCAGAAACAAAATGAGAAAACTTCTGGGATCTCAAAAGGAGGTCAGCCTGACCCAAACAAACTCAATTTGCTAGCAAGAATCCAGACTTACTCTAACACTGACGTAGGAGAAGAGACAAATAATTCATATCAGAATTGAGAGTTCCTTGTGTTGGAAGATGGAAAAGTTTAGCCTCTGTTAAGCTTTAAGGCTGTTTACCACCCAAGCTTTCTGTTCAGAGCCAAAACAACCAACCATAGAAACTGTTTAGGTGATAGTTACATACAGACTGGAATAACTTCTTGCAGGAGTAGAAAATAGGAAAGATTCAGAAATGCAACAGACAAATAGAAAGTTATAAAAGAGCATAAATATAAAAACCAGCATGGATAATACTGGCCATATTGGGGAGGGGAGGAGGGAGCAGAGATGTGAAAATGATAAATGTTAGCTCACAGTGAGAGACTGACGCTGAAAGGCAAAAATTATGCTAAAATAATACACTAATCAAAAGGAAAAGTGAATGAAAAGAAAGAAGCAGAGAAGAAACTGAACAAAGGACTAAGAGTAATCATTTGTCTGTATAAAGGCAGCAGAGAGGCCTTGCTTGTACTGATGTCTACAATTCTGGGCATATTATTAAAACCAGACAGAACAAACCAATGTAAAGAACAGCAACACAACCAGTTCTATAAATACAGTAAATTTTTTGTGGTTATAAACATACCAGATACAATGAAATAACATCTCTTCCTACTAACATTTGGAAAAAAAGAAGAGCAGCTTGAGAGGAACCACAAGCATGTCACAAAGAGTAAATATAGTAGCATAAATAAAGTTAATTTTGACTAGTTGAAAGAAAGATTCTTGTTACAAATTCTCAGGATTAATAGAATAATAGAAGATTAATATCAGAAACTGATATGTGTTTAATACAGTAGCTGCCATATGTCTGATCATGTGCAGTGCTAGAAACAATTTACATTAATTCTATACTTGAATATTGAGAAAACAGAAGATGAAAAGGACTTTGATAAATAGCCATGGCCTTTGTGTACTGTGAAAGCCACAGCTCACATAAGGGAACACCAGTGCCTGCTGGTATTTGCCCACCACTAACAATCATGGCAAAAGAGGAATAAAAGGAGTGCAAAAGACAGTCCATGAAAACAGAAGTTGACAAAAGAAAGCCTAGAAATGTGGACAATGCAGTACACAGATGATAAACTTGTTGCTTTGTTTACCTTTCTTTGTAATTCAAAATAGAATTTCGGTGAAGCTGAAAAGATGACAGAGCCACAGCAGTGAAAAACAGAAATATTTTAAACTCTCTCATATAGCCTTTGGAGCTCCTTGACACAAAGTGCCAGATAGAAGCTGTACCTGCAGCAGACTTGCAGTCACACAAATGAAAATACTTCCAGTTTTATAAACAAAGTCATCTGCTAACTAGGAAGTTTCATCTCTTACCAAAAGTTTTATTGAAAAAACTTGCGTTTGACGGAGTTCCTTCAATCATTAAGCACCCAACTAATGTCAGAGACCAATACTACACTGGGCAAATCCCTTTATTAAATAAAATTCCTTTGTTCATAGATTAATACTTCATCAGTCTATGTTATTGGGCAGCAATGACCTAACAAACGTTAAAAATGAACCATTTTCCCAGTATTTAAACTGATTTTGAGTATTTAATTCCTCATGACATTTAAACTTGTTTCATCTTCAGAATATGTTAGTTTATGACTGTGGCAGTGCTATAGAAAGAAAGCAGTACCCTTGAGAGAAAGATGGGCTGCTGCACAGTTTGCACCAGGAGATGACCGTACTTGCAAAACCAGGGGAAAATGTCAGGCAAAACTATGTGTTATAGGTAGTTTTTTCTACCTGCAACCACCCTCACAATTCCTGTCCAAATTAACTCCTCATACAACCTTACAACTCAATATAATTATATATATAATACAGAAAGAACACGATTTTGTCTGTGTTTTAATTTCATGTAACAACGGAACCTCAAGTTTGCCATTTCAGCCTTTTTTCTCTCCTTTCCTGCAAATTCCTCTGTCTTACCTCCACACGACGAACATTTACAATGGACCAAAAGAGACAGGGAAACTTAAAGGGTGCATGGATGAGGCCAAAGGAATTAAGTTAGGACAGACTGAGCACCTTTAAAAAAAAAAACCTAAAACTGTTTCAAAGGATAACTATGAATCAGAAAAAATGGCTCTTCTTCATCACACAGGACAAGACAGAAGGAGCCTCTATGCTCCTAAGACTACCTCATGAGGAAAAAAGTTATCTGTAAATGAATTTATTCCTTTATTCAATGAATTAATAATAACGCATTAATTTGATTTTTACTGTGGAACTTTCACACAAAACTACTGAATGTACTTTTATTTTTCAGAACAGTATCCTTCCCACTACTCAGTGGGCAATCACAGAGGTGAGGTAGAAGAAAGATGAGAGAAAATAACGTCTTTTGTTTTTGCTAACAGCTGATCAATTTGGCTGTTTCACGTAACTGAAAATGAAGAATTGTTAGGTGTTCAAAGCAGAAATGTGTTTTGCCAAAGGCATTATTAACAATTAATAATCATTACACAGTGCCTTGTTTACCTGACCTTGTGTAAATTTAGCAGCCTTGTAATTAGACCCATATTTTGCATATTTGTATATTTTCATGCATCGAATTTGACTCATTCACTCATCCATTAAAATTTGCTTGACAGACATAGATGGATAATCAGGGTACAATTTGTATTTAGTGGATTATAGAAAATTGGCCAAACATATTAAGTTCAATAAAAGCACATTCTTTTCTTTCTCTTGTGGAAGATGCAAAAGCAATAAAATATCCAACAATGGCCCCGAGGCTCTCTGACAAAGTAGGAGAGCTTTCACAATCTCATAGCTTTAATACAGTTTTTTTCTAAAAAATGGATGTTGGGTTTAAAAAAAAAGAACTAAGAAAAAACCACACTAGGCCTACATTTTACTTTATGCAATGCAACAAAGAATTCTTCACTAGAAACACCTCCTATAAAAGCTAAACTCTTAGTATCAAGCACAACTTCACTGAAGTAGACATCTTGTATTCTGGGAAAAAAAAGGAAGATTTTTCTCCCATTTAACTACTTTTCAGTAACTTTCTAAGCAGTTGGAAGAATTATCTTACTACTTTTCTGTTCAGAAAAAAATCACGATAATAAAATATTATTATTAGATTTGCTTAAATGTTTGAGAATAAGTTTTATTATTAGGCAGTTCAGTATATATAACTTGTCTCCATAAAATAAAGGTATGTGGAGATGGCATATATTGCCAATAACACACCTCTGGAAACAGAAAGGTATGGAAAATCTTTACTGAGCAGTCAGTGTAGAAAGCCACAATACTGAACAGAATGAGGAATAAAGGAATTTGTTTACCTCTCTCATAAGCTAAGACAGCCTTGTCCGATAAGTCATTTTACAGTTTTCTTCTGAAGAAACTGACTTTTGCCCAAAAAATCAAGTTAGATGTACTCATTAAATGTGTAACACATTTTTTTTACGACTTCTATAATCCAAAGGGAGCCTCTGTGCAGCTTCTTTCCTAACCCATGTATCTCACCTGTGAGAAAAAGCCACTCATTTCATCCTATCAATCCACAGATCTCTGTAGATTTTGTTTTTTTAGTACCAAAAGTGAAATCTTTAAAATAATAAAGCAGTGGCAAGAGAGTGGAACACCATATTATTGTTTTTAAACCCCTAAGTTAGATTACTATTTTGGCACCCCTTTTAAAATCACCTGCCAACAAAGATCTGAGGCATCTGCAAAGTAATAAACACAAAGCTATGTCTTACTAAAACACTGAAAAACAGCCCAGTAGCTTCTCCTCTAGTAACAGGCACTTCTTTTTTCCCCTCTCAAACAACCTGCTAGATTTACCTTGGACTCAGTTTTCTGTGATCAAATAAAATGCAATGTAGTGATTCAGTCACTTAAGGATTTTAATTTTCCTCTGTCATAAGCCTTGTGGAAGAATACCTACCCCATCCCTCTTTCCTAAACTAAGAAAATTACTCAGGTTTTAACTGTTCAGCTGACATAACTAAAGTACTAAATGTTCAACTAAAGCAACAAGATGAGATCCAAAAGTTGATGAGTTTCCAGGCTCATCTGTGATGGAGAGTAAGAGCTGTCACTTCTTGTTGGTCCTCATCTCTTCATTGAAGGTGAACAGATTAGTCCCAACAACACTGTTGTCTCTTCCCCAAAGATGTCCCATTGCTGGAACAATTCTGTCCCTCTTCAGACTTTGTCTCTCATCCAGTACATTTTGGGTTCAATGCTTTTCACAAGGACAACCCTAACAGAAACTGAAAAGGTTTAGTATCAGGAAAAAATAAAACTCTACTGCACCGTGATTTCAGTTTTAATATTTTAGTGCCCAGAAAGTTCCTCTGGCCTACCAGTGTCAAATGTCAACATCTTTGCAGGTCAAACAAGGAAACCCAGAGGCATAGCCAGTTTTGCTTCCATTCCAGAAGTCTAAGAGGAAGCTATTGGTGAGGACTTTATTTTCTTGGGGGATGAAGGATGCTAGATTAAACACCCATTTATTCAAGAGTATCGATTATTCGAGGTGGTATCTATTTTCATTCAGACCACTGGTGGAGATCACTAAAGATTAACACCAGTAATTGAAATTCTCTCATGTGGTATCATCCACATTTTGTAAAGTTATGGGAACTGCATAAAGTTGAATGAACATTTAGCCTTAATGCTTCCAGAATCAACACTATATTCATGCAGTGCTTTACACACTGGTAGATTTCTCATTCCTCAGTTTTTGGCAGACAGTTCTCAAAAGAGGGGCAAAACAAGGGACAGACTTTAAAATTTATCATGTTTCTAAGCCCTAGGAATGACATTTTCCAAACAGCTACTCCAGTACCTTCTGTAGGAAGGACAATACTCCAACGGTTCCAAAGTTAAAGAGTGATCCAAAACACTTAAGAGACATAAAAAGCAAAACTCCTTAGTTAATATTACTATACGGAGGTAGATAAAACCAATTAATAAAGTCTGCTAGAATATATCTGAAGAGTCTATCATAGTGCAAAAACGTGCATCCCTGGAAGTGTTCAAGGCCAGGTTGAATGAGGCCCTGAGCAACCTGATCTAGTGGGTGACATCCCTGACCACGGCAGGGGGGCTGGAACTAGATGGTCTTTAAGGTCTGTTCCGACCCAAGCCTTTCAATGACTGTATGAGCATTTTTTTCCATTAGTTTATCTGTTTTGAGGATGTTGTGCTGCCTCTGAAGGTCCTTCCTCCTGAAACACGGTTTTTAACAGTCTCCTACTGCTGCATCATGTTTGATCCCTTCCAGATAAGTTCAGTGCCTCACCACAAAGAGAAAGAAGGAAACCTTGTAGCTTAAGAGCTACCTACAATTAAGATGAGAGTGGAGAAAAGTGGAGGGAATAAGATCTGTCTAGATGTTCTGTCTTGAAAAAAAAAGCCAAACAAACAGCCAGTAACCATACTGACTCCATCAATATGAGAGAATAAGCCTTGCTTATGATGCTGGCTTCTCATGCACAGGTCTGTGTCTGGAAAGGTACCAGTTTAATTTATAAAGGAACTCCAAAGACAGATCAGAACATACAGAATTTAAATTACAAATTCTCTATGAGGTATTTCAGTATCTTTCACATAAGGGGTTGGGGAGGGAGCAGGTGTGTTACACCTTATGTTTAATCATACAGGAATCTCTCTGAAGGACCATATCACAATTCAGTTTACTCCATTATTGCTATTTCACTGACTGGGTTAAAAATAACAAAATCCTAACAAGGAGATCCCCAAAAGATGCCCCACTAAAGGAATAAGTCAGTACAAATTCCCTTATCACAGAAAGAAAAAGAGAGGCAGAAAGCAGTAGGAGAGAGGGGGAATTTGATTAATTGCTTCCTTCAAACAAGCATAAAAACCACATGCAAATCCTAAAGAACAGGGTGAGAAAGGATCACCAACACTGCATATCTAGTATTTCTAAAGAGTTGTATTAATCTTAATGCCATTATTCATACTCATAGATAGATAGATAGATACATGCATACACAGGCAGGTATACATAAATCAAATTCTACATGCAATCTTTGTGCCTGATAGGTCAATGATGGGTAGCCTGGTATCCTCCAGTTCCATCGGAAGACCATCCAGCATGAATCGCCTCAGTATGAGAAAAAAATATGTATTATCCAATAAAAATTATTCCAGTAATCACAAACTTCTTTCAGAAATCTAATGTTTTATTCTGCAACAGAACTCAGCAGATGCCACTTTGTGTGTCTTATTTTGGGGAGCAAGGGGGTTCTCTGTTTTTAAACAATTCTGGCCCCTTTGTAGTATAGTCAAATGTTGCTTTGGATATTAAATTGAGAATTTATCTTAAATGGAAACAAACAACTTCGCTAAAAATTAGACATTTATGACTTGCAAATTACAGATACTAATTATTTTCAGTATATACAATTATGATATTCTCAAGAGGTATTAATTTTGGGACAGATGTGCTTTCATCATGTAATTTGGAAATTAAGTTACACTCTCACGTATGGGAACTAAGAAGTCTGAATTTGTGTAAAGACAGGATTGATAGAAAGGAATTTTGTCTTGCTAATTTTCTCTCTCTCTCTGCCCCCCCACCTCTTTCTCTCTCTGATGAGAGTGTGGCCAGCAATCCTCACAGCTGGGTTGCCTCGCACTCAAAGGAATGGGGGCTGACTGCAGAGCTGATGAGGATACACCATCACTTGACTCCACCTCCTATTTTGTCCTTTCAGATAATTCTTCCAAATCCAGTAACTTCTAAAAATTCAAACAATAATTAAGACATACCAACTATAAAATATGCACAATGTTAAATACTTCACATTCATGGTAGAGTGCAGAAATTAAGTGTTGCTAATGCAAACATCTTAAAAAAGACACTATCAATACACATAATCCAAACTGAAGATATTAATACAGAAACTTCCTTCAAATTAGGGTAAAAGGAATAGTATTGCTAAGCTAACCAAATTTTCATTAAGAAAGGACAGCATATTGCTACAAAAATAATCTTCAAAGACAGGTGATGACAAGTGATAAAGGAAAAAAGAATAAAAGAAAAATGCCAGCTAAACAAATCTCAGGGATGATACTGTTGGGGAGCGGGTGCATTAATTAAATAAATCCATATGGGAGTTCTTATTTTTTTGTTTTCCACATCTGAGCTGCAGACACCAGTACCAGTACAGAAAGGAAAAAGACAAGACAAAAAGCAGCATTGTTTTCTGGTGCATTATAAAAACCAAACCCATCTTCAAACATCAAACTTTTGTTTATACTGTTACACAGGAGGTCAAAGGTACAGATTCAAGGCATTCCAAGTATCTGCTACAATTCTGAAACTCAGATTTTTATTTTTAGATAGAACAAGTTCAGTCACTGCATAAACACTTCTATCTTTACGGATAGTCATGGATTTTTGATGCCTCTCTTGCAGATGCCACTTACAAAGCTAATGACTTAGTTCAGGAAAAAAGGAAAACATCTACTTGTCAGATTCTGCGGAGCCCTAATTTTCATGTAGAAGTCTGGCACACCTTCAGAAATCCTCAGAAACGTTCCCCTCATATATTTATGGATTCAAACCTTAACACAATCTACTAGACTGAAGATACTTCAATAGCTGAAACTCTTCAGATGGAAGAAAGTGAACAAGACTGTCATTAAGCCACTGGAACAGTTTTAGCAGGACTACACAGTTTTTTTTCTTTTTCTCCTGTTATAGGATGCTGCACCTGTAGGCAGACTGAAGAGACAATAATCTTCAGCATGGCATGGCATGGCAATAGGGAGGGGAGGTTCACCTTTAGCAATAAAAGAGTCTTTAAACCAGTGTGCCATAACAAAATGCACAGGAGTAAAGGAGTTGTCACTTCACCAGGCTCAATTTGCAAAAAACCAGACAGTACAAAAAACCCCATGTTCAACTAAATAATAGATTAACTAATGTTCAATAAAAAATAGAAGTATAAAGTCCATGGGTAGATGTCATATAATGAAATATAACCTGAAGGCCAGCCTAACCAACCTGGTTGATAAGTTTCTAGGACTCTACAGACACCTACCCATGGGATGCTACACATGGGCCAACAACTGCTTTGAAGCACAGCTTTACTACCTGACTACATACTGGAATAAGGTTCTGCACTCAAATCATATTATCTCCCAAAGCAGGCATACAAAGTAGTCATTTTCTTAAAGCCTGAGGATTAAAATAATAAAAAAAATTCACTTGCATATATCCACTGAAGGAAATATTGGTACTTTAGAAAACAAAGCCTGTGCAGCTTGACTTGACTTCTGAACAAGACACTGAAGCAAATGTGAAGCCACGTCTTATGTAACGGTATTTCACCATTTCTTCCTGCAGATGGAAACATTCTCACTTAAAATGAAATAACATCTCTTTTTAATCTCAGATTCTTCAACTCCACAGGCTCTTAAAACTGTTCTTCTTAAACCTGTAGAAGTACAGGTTTGATGAGTCTAGAGGAGCAAAAAATGTCAACTCTAACACAGCACAGGCTGCTAAAATTGACTATGGTGTTTCCTAGGATATCTCAGACAATTTGTTGCCTTATCTCTGGTGTGACTTCTCTTGGTCAATCCATAATTCCCTAGAAGTCTCACCCAGTGAGAGGGTTACCTTCCCCATCCCTATGCACAGGAATGAAGACACAAGAGCAGAGGAGTTTAGCTAAATGGTGCTGCCCAGATCTCAACGCTCTGAGGTTTTTTCCCATAAGTAACTTACGTCCAGGAATCAAGCTGAAAGGTCTGATGTGCTCCCCATTTGGTCTGTTTGATTCTCAAATGCTTAATCACTCATTCATTTTCCCTCGCTGCACCAAATACTAAATATCAGCAAGAACTAAAGAGCTGCCTAAATGAAGCTGAATATAAGTTTTTGCAATAAACTACAAAGGTTCCTTATGATGAGATTTTGAGTACTGGAATCACTTCTGTTGAGGAATACCTTATTTAATTTTTCTACGAGTACATTATCGAGAAACGGAACAGTGACTAAACATTGCTGGAAATACTTTCGGACAATTGTAACTGCTCTAAACCAGAAAAATGAAAACAATCCTTTTAATATCTATGGACAGGGAAAAATGAACACCTGCAAAACCCATTCCCACTACACCAAAAAGAAAAGCATGCTGTGGCAAATATAGACCAAGTTTTTCTTGTATGCCTTCTGTTGCCTCCCACCCCCACGGTTTTCTTATTCAATTAGCTTCAGGAATGTGGACTAAAAAAGACAGCATCAAACAAAGCTGTTTACAGAAGGAGGTAACTACATAGAAAATATATTAGTTTCCCAAATACTATAAAATTTACTTTAAACTTTCTTTTGAAGATGAAGGTAGAGTCATAATAAAGACTAAGAAACTTTAGGATGGGTAACATAGATATCTTACAAGTATTATAAAACATCCCATATTTTTTCTTTTATAAGCCCATTCAACTCTGAATTACCACAGATGGCGCCACAAAAAGTTGTGTGTTGGTTTTGTTTTTTTTTTTTTTAAATGGGCTTAAAAGTAAGTAATTTTCACTTTCTAAAATCAGTGTTGGATCGTGGATTTCCGTATTATTAGTGACTTCCATGAAAACATTTCTGATAACGACATAATTTTTAGGTCATGAACATGTAACAAACAAATCCTTACAAACGGATCTATATCCAGAGAAAACATGGTCTCTTCAGCTACAGATTTTAACCTTGATTCTCCTGGTGGATGCAATGTGCTTGAGTGCTGTAAGTATGCTGGTTATCCACACATCAGCAGCATCAAGCATTGAAGGCCAACTGACCTTGTTGACTTGTATAATCTCCTAGCAAGCTGGTTCTCTATTAAAAGTTCTGTAGAATAATACAGGTTTGATATTTCAGTGACTGGTTGTTCCAAGTTATTATGGTATAAGGCTTTAATTGTATCAAAATTCCATGACAACTGCTGGTTTTAAGACTTACTTTATGCCTTCATTAGTTTATCTGGACTTCTGCTTCTTGTAATGTCTCTATTTAGTGACTACTGGGATCATTTTCCATCAACAATTTAAATCGAACATAACAAAAACCTTAACAGATTTAAGAGAGCTCTCTAAAACTACTGCAAAAAAAAAAAAAAAAGATGAACAATGATCCTTTTGAGACCAGTGAATTGTTATAAACCCTCTTGTGATTAATTATTTGTTATTAATATAGACTCAGAAGCAACAAGTCCTCAAAAGCTATATAGCATCCACAGAATTTGTGTCAATCCAAGGTATCCAAAGGAGGGCATGTTTGCTCACTCAAAGTGGAGTGTGCCTTGCTCAGGCACCAGTAGTAATGGCAGATCTCTCCACAGGACACACAGATTTGCCCAAGGTTTTAAATTCTTGGCTCCAGAATCTTGTAACAAGTGCTGCGACTGCTACATCAAAGCTACTTATCTTGTAGTCAGTTTAAAGTCAGACCAGATACACAGAGCTACAACCATATCTCTCTACTGCAGCACAAACACACACCCCAAGTGTTGCCAAAATTCATCACTGCTTTGACCAGGGCAACAGATCAGTTCCAACAGAGTACCTTTGAAGACTGTGCTTTCTGTAATCCTCTGAAGGCAGCAACATCTTGTTATTAGATGAGTGATTCAATCACGTAGGTAAACATTACACACTTGGTGGCAATCATAACCACAACCGTATTTTACCCCTGGGTACACTTCCTGTAACATGATGTTCACAATACTGCCATTTATAAGCCCAAACAGACAAATTATTGTGACAATAAGTCCTTACATTCCTGTATTCTACCTACAGAGGAAATTACAAAGTTAGTTTTACTCTAATGATGCAATCCCCATTTCTTAGAACCTGTTCCATGCAGTGTCCAGCCTGGGGAGCCTCTTCTACAAAAAGCTGACAGAGATGTCTAGTATCATTAATCCTTCTCTGGTGAGGTACCAGACTGTGGACTAAGTACAGATTTTGCTTCCTTGCTTGTGTTCACTCATTCTTAGTGGCTAAAATTTGGAGCATCATACTCAGCCTCACTCAGCAATCAGTGAGACGGATGCATGTCCGTCATGGCTGGTAAAATCCAATGAAGAGAGTTAAAACCTTTGTAAAGACATATTGATCATTACTTTGAAACACTTCACTAAAAATCGTATTGATGCTGTAAGTCTGAACCAAACAACTCCTTTACAGGGCAGATCATGGAGAAGTTGCAGTAATAGTGCATCGATTCCAGTTAATAGACTCTATGAGTGCTGTGACAAGTAACTGCTTACTCATCCCCAAAATGCACTACACACGGTGACCAAAGGGTTATCTTTTATTATTCAATAAATATAAATTATGAAAGACATATTATGGTAGCATACTGACTGCCCTGTCCAATAATCAAGATATTTCTAATTTCCTCCTGGTTAACCAAAATATGATTCCAAACAACACTCATCTGTCAACCTCAATCAAGGAGAGAATCAGAAAATCCTACTGTGGAGGGGAGGAGAAAACTCCTGATAATCTGGTGGCAACCTCCCTTCTCTCAGGTTCCAGTAAACTATGAATGGAATCACATTAATCTTCTATCTTTCATTCCAATCTCTCTCAATTCTGCCTTGACTTGGAAGCTTTCAGTACTAAAAATAAACATCTCTGTTTATGTATAAACCAAAATGACAGTGATACAAGTTCAAACTTGGAAAAGACTCAGAAACCCATTTCCACACATACAGGAAGGACTGAAAATAATCACTGGAGTTTATCTGACGGCAGAGTCTAGCTAACTGATTCTGCTTACCACATTGGATGGTGTCACAATTCCTTCTCACTTCTGGCCCTTACTACTCTTCATCACATGCCCATATACTACTAGTACTATTAGCACAGCAATAAATAAAATATTGCACTATTGCCACTACTGAACACCTTTCCCTAACACCAAAGAAGTTCCTTACCCCTACCCATCCCCCAAACAAAAACGCCTTCAATGCATGACTGTTGTGAGAACATGATTATAAAAGTCATCACATCATCTACAATCGTATTTTCACCTGTTCATGTGGTGCACACCTGTGGGTTGTTGGCACTGCACTTCACTGAGGTGTGGGAGATTCCAGGTTCAGAAGGAGCCCTGTCATCTTTGTTCTCTTAAATGAATGTGCCAAGCAATCCCAAAACCTGTGTGAATGCTGCCGCCTCTTATAATGTTACCTTGTTTAGAAATCTTTTACCTTTTTAAGTGCACAAAATACTAATGCAAACCCCTTGAACATATATACAAGAGCCAAGACAGCAATATATATATAAAAAATAATTCCAAGATCTTGAATAGCGTACCAACATGCTTTTATACCACGACCTAATGTGCAAGCAAGTAGACCACCCCACAACAGGCAAGAAATGAGAAATTTTGAGGGCTATTGAACACTGAATTTTCACAGCTGAACAGTATATAAAGTTATTTAGCAGTGTTCAATAGCCTTCAAACTCACTTCTGCCTGTGGGTTAGAGTGGTCCAGTAGAAAAAGACTGTAAAACAAAAACAGTGCAATACTGGTTGCACCAAGATTTTTTCAATATTTTTTAAAAACCCTTTTTAAAGTTCACATCATTTTATGTGTTTTGAAAAACATAAAAATATCTACAGATGCCATGCACCATTAACCAGACAGCATAGAAAGAGCATCTATATAAAAGTAAGTTTTAATATTTTCATATTTATAAATATACTACTAACAGTACTACAGGTGTATAGATGTTTTAAAAAAATATTAAAAAACTGCTGCTTCAAGGACAACAGCTTCTCAGTCCAACCAGATCTGTACTAATTTTGCTACTGCTCAAATGGCATTTACAATATCTTGGGCTGGGGGGGGAGTTCAGTTCTTTACAGTTGGCAAAACTAACACTTCAATAGCTGAGTAAGATTTGGGATTCATTTTATTGATGTGAATACTGATTTTTACAGGGTTTTTTAAAAGGGAATTTAAGAATTGGTATTTGTTTACAAAGCGCTCAAAAATGAACATTTGAACATTCCAGTGGGAAACACAAAACAGGTTCCAACGTAATAATTAGATCCACTTACTGAAAATGAAATTACACCCTCCTTAAGCACGAAAGTTGGTCAGTTTTTCCATTTATGCTTGCATATTTCAGCTTTCAGCCATTGCCTCGCATGGATGTTTCATTGATGGCTGAGGGTAACACTTCAAAAATGAACTAGCTAAACAAACTTCCCAGCAGCACTTGACAGAGCTACACCTATTCTTCCCCATTTCCAAAGCAGTACAGAATTAATTACCAGTTCTATGGATCTATTGTAAGTATAATAGACTAAAGAGCTATCACAGACACATTTATTGTAAAAGCACAATCCCAAGAGTGTCTAGTAGAGGGCCAAAACGATTAACACAAATGCTTTGTCAGATCAAAGATAAAACCTGCACCGCCCAATTGAGGAATGAATTAGAACAGTGGGTTATCTTTCAAATTAACCAGGGCAGTTAGTGAGGAAAATTTCATGAAAGTGTAATTCTTAGCCTTTGTGAATCCACACAGCAGGCATTCTGCCAGCTGACAAGATGATGAAATTTTCATGCTTAAAAAAGCCCTCTTCATTTCCCAATTTAGATTAGCTAGCGTTTCTCTCTCTTTTCATCTATTTGCTCTTCTGAAGCAGAATTAAAAAAAAAAAAAAAGAAGCACACAACAGGATCAATCTCTCATAGAATAATGCATTTCTGAGAAGAAATAAAATCTTTACATGTCATTTTTAGATATATTTACATTTAATAGTAAGATTATAAAAATTGATATTGTTAATACTATTAAGAAAACCATAAATACTGGAGCAATGGTAGATACGTTTTGGAAGTCAGATATAAAACATTTCAATGTTTAATGGCAAAAAATTATTGCGGAAGCAGAAATTTTGATACAAAGGCGAGTAATTTACAAAAACAATGGGATTGTGGTAGGCTTATGAAATTCTATTTATGCTCTTGCATTTGCATCTTTTTAAAGGAATGTACATCATTTAAAGGAATACATCATCACAGTGTATATTTATTTATCACAGTTTCACGTGCCAAAAAGGGCAAGTAGATTTTCTACTTTTAGATTTTGTGGCACTCCGCTCCGCCCTTAAATTTACACTGCCACATATAAAAGCATTTCAACAGATTAAAGGAAACAACACGCAATGATCTTTAAAAAAATCTGATTCAAAGCTCACTGGAAAAAAGTAAGCTTATTCATCTCAGTGAGCTGTGGATCAGGCTGAGAGGCTCTTGATAGGGCTGCCTTCATAAAAGATAGCTCATTATTTTATAGGTTAAAAAATACATTTTCTCATTTTATGTTTTTGTATTATGTTCCATTTGACAAACATACAAACTAAGAAATATCTAAAAAGAAAATAAAAAATGGAGTGACACCATCTTTGACCATTATAAACTGGTATTTCTGTGCCTTTCAGATGCAATTCACTACAAAAGGAGATTTAAATAAGCATCTGAAAATTTCATCAAATGTTTGTTCGGACAGTTCTTTGTCATATTACATCTGGGTGTGTCTTTATATCTTATAGGATTGATTATATATATTAGTGCAAACACCCATTTGATGAATTTCAACTCTAACTGTTATACAGTCACTACAAGTACTGGATGAAAGCAGTAAACTACAACTCTCAGCATCTGATTTTCTAGGAGCTAAACGGACAAAAAGTTTAGTTGCCCAACTCCGTGAAAAGCCCTTTTGTAAAATGAAAATTATTGTGCAATCTGGAAATTGCATTTTACACTAAAAAACTGTATTCCACAGTCAAAAAGTAGTTTTAAATCTTATTATAGCTAACCAGGTTAAAAGTAAATTCTCAGTACTAAGAATATAACTGAATTTATAAAAGCTTTTACTTAAATGGGCAAATAATTTTCTTTTTAATTATTTTCATTATCCTATATACCATGTAGTAAGATACTTAATAGATTCAAATACAATGTAAGCACATTACAGCATTCAATATTCAACCATTTCAATTTGGGTCACAGCTTGATCTTAAAAAACAAAACAAAACAATCAACAACAACAAAAAAAAGAACAGAGTAAAATAAGGAACCACTTTTTGTTCTTATGAGTAATAAGAATTTTTCCTGTCCTAAATGTATCTTTCTTCTTTCAAGTTTACTATTGCATATCTTATGTACACGGTTTTAGCACTTTATATGCCTGACATTACTTAGCATGTGGCCTTGTGTAGTATCATAACGTATGTACATTAAATCTAAAAAGTAACTTTCACATAAAAATTCTGAAAACATATTACTTAGACATATTATTTAATAACACTTTCTATAATTTAACATAATATATATACTAGTATCAACTGAATGATAATTTTGCAGCCAGTTGGCCTTTGCAACGAAATAACAAAGAGATTTCACATTTTGGTCACTTAACCCATCTAAGCCATCTAACTTTAACTTCAATGGAAAGGAATAATCTATCCCTACCTTGTGAAATAATGCTTGAATTTAAATACTCTAAGAAAGTTCTGTGTTCCTTTTGATAAAGATCTTCAAAAGAAGCATTCATACATTCAGAAATTATTACACTTTGAGAAAAGAGCTTAGAAAACACCTACAATTGCAATAAGAACTAATACAGAAGAAAGATAACACATACAGAAGAAAGATAACACAAAATGTACACTTAGTATTAAACCATAATGATAATTCTTAGCATTGTAGCTGCTGTCTGCAAAAGTATTCTGTGATACTTAAAACACACCACGAATTAGATATGTCATTCATGTAAAGGCCAAATTTTCAAAAACAATTTACTTTTTTGAGTATATCAAAAATTATGAGCAACCAAAGGTTATGACTGCCTTCAAAATTTATGTCTATCCTGTAGCTATGTAAACATGCAATGCTGAACAACAAAAATAAGCAAGCAGGCAATAGAATGAAGTGATCTATGAAAATTTGACCAAAATACCTAGCTGCCAGTTCACAAAATATGATGTTTCCAGCATATCAGAAATGCAAAACATACTGATATAATTTTATAAGCATGGTGGGTTTTGTCCTACCCAGTCACCACTTGGGACAGTGCGAAGACAGGGATTTCAAATATTACACTTTTTTTACTCACAATGCCACACAAAGCCAACCACTAGTGCTGGCACTTGGGATTTCTTGCACCACTTCCCCCAAAAAAGAGAATTATATAAATTAACTATCCATCTTTCTCCTCTTTTTTCCCTTCTTAATCATTATGAAGAAAGATTCACAGTACTTCCTTTCCTACTGTCCTTCAAAGACTTTTTACAGACCTACACTCCGTCTTCCTTTTCACAATATACATCAATTTGGGTTGGAGAAAGAGAATCGTATTTCAGTGACATGAGAAATTGGTATCTGTGTATGTGATAGGCTTCACAGATTTTCCTAAAAGCATTATGATAATCAACTCTCTGCACTCTGGCTAAAAGTCTGGAAAACAGAGAGCTACAACATCTGTAACAATGTTGACACACACTGCTACAAAAATTTGAGTACATCTGACTATCTTGAGATCGAACTGAGAAAACAAACATTCTAAATCAATATTTGAAATCACAGATTGTTTGCCTTTCATAAAGTTGGGGTTTGATGTTGCAAGCTACTACCTTATGCTATACAAAAAAAAAGTAACATGACAGTCACTAAAAATTCAACACTACTTCAAACACTCATTCCATATGGCAGAGTATTTTCTGAATACTTACATTATAGTATTTTCTAATGTAGCGTCTAATATCCAGCAGTAACTTGTTGTTCATTTGAACCACATAGTTGAAAGGAGGCTCGTCACAGTCAGTCTTACTGCACCTTTGCAAGCTGGGTTCAATAAATCGTCCCTGAAAACAGAAGTGTAAAACCAGCATGCATCACTGCTACAGATGGTAGAAGTTACCACAGGAGTTTAGACAGTAATAGTCTTAAAGGGCCTGTAATACCTGGGCCTTCTTTCTTCCCCTTACAGTTGGCCAT
Source organism: Corapipo altera (assembly GCF_003945725.1). Classification (NCBI taxonomy): domain Eukaryota; kingdom Metazoa; phylum Chordata; class Aves; order Passeriformes; family Pipridae; genus Corapipo; species Corapipo altera. The sequence goes on from NW_020884872.1 coordinate 12,779,082, forward strand.
ACCCACATGAAGATATCTCTGACCTACAGCTTTCCCACTCTCTTCTTACCGAAAGCTCTTTTGGAGAACACGCCATAAAGTTAGTAATTAAAAAAAAAGATGTTGAGTAAAAAAAAAAATTGATCTGTGGACAAATCATGCTCCCCCATCTCTGCCCAAGCAACACAGGTTTGCTGTTTTAGCAGGGCCATCAAAGTTCTGCCCCAGATCACCGAACTGAACATCGAAATCAACTTAGAAATACAAATCACGAAATTACCAATAGGGTTGTAGAGACAAACCTCATTAAACAAGAATCTCGTGATCATCTTTTATTTTCTCTGAGTTCAAAGAATAGTTTTGCACCATCTCATTCCCTTACTTTCAAAACCTTCTGAACACCTGACAATAAAATTTCAGAACCTGGACGTGTTGCGTGAATAACTGAAATTAAGTTACTGGAATTCTCACTAATATAAGAGCAATCTGGTAGGCTGAACATTCATAAAACTTTCAGAAAACTTTTTTCAAGGTAAGACTTGACTGATGTGAGCCATCTTTGCTAAATGGTCCCACCCACAACACTAAATAATTCCAAGTGGAATACAGAGGCCTTTTTTGGTTCGGATTCCGGATTTCTTTTGTTATTTGGCGGTGGGGATGTTTTGGGTTTTTTTTAAGGAGTCTGACATCCACTTCTCTCCAGTTAGCCCATCTGCAAGTTGTCAAGCCTACAAGCAATTAACTGTCTTATTTACAGCTGCAGTGAACAAAAGTCAAGGATTCACAAAGTATCACTAGATTTGTATGTCTTTTCCTCTTACTTGCTTCCAAAGACTGCTTTATTTTGGTTCAAAAAAATGCAAAACATCTGCTGTTTGTCCAAATTAACTTAAAATAATTACTTTTAATTTAGATAAAAGATTTATTTGCTTTCAGTTTCAAGGTTTTCAGTACTCTGAAGCTCACTAATTTGCCGATGACTAATACATACATAACATCGCTGTAGAGTTAAATACTTGGCCCTATTTCAAGTTGTTATCCAAGGTCAGAGATACATTTTTTGGCAGAACTTCTCAACCAGAATGCACCCCTATGACTTTTTATGTTCAATTCACAAAGACAGAAGGAAAGATAACAGAAAAACCTCACTGTGAAGAAGGGAGGCGGGATGTAGCAAGATAAACACAAGTTTAAAGCACACTTTGTTCCAATTAATATGATTTAGGATAAGAAATTGCCATTGCTATATGAAAGTTTTATTATATAGAGAAATGCAAAAATGGGAAAAATATTTCAGCACTATCCTATCAGCAAATATCTGTTTCAAAGCTATAAATAGCAGGACTGAAACAATATGGTATCTCCTCCTACATCATATGAATCCTATCTGAAAAGCTGTTCTCTCTACAAGTATTTTTTCTCCCTCACCAATGAACAGAAATAAAACAATAAAAAAAACTAACCGAACCATCAAAGACATTGTCATAAATATTTTCTGTTCCGCATTTGAGGCAGCAAAACTTGAATCTTTCACAATCCCTATATTTCTCCTCATCAGTGAGCTGAGCTGGGCCACCAACCAAGGCATCATTCTCCTCATCTTTATGGTAATGGTGATGGACTCTGAATTGGGAGGGATCCAGTCCTATTAATAAGAAACAAAAATTTCAAAAGACTAAGAGGTCAACCATGCAAGCAGGCTTATTTTTCATATGCTTGGTGAAGCAGATTCAAAAGAAAGTTACAAAATGTAAATTCAGAAGCTGAAAATCTCTCCTTAGCAAAACTTCCTCTATAAAACATAAATACATTCTACAATTTTTAACCATGAATAAAGGTTCACAAAACATGAAGAAAGCTTCTTACTTATCTTCTTACGCAAGATTGCTTTATAAATAAAACAAGCCCACTGCATTATCATGGGAGTATGCAACAGAACATTTTGTTTCTGAGGAAACCACTCCTAGCAGATAGCTTTATTGTTATTTTCTTCTTAAGTTACACTGAAAATATTTCAATAAAAATGTGCATCATTATTAAGAAACAGTCTTTAAATCAAAACGGCACCATTAAAACCAAAAACAGAGAATAAAAACCCCATTAAAGAAACGCGGGTGCACTGCTATTACCAACTCCTTCAAGTCCGTGTACAACTGCCAACTCTGATTTCAATGCAGTGGTCGATTTCATTTTGGCTCAGTGGTTAACAGCATGTAGGTTTCAATCTAATGCAGTGGTTAAAATTCAGTAGCAGCATTTAAAACGGCAGCGCTGGAGACAAAGTGCTTTATTTTTGATTGCCAGAACTCAAGATTTTAAACAAATAAATACACAGAAAGATCCTAAAAATACTGATTCAACCACAAATAAGTAAATAAGCAAGTAAGCGCGAAGTTCATTGCCCTAGGAATGAGACTGCCAAAGTAAACTTAATAAAAATCCACAGGTTTTGTCATCCTTTGTCATGTGCAACCTTTTAAAAGTCCATGCATCTCATTTACAGGGGTTTTTTTGTTAACTCTAGCAAATAGCACATGTTAGGAAAAAAATTAATCGAATGAGCACGTAGGAGAAAACATTCAGAAAACCATGGCTTACTTTATTATTAAGAAAATCAGAAAAGCACTTCAAAAAATATTTTTAACAGACATTAATTAGGCCAAGTTGCAGATTACTATGCATTAACCCAGATCTCCTATAAAGTTCAGAAAAAAATAAAGTAATTCCCACAGAAAGTACAACAAAGATCAGAAATAGAAAGTAAAGCTTAACCTTACTATACTGTACCATGAGACTTACAGACAACTAAGAACAAGGCTGGGAAAAACATTCAGCTAAACTAGACAACTACTATTGTACTTAAAAAACAGTTGTGTTTTACAGGCAGATACAATCTTTACATAAAAGATTCGATATGTCTGACTTAACTACCGCTATTCGGAATTTCTACTTTGCAGTCCTAAAACAAATTCAAGGACAAGGAAAAATTCCATTGCCAAATAAGTTTATTTGGTTCTTGTTAGAATACGGGTTTCACTAATTTCAATTTTCCCAATTTTAATTTTATCAGAAGAGAAAAATGTCAATGCATAAGGGTAACAATTCATCTCCAAGAGGTTCTTAAACTTTTATTACAGTTCTCTATTACTCATTAAAAGAATGAGCAAATAAAGCAAAAAAACCTGTTAATAGCATATTTTACACTCTAACACATACAGTACCCATAAAAAAAATCATGAGTGTTTTTTTCTGATTTTCTTTTTTTAAAAAATAATAAAAGGGTTGGTAATATATCTGCTGTTTTAGAAAACAAAAAGTATGTTCTGCAACACATGGGTAGTAGATAAAAGGTTTAGAAAGGAAACTTGATTTCAGTATTCAGATTTTGCAAAAAAATACCTAACTATGCAGTAGGTTGGATCTAAGGTAGTAATGGTGAAGACAAACAAAAATTCTTGGTTTACTCTGAGTTCAGAAGTGGAATGAAAAAACATCATTGCAACTTTCTGATACAGATACCATTAAAGTTCAGCTAGAAATCTATGCTTGGTTGTTTCCCAAAAGGCAAATATGGAGCAAAAAAGTTCACTATAAGATAAAAGAAGATAATTATGGTCTTCAGACAACTGCAGTTTTCCAGTATTCAGTCAAAAACAGCGGTAGTAAATACACATCTCCTCATTTAGTAATAATTTAACAGAAAAAAAAAATTTATTAATTGCAAGAATTTAAATCACACCTATCTCTGAACCTTCTTAGCTGTTTTGGCTGGAGAAAACAACAGGAAAAATATTGTGCTGAATCAAGCATACATCTAACTTTTGGTGTGCAAACAGCCATTGTGAAATAAAAGGGAGTACAAATCAGGCTTTTAAAGAACATGCCTACCTTAATTATCTTGTGGAATTGGGACCTATTTTATCTATTATCTCCTTTCAGAAATAGTTAGTTGGTTCAATTAATCCATTTCAGCACACTAACTGGTATCCTCTCAGACCAGGCCACAGTGGTCATATTATTTTACTTGGTAAACAAAACAGGGGCTATCTGATGGGGTGAAGAGAAAAAAAATAATATCTGGGTTTGGTAATTTTTAAATTAATAGGATGAGACTAATCAGTGAACTTTGAACTCTTCTTTTTTTCTTTTTTTTTTTTCCCCCTTCCATGACATCAAAAAAAAAATAAAAATCAAAAGGACTTTGACTTACTCTGACAGGAAAAAAATCTTCAGGGCTATCATTAAATTACCTGCACTGCAGGTAAGCTTTCCAACCTCTCCAAAACTGCAAGGCTGGATGCAGGACAAAGCAATGCAACATCACAAATGTGCTGATGAAAGCACTGCGGCAAAAGTAAATAATCAAACTAAGTTCCGGGACTGGATCCTGAATTATTTAATAGAGTTATTAAAACATTTACTAACCGGCAGCAAAGCAGGTTACTCGAGAACCTGAAAAAAGGTCAAACAGATTTTTTACTCAAGGCAGGATTTTAAACACAACATTTCTGCCGATCGGTCCCGCCTTTCCCCGCACTCCCTCGGGAACAGGCGCGTCCCACGCCGGGCAGACGTGCGGCAGAGGCCGCTGGCTCCAGGGCTTTTTCCCTGGACGCCGCATTCCAGCCGCAGGTGCGCCGGGAAGCGCGGGAAGTTCCCGCCTGCACCTTTTCCCGAAGGACATTTTGTGGGAGGCCGGGAAACGGCAGCCGGTGCTGCCACCCCGCGGCGAGCGCCGCGCACTGCGCCGGGCCGGGGCCGCCCGCGGGGGTTCGTGCTCCTATTCATTCACATTTTTATTGTTTCTTTTATTCATTCCGAGCACCCAGCGCGCTCTGGCAAGTCTCAGTTTCTGGACGGGTCTAGAGCATGTCAAGAACACCCCGCTAGGCCACGAACAGAAAATTCACACACTCTGGGGTCTATCATCGTATGTCATGAAGTTTTGTCATGACTTTAATCTTAATTTCCCTCACTGTCCTTTCACTTCACTTCCTAATGTGAGGCTAACAGTAGGAAAGCCAGAACCTGACATAATTCCTGTGTGTCACAAGGACACTCCTGATTTCTGTCAGGAGAGTCAGTCCGAGTGACTGCCAAACACTACATTAAAGGCACCTATTAAATTACTAATAATAATAATAAAAAAAAAGACAATATCTTTAAGGTGGTGGTGGGTTTCCTTACAAGGAGCAGCTAACACAGTGCATGGAAGTAGGAACCAGCACTGGGAAGCACTCTCAATGACAAGCCTCATCGTGACCTGGTAATGACTCCCTAGAATCAGGCAGCCTTCCTAAGAAATACCCAAATGCCGAGCAATCTGCAGAGCACCACCACCTGTAAGGCAGCAGCACACACCACTTTCAAAACATCATGGCACTGTCTAGGACAGAAGTCATCAGCTTCCATCATTTGGGGTAAATGATGTTATGCAGTAATAGCTACAAAAATACCACGGTTAAATGACTCTGCTTCCACAACGTTTAGATACTTGCAACAACACAGAAATAAGATGTGACTTTTCTTTGAGACAAGGAGCAGTAGTTACGTATTAACAAAACTCCCCTTATTTTAAATACATTTAGAGAATTAGTCTGCTAATACAGTTTAAAAGCTATAGGTATTTTCAGCATGAAGTAAGGTCTCCAAGCATTTAAGAAGATGAGATTTACTGAATGATGTAACTGATCAGATTCCACACTACTTAGTTCCAGAAACCCTGACAATTCTCATCTTGTCACTGATTTTCCTCAAGAACTTCAAGACAAAGTGAGTGAGTGCAGGAGTAGGCCCATGAGGTTCTCATTTTTAGTAACAATGAATTTCCATCACTCAAAGGCTAGGCAGACCTTCTACAATGTCCAAAAACAAAAGGAAATTTTCAGCTGGATTCCACAATGAATAAATAATTTAAGGGGTTCTCTGCAATTTTTAGGTGTCGTTATTTGCTCTTGTTCTTCGGTGTCTAAAATAGTTTAAAATAATTTGCTTTAAGCACAGGCAGAACAAAAAAAGTTTTCATCATTTTGATATGAGCCAAGCTTCCCAAGCAGAGCTCAGTTATATCTACTTGGACTAACACATGTCAATGAAACATTCTCCTTAAAAACAGATTATGTTAAATGTGCAGCCAAGATCTTTTTCCTACAACCACTCTACGTAACACAATAAATCTGATCAGGTGAAGGAAGACACACACAACGAGAATTCAACAAAGTTTTGGTCCACAGGTACAACACTTAGATATCCTCTAGAACATCATCATCTTTCTCCTTCAGACCAGAAACATGTGCCCTTCTGCAAGAACACAGGAAAAAAAAACCAGGAATGTGGATGTGTAGCATGATGAAAACACTAAGCAAAAAAGCCCAACTTAGCATCACAGAACAATAAACAGTTTTCATATTGGCTTGTTTTAGCAAGCTGGACTCAAGTATTCTTGTACCCTTTTGTATCTTCCAAAGGATTTTCAATTTCTTTGAAACAAAACCACTTGACTATACTTCCAGTACTGTTAAAAAAAAAAAAAAAGCTGTAACATAACCTTAGCTTGCAACGATTTATGTGCGATTAAGCACTGTATATAAAAACCTAAGCAGAGCAGAAGTCTTGAAAAAGACCTGACTTCACTCTCAAGCTCAATTTAAGCATTCCCGAGAAAACAAAGCTTAGAGGTGGTGATAACATTTTTGCTGCACAGCAAGGTCAAACTGAACACACTTCAGATCTAAGACTGGAATAGATACATACAGGTTTTCAGATGGACAACTGTAGACTATCAATAAACTCTCAGCTGCATGATGCTATTATAGACCATAAAAGAAATTTTCATCTGGAGCACACTATAGTGCAAAAAGCAGCACAGGCGTTTGCAAACAGTAGGTGCTATCAAGTGGCACACAGTTCTTAAGATCTGGGTAGTTAATTTACAAGTCTGAAGAGAGCCAGTCTTTTTTGAAAATCCAACCTGTTGTGAATAAGGAACAACTCTGAATCTGATCTTAACTCTACAAGACTGACAATCATTGTCAAATAAACTAAACTAGCTTCAGAAATCTTTCCTGTCTTTTACCTAAACGAAATACAAGTTTGCTGCCTTTTTTAAACTGCTTCACCCTAACCAAGAGTGCCTGACCTTTTCAGTCAGGCATACCACACAGTTGACTATGACATCAAGGGAAAGTTGTATACCAAGGCCTTGCCACATAACAAACAGAATGGTTTGTATGGTCAGCCTGCATGTGTGAAGCAGGGCTGACACCTCCTCAAAGCACGAGAGCCATTGAGGACACACTGCATCACCAAATGCCTCCAAGAAATACCTTTGCTGACTCACAGAAAAAAGCAAAATTTCTGTCCTCCCCTTCCACTCTACTCCTGACAACACAGAAATGGACATGGAAAAAAGCAGCATGTTACACAGATTGTCTTGGGAGATTAAGAATCTTTCACAATTCTACATTACCCTTCCTAAGAAGCAACAAGGCAGGAACTTACTTGCATGCATTTCAAGTACAATCTGCAAGCTAATCCACTGTTACTAAGGGAGCTACAGAGATGCTCAAGTGAATGGTCCTGAAGGCAACACGTTTAAAAAGACCAAATCCTGGATCTTGGCCATTACCTAAACCCAAAATGCTGAGGACTAGCTCTTCCTTTGAGCATTCCAATATTCCAAACGAAATAATTTCTGCAGGTCTGAAATTCCTGTAGACACGGGCATAGTATAAATGATTCATTAAACACACAGTGCAACTCTCTAAGAAGTTTCCTTGTGGGAGAAGACAAGTCTTGTCAAGAATTCAGTAGCCAGCAAAATTAACAACTTTTCCCATGTCCTTGAGTAACAGTTTTAAAAATAATGAACTAGATGTGGGATACAAATCACAAAATTTCTTTTTATCAAGGAGACCAATCACATCTGTTGGTGAAGCACTTTTAGGGAGGAAACAACACTTAAAGGATTACACACACAGCATTGTATTTTCATGGAAAGAGACTCAATAGAACTGTAAACAAATTTTCAAACTTTCAATCTCTCTAGGTAAGAAGTCTAGGGAATAGAGAAGAGGCCATAGGAGTTGTGCAGAAAAATCTCTAATTCTAATTATTAGACATCCTTTTAAAAGGAAAAACTAGTCTAACAAGAGCAATTCCCTTTTGCTCATTTGAATAAAATCTGTGGGTCACTAACATTACTCACTTTTTTTTTACAGCACCTCTATTTTTTGGGACCACTTCCTTCCTATGGAGCAGTTAAGACTGTTACTAAGGTTTCATGTTTTACCCACTAGGTCAGTTCTAACAAACAAGATTTCACTTATACCCTACTAAAAATGTATATTCTTTCATTATAACTATGACTACTTTTTCCCAGGGAAGATGACAGCATTTCCCTCTGCAAAAATGCTAGTTCTGGATGCACACTCTGGAACTCCTTCAGTAACTTAAGAAAATCTCAAGACGTGCAATAGTACTGTCATTTATGAACAGTAAATTTTTGCAACAAGAATTATAAGATTGAGTTCATGTCAATGAGCACCTTTGGAAAAACCGCTATTCTGCAGACACCACAGAAATACACTTACAGTCCACACTGCTTTCTATGGGGTGTGTAATACATGCTATTGTTCAATGTAAAAAAACTGATCTGGGGAAGTATTTAGGTTGAGAAACACACATTAAAATGTGTTACTTTGACCCTTGTAATTCTTTAAATAAACTGAATTTATGATACTTACCTAACCATGTCGCAATAAGAACAGAATCAATTCCTTCTATGGGCTCACATATTCTAGCAACTACTGGATGTATTTGTTGTGACAGGTAGTACTGAGTATCAATAGTAAGATTTTCTTGCTTTTTTAACTGTTCTGGAGCATATGCTCGCTGGCTGGCACTGAGATCTGATCCATCCTAAGACAGGAGACACGTACAAAACAAAGTGTGAAAATAAGTCCATGCAAAGGATTATGCTTCAAATATTACGCATTTTTTTAATGCAAAATTGTTACACAGTCATTCTCTTTTGATTGATTTATTATGCATCCAATGCGAATCCAGCAGTAGTAAAAAAAACCTGCATTGCTGATGCTGGCATCAACTAGCAAGTTCAAGAATGCAAAACCAGCTTGTATTATTGCAGCCTACACGTGCAAATCAGTACGAGCAGACAGAGTAAACAGTCCCATCTGTCAATTCTGAAATGCACAATGAAAACACATTGTAACCATCAACCCAGTTAAAAATACATGGAGGGCAAGCATTTTGGATTCACTTTGTACTAAACTAGAATTATCATTCTGCACAACAAGCAAATTCTAAGTCGTGGATATTAAAACTATCTCTGTTTTGCTAGGAAATTTATATTCTTTGATCCTATAAAAAACAAATAAAATAAATGGTCAAAGAACGGACAATCATTCATTGGCATGCGAATAAATAACAGAGGCAATAGGGTTGATTTGGAAAAGTAAATTCTAAAATACTCAGAAAGACTGAAAGAAATGCATGGTGATATATCAAGACAAGAGAGAAACACTGCTCGGAGGTTAAAGTATACATTACATTCCTCTCCGATTTGAAAGAGGAAGATAAGGAGAAAATAATTCAATTTGGGAAGGTAATAATTAAATTGAAAACAGTATTCATGGAGGAATTAGGTATCAACTCTAAGAAGACAGTACTCTTCTGGAAAAAGTAACTCATTTAGTCTGTAGAATTGTATTCCCAGTCCCCAACTGCACTAGGAAATTTCATTTTTAATGTGTCAAAAATCTTAGAGAAGAACTTAAAGTAGTATTTTAGCAAGCATTCTATAACAGAAATAAACCTTTATGGGGATGGGGCGGGGCAGGGCAGGGGGAAGTACCACAACTTTTTTTTTTGGTAAGTACAGTCTTTTTTCAGCAAGATAAAACTAATGCATTAACACATGACACCTTCATTTTATCATTTAAGACGAGCTACTGGTTTCAATAGGGTCAGCAACCATGGGCTGAAAACCCATCACTAATAAAGACAGACTGCAAGCCATTCGTCCCTCCTACTCCTTTCACACAACGCAGTATTCAGAACAAAATTAATTTAGGACTATTCAGCTCATCCAGCTGCTTTGCAAAAATAATTACAATGCAATTTCTTCAGCTCCCTTCTTTCAAAAAGTATATTCTTCTCTCGTATTGTGCCACTGCTGAGCCGTAACCACAGCCCAACTCTCATAAGTCCTGGCAGCTTTGCCCTGCCAGGCTAGGAACTTTCCATTAAGTCAAAATACAGTATCTTACAGCTTTCAAACAGCGAAGGAGCTGAAATAGTGGTCCATCTAATTCAACCTACACTTTCTTTTTAATTAGCAAAACCAAAGTGGAGTGCCTATTTGTGAGATAATTATAAGTGTTTATAGGATAAACATCTGAAATCAGAAAGTTGCTCAAATTCCTCAGTCTACACATAGAGCTACTGCCAGACCCAATGACTATAAATTGAAGACACAGGTTAAGACTGGAAATAACAATGACACTATTTAACCACCACCATCATTTAGCTTTCCAAGTTTTCCAAGAATTTCCACAATTTTCTTTGCTTAAAACGAAGACTGGGTATTTTCCTTAAAGTAAGTTCTAGTTCCAAACATGAATGAATTCAGGGAAATAGTTGGATGAGCTGAGCTTATCCCAATGGCTCTACAGAACTAAATTTAGTACAGATAACCAACTATTTTAAAGTAACCTCACCACAAAGAAATACCAAAACATATTTTTGCAGGAGCTGAATTGGTTTTCTTTGCCATATCTCAAAACAATACCTAGTATTTAGCTACAGAGAAGGACATTTTTACCTGACAAATGATATATGACACTGTGTCTCCTGCCTTCACCTTTCGGCCTCCTTGAGAGTTTATCCACATGGCAACATGCACATGTGGCAAGCTTTTTTTGTCAGGATAATCCTGCGGATCTTTTGTCAATGCCTAAAATATCAAAGGAAAAAACAGAAACATAACTATGAGAAAAGTATTTTACTTCTGTGATGGACGACTCAGATCTTTAAAAGACAAGATTACACAGCAGCTATCTTCATCCCTCTATTATTTACAAGTATATCTCCAATGCAAAGAAAGTAAGATGAAAAACCTGTAATAAATGTATTTTCCATACATTAAGCCCTAGGTACCAGTGCTTCAAACTTTATAAATGTTGCTATTAATAAGAGGGTGTTTTTAAATTACTGTCTGAAAAATGCATTAGAGTTCAAAAGAGTTATAATAATAATGCAATTGTTTTAAAATTAAACTAAATTGAAGATGAAAATATTACGCAAAATACAAAAACAGAGTCATAGATTAGCCTCTTACTCCTGCACCAGTTAAGGTCATAAAGTAAATCTGAATATCAAGTAGATAAGTGTACTTAACAAGCCCTGTAGCAAGAGGATAAAACTAAATTTAAATATTTCCATGCATCTCATACTACTGAGATTCCCCAAAGAGTTTTTCCTTTAAATAAAATAAAATGTTACATTTAAATATTTGCTGTCATCCTAATTCTTAGAAACAACTACGTTTGACTTAATAGTTAAATACATTCTTCTAAAGAAGCAAAACAGAAGAACTTCAAGTATTTAAAGTGAAAGTTTTGCTAAATGTATATTTTCTACTAGCACATTAATGGAATATTTCCATCAGAACATTTTTTTTTTTAAGTCAACCATAAAACCCAGTGATTTCTCTACACTCATATGACAACCTGAACATATTTCTTAACTGATTAACAGTCTTACAGAGCAGACAGATGCCTGGCTGACAAAAGAGAAACCCTGGATGGAGCTTGTTTGGGAAATCTCTTCTATGAGAAGCATAGAGGGGCATGTAATATCCAATTCATTAGTTAAACACCCTCCTAGTAGGGAAGGGGAGGCTTTCAAAGTTAGAAATACACATTTTATCATCAAGGATTTAAAAAAATAAACCAAACCCACAATGCTGTTGCTAAAACTCCTGTAGATAAAGTAGAGTATTTTACTTCTTGTTGCAGGGAATTCAATCCTAAAATGCCTACTAGCTTTCTTCCACAGAGCTTTCTAGGGAAATAAACTAGTAATAGTAAGCTTTTAAGAGGGTTTTCTATAAAACAGAACATTTGAATCTTTTCCATTGAATTCTTTAGTTTATGTATTTTAAACCTGAAATATAAAGTAACAACTGAGGAGAAAAACTCCTGATAGCATGAGCTATCACACCTATCTGTAAGTGCAGAATGAATGTAGGATGGGACAAGACATAAAGATGTTATCTTGGGGCCTCCAGCCTCAGTAGGTAATTTTTTCCTCATACTGCAGGATTTTTGCAGTATGTTCCATGATATTCAGTACCTAATAAAACTCCTGCTACTTCACAGCATCATAAGGATTAAAAATATTTTTATCAGCAGTCAATATATTCAGGAACAGTAAAGTTCTTCTGAGACAGAAAAGAGCTGAGAGACCATTTACCTTGTTTATTTCAAACTGATTTACTGGGATCCGACCACTTATCACATTTTCTCCAATTTCTATAAGTCGTCTTTGAATATTTTCCACTATTATGTCTCGGGGCTGATCAGAAAGAATCTGACCAATTACATAGCTGCAAAAACAGTCCAGAAATTAAGAAAAGCTTAAGACATGCAAAGCAAAACCATTACAATAGACACAATCCTCTCTTCCCCTGGGCTATCCCTAGAAATTAAAGAGGCTGAGGATGAACTCTGATGCAAAATTTATAGAAATTTGCCAGGATATTTCATACTGTGTTTTATTTATTTACTTATTTTACTAAAAGCAAATTATTGCAAATAGTTCTAATGCTAAATAGTGATTTGGAATCAAGTGCAAGTGGTTTCTATTTTCTGCTCTCTTATCACGTTGCCATTTATTATTCCATAGCAGGTATCCTAAGATGGGGGAGAAGAGAACATATGAAGTAAGTGAAGTCTTGCCTATTTCTGTAAAATGTGGTTGGAAGATCTGCCAGCTGCAGAAGAGTTAGTCACTAAAGAACACTCTCAAACATTTGTATAGCTTTAATTACTAATACATTCCTAACTTGGAAAAATTTGCTTCTATTATGATGCATCTTTTCTTAGAAAATGCAAGTCTTAAGAACAGTAAGCAAGTGTGTGGTATATTTTCACAGATGTAAAAAAGTACTCATTTTTGGATCCATTTGGGCCATGAGTTATTTAAGTTACATTTTCAAGAGGCAGTATACAATATGAGTCAGCACCCAGAAGACCACCTCTCCACTCACTCCAATTTTCTTTCTACAGTGTTAAATGCATTACTTCTATTGAATTCAAGTAGGAAAATGCCTTGTGCAGTGACACTTATCAAACAATCAATCCCGTATCCATCACAAGTATCAGAAGTATCAGAAGAGTCTCCTTCAAAAAATGGAAGAGAAGTAGTCTTGGGGAAAGGGATCACCTCCTCAGGCTGCACCCAGCACACTTCCAGCCTTATTAGAGGATGCTGAAAGAGGTGACCACCAAATCTTTACCCATCTTTGAAACAACAAAAAAAAATCTGACCTACAACCTATGACTCCAAAGCATTTTCACAAGATTTCAGCTTTGGTTTTTTAAACAGTACACACAAAATTGCAACAACTCAAAAGCACAGCTTCCACAGAAGATGCAAAACCAGACAGTGAAATCAGAGACATTTGGACTTGCTCAAGTATAACCTGTTACCAATCAAAACGTAATGTTTACCATCTCCTACAAAAACCAGCCAAGAAGTACTAACACTGATGTCAGTTACCAATCTGTGCCATGTGGTATCAAACATTTACAAATCACATACTGTTTAAAACAGAGCAAAGAGGACAATGCCAAAGAAACTCACTTTCCAGTCTCTTTTGCCAGATCACACCAATCTCTTCGGACTATATCCAATCCTTTCAGTTCTTGTTTAGTTACATATTTCCCATCTCCTGTTGGTTCCACAGTCAGAGCAGCGTACTTCTTCTTCTTTAATAATAGCAAGGACTTAAAAATTCCATCAATATCAATTTCCAACAATTTGTAGAGCTTGTTCACTTCACTTTTGATCTGTGAATGCATCAACATTAAAACCAAATGCAACAACTTAGTAACTATGGACAAATTTAACTTCCATCTCCAAGTGCATTATTCTTAAGTTTTAAAACAAGTAATATTACACACTGTGTGTTTGCATACAGATTTTAAAGACTGGTCAGATATCACTAATTAATTAAGTACACAGTAGTAACTATGAGCTACTATTAAAATTAGGGTTCATCCATTGCCTTCTTCAGGATTTACAGCTTGGTACAGCTACCTCCTCAATAAAATTAAGCAAGGCAGAGAAACATGGGACTGAATGTGACCTTGCGGATAACTGACTCCAGTCTGTTTTACTAGGACAGCTACTCCACCTAGGTCTCTCACATAAATTAAGCAAACCAGGGACTACACAGCTGGGATCTACCTACTAGCAAAAGATAAGAGATGGTCACTTAGACAGAAAAAGGAAATAGTTTTATAAAAACAGTGTCTTGCAAAGGCACTGTTTTTTTTCTTCCCACCCTCACCCTAAACTAGGGAGGGGAGGAAGACCTATGACTGCAGACTAGAGCTCTGGTCTGGAACAACCTGCACAAAAAGGCAAGTGTTTATTTTTACCCTTCTCCACAATATGCCTACTTTTTCTACAGCCTGATTTCCTTGAAATGAAAAGGTGCCATTTTTCTACACACAGGCTATGTCTTATCCACATACAAAAGCTCCAAATGGCACTTGCTGTGTTGTCTTAATATAGTACCAAGTATCAAGTGGCTTCACATCTCTTACCTCTGTTCTAAGGGGACGGAATTGCAACAGCTTAAAACAGCTCATGTACCTTCAGCAGCAAACTTTGGTTCCAGTACACGTTCACCCACCTACTGGCTCAGCTAAAAGTTTCCCACTTGCAGTTTTCTTTCTTCATTTTGAAGAAACTTTATGTTCTTCAACAGAATATCTACATATGTCAGATGTCCTGTTCTGTATTCACATTCTACTCTTCACTTTCTTTCCTCTACAACTTACTTTCCCTCTTGATTTTCAGTATCTCCCTATCCACTCTCGCTCCATTATTTCCAGTTCTCTTGTCACAGACCACCAACTATGAACTTTCCTTTTCTCACATCTCACTGAAGTTTATACAGGTTCAAGTTCTTTTGCCATCTAACATATACTCTCATTAAACACAGCACCTTCAGCATAAAATCTCACTAGTTTTCTATTTAGCTTTGGGCCCAGGTTACCTGTTTTAACCAAAACTTTCCTTACAAATTTTCTATGTATTTGCACACATATATATATGCGTACTTAATTCTTCTCAGATCTCTATTTTTCCTATTGCAGAAATCATCATTACTTTGCTATCCCTTGTATATTTGTAAGTTTTAAAGGACATCATGAGGCAAAATCATTTTGCCAAGAGGTTCATCTTTTCTTTCTTAAAACAGTCAATTCCTTTGAATATTTCTCTGTGATTTTTAAAGTATTTCCAATTTATTTTTTTTTTTTTTACATCATAATAATCAAGTGCTCAAACACCACCAACATTGCAGCATGGAATGTACTGCCAAATCTGACTCACAAGAATACAGTGAAAACAAGAAACATAAAATTCTGCTGCGTAATAACTAAAATGGGCGTGGAGATAATGGAAGGTTAAGGATAAGAGTGAACACAACCAGAAACCTGTGAGAAAGCACGTGAGAGAATTTTCTCCAATGGAAAACCAAAATTAATCTCTTGGAGGAATGCCTTACCCCTGAAGATAACCTATAAATTCACACTTTATTCAGAACAGAGGTATATTCACTAACCGCTCCCACCATAATTGTTTGCATTAAACTTGTGTGCTTTCCATACAGTCCACTAACAGGCAGAAGTATAACTGAACATGAAGTTTTGGGAAAGAAATTATTATGCAATGAAATAGTGACATTTCTTAGTGTTCCTCATCAACAAGGACAATTCTTTATCCTGATTTTTTTATATGAATTATGTAAAATGAGGAAAATATAAATGATAAAAGTGTTTGCAAAAAACAAGTAAATAAATATCGCTTCCTTGAAGAATAAACAAACAAGAAACATGAAACAAGACAGACACAAATCACTTTTTTATGACACAGAAAGAATACTGAGAGCCACAAAGCTCATAATTGTGATTCTAGATTTGAGTGTGCTTGTTTACAGACATAAGTTTATTCACTTTTAAAGTTTTCATATTTTGTACTTGATTTTAATCAAAACATATCTTTGTCCATTTTTTAAATTAAAAAAACCAAACCCAATTGATACATAATATAGAAGTACAATGGATAAAAAAGGTTTAAGATTTCACTCTTAAAAAGAATCATTAAGCAGGTGACAAGTTCAAAAAATTACCTATCTTCTCAGCAAACCTGACTCTAAGACAGAAATATTTAACATATTGTGCTGATCCTGTCAGACTTCATAACAATTATTATTATTTAACTGATCCTCTCCAACATTTAGCCAGCAAATGGGATTACAGGGACAAAAACCAAATCAGAATGAAACCACACACACACAAAACTAGAGTAAGATTAAACTTTCTTATACACTTCTGCATATACATTTAAAATTATCTATAGTCTTCCATGTGGCAAACAAAAAAGAGAGACTGCTTTCTTCCATGCCATCAGCCCTCCTGCTACTTGGTTATCAAGACATCAAGATCTTTCAATTTTCTGTGCTCCTGAATGCATCTAATTCTCAGTGTACCAACTAACATGAAGGTAGAAATAGTCTAAAAGATCCTAGAATCACTCTTGCCTTAAAATTACAGGACTTTTATTTAATACTACACTGAATAAAACCTCTGTATTTTCTTTGGTCTTTTAGAGTTTTTGTAGCTCTCATTTTCATCACAATTTCTTCCATCTTTCAAAAACAACTTCACTTACATCTTCTCTTCAAAAAGTTCTGAAACATTTCTCGCTTCTCTTCCAAAATTTCTGAGACCCCAAAAACTTCCACATAATCAACTGCCAACTACTAATCAGAGAGATCTCTTCTGTATTTGGTATACCTTGGAAATTAATATTTGAATTTGCCACTGGAATTCTAATGGCACATTGAGTGTAATAGAAATTACATAATTAAACAAAACTGAGAGACATCCCTCGTGAAAAAAAAGTCAAAACTGTTCACCTTGTACCTAGAATTAATGTGGAGGAGGAATTGTACCTTACATTTTGGCTTTCCAAATATTGAGATAATCTCCTGCTAACTTAGGATTGGTAAAAAAAGCTCGTTACGCAATGAAATGTTTCATTTAATCTAACCACTTTTAAAAATGCACAGAATAGCTACACCTGAAAAAGAGCAGTCTGAGATTTTACTACTTCATAGATTCCACACGTTGTCAAGTTCTTCCTTGTGGCCTATTCTCTGCTTATGCCATGGAGTCCTCTCTTAATACCATCTGCTCCACTCAGCATAACAAAAGAAAAAATTCCCTTACCTTATTCCCCAGCTTGAAGACCTCATCCAAATTGGTACTATTAGTGTTTATCATAATGGAATCTGTGTCTCCATAAATCACCTCAAGGTTCATCTAAATGAAACAAATTGCTTTGAAAAACAAAATATAACTACTACATCTTTTTCAAGTCTCACACTATTTTCAAGATCCAAAAATATAATTATCTGTATACCATCCCTTAAATACCAAAAAACCAGAAGAATGTAAAATAAATTTTTACTGATAAGTCTGTATATTTCATTAAAACATATTTGTATTTAAAAAGAATAAAGAAACTGAAACCACTGACATGTTTAAAAAAAACCCCACTGCTCAGTTGTGTACATAATAGAAGCAGGTTATATCTTACTAAATGAATACCAGAAAAATAAGTCAGTGAACAAGTCTGATCTTGAGAAACAGCAAGAACTCTAATCAAAAATAACTCTGGACTGCTAGGATACAAGAAGATCACTTTGGCTCAGAGACTGCTGGACAAATTCACACAAGGCATTTAGCCAAAGTGCTTGAAAGACAATACCACAGTCAGGTATCTTATCCCATTTGCAGCCATCAAAGTAGTAGTGGGGAAAAAAAGACTCACAGAAAAGAAAAAGTACTTAGATACTCTATTTCAAATAAATCTAGTGAAAGTATTGGCTAGTGAGTAACAACTGAGAATACCACAGCATTGTCCAGATTAGGCTGCTCTTCTTTACACTTTTTCAGATCATGAATGTGGTTTCATATTTCCATCTTCCCACCTCCATCCTATAACTTCTGCTGTAATCTAATTATCTGTATTAGTCCTCCCCTGGGCAGCAGATCTTTCAGGGAACATGGCACTCCTTTTGCATAAGGATCTAGCTACTATGACTCTCAAGTTTTATGTTCCCAGATTGAACTACTGAACAATTACACCTGGAGATCAATCCAAACACCTACTCAGTTCCTCCTCTCTGACTGATACTCTGCCCTTCACATCGTCTCTCATTCTGATCCATCTAACAATTCAAATGACCTACTTGGAAAAGGCTGTGTTCAAACACCAGCCAGACTTCCATAATATTCTGGGATAAAGGAGCAAACTCTAGACAAATTGAGGCACATAAAAAAGCCTGAGGTGCATATGAAAGGCCTAGCAAGAAAAAAAGAAGAGGAAAAACTGCCAACACCAGTAAATTTCACCAAAAAAACCGAGGCAGATGAATCTAATTACATAATATTAATTTAAAAAAAATAACAAAACCCAGTGTCTTCAGTGATGGAAAATCAATGCAGCTGTAAAAACTGCAGCATGGCTATGTCCATATTAAACTCCATATAGTCAAAAAACCACCCTGTGACAGAGTTTAAAGGATGCCAAAAAATAAACCATAATAAACCACTAGAACACATGGTGTAACAGGTCTATGAGTAAACTCTAATTAGCACTGTTGCTAATTTGCTTGAAACAGTCACGCACAGGCTTCAAGCAGGGGCCAGATCATATCTGTGGTAGGAAAAGAAAAAAGCTATAATCCATTACGAAGGATTACATTTGTAAACCAGGCATCCTAAGAAGTGATTTCAGGTCTGTTTGGGTTACAGTTCTCCTAGAATAAAAAAATTTCACCAGGTGTGCTCTTTAAGGGTTGTTGTTTAATGAAAATGCTCAGCATTACCTTCTGCACCATCTCCTTGGTATGCATCAAAATCTGAAATAAAAAAAAATTATCAAAGATTAGCGTATGATATAATTACAGGCTAACACATGCAAACATATCCATTAGGTTGCTAACTCCAAATGCTCTCACCTTTCAAAACAAAGCAAACCACCTCTCTCCTGGCAACACACAGTCACCTCAATACTCCTATTACATGAGTAAATTCTCATTTGACCTTGTATTAATGCTATTATTAACTCCCCTAAAACAAGATTAAAACAAATCTCAAAATTGCATGTGCGCACACACATTCTACCTTAGGAAAAAACGAACACTGAATCAAATGGCTCAAATAAAACCTAATCAGCAAGGGCCAGAATTAAGTCTTTTTCAGTAATTTAGGCCAGTTGTCATCCTCATATCCATCATCTTATCTCTGAATGTCATTAAATTTTTTCCAAAAAACGTCCTGTCTTATTCAGTACAGCCTGGATAGCGCTCACTTAACAAGACATAGTCAAAAGGTCAATTACCCTTGTAATGATCTCAAAATGGGTCATCAAAAAGCAAATTCCTCATGGAAACCAGAACTGGGACAAGGAGCTGGGATAAAGATAGGATACAGATGTTGAATCAATGGGCAAATCTGTGTGTAACTAAGCTTGTTCCTCAGCCAAGAGTTCACCCCAAGTTCCCCAAATGCTCTGAATAGCATCTCTTTGAACCTTAGAAATAGCTATAGGGACCTCATATGAGTAGGCTCCTGCTTCCATCTCCAGGACTGGTCAGTACAGTGGAGGGGGTGGGAGAGCATATCACCTGAAGCCACAGGTACAGCTGCAGCACAGGAAGAGAAAGTAAAACCAGCTTGACAAAAAAAATGTGTAGCTGCTGCAGCAGGAGGGGCTTGGTGAATCTCACACAGCTGCACAGGAACCAACATCTAGTCCATTCCTTCAGTCACTTGGCCATGGTTCCACTGTATTACCCATTTCCTTCTTGTCAACATCCTGGTGATCTGGCACACAGCTCCAGATTCCAGTTCCCTGGTTTCAGTCCTTTCCATCATCACTCAGCATAAACCTCAGTTCTTCTTCAGTTGACCCTGCTACTCATATATATTTATATTATAAATTTTCTTAAAGAGGATTACTTTGAATCACGTGTTATGTTACAGCAATGACAGATCAGAGTCTTCTAGGTGAACCCAAATAATTTGAAACTATAAATTTAGTCAGGCAACACACTATGTCAACAGCTTACATTAAATTTAGCAACCTAGCCTCAGTTTTACTATTTTTCATACGTTAAATTGCACTACCTCTTGGCTGTATTTGCCAAAAGGTGGAATTATGACTTTTAGTCAAGAAGCCTGTGACAGGGAGCTGAGCAGTAGAAATTAGCAGGGATGAGGCAAGAAAAAGGACTAACAGGCAAGAACTGGCCATGCTCAGTGGGAGTAAGACCACCTTCAGGGAAATCTCATGACTTTCATACGGCCAAGGAGTCTAAAATGAAGCCAAGAGTCTTGACTGTCATGATACTGACTACAGCTATCACAGCAAGCAATTCTGAAACAGGGTGAAATGTCCACCTCTACATAACAGTACAAAACCAAGATGACAACCCTGTGACTCCTTTAATATAGCAACTTTCTTTAATATTTCTGAACCTTCACACAACCAGAGTGATGCATACTAAAGTATGATGTTTTTTCAGTTTGTTTTAAATTATGCACTGAAAGCCATATTCCCTTCAAGGCATTTAAGGTCAGGTTCAGTTCCAAACTACAAGGTAACTTTGACACAGCTGACTCCCAACGCATGCCCCTATCAGGGTTATTCCCCAAGCACATAGGGATACCCACAGTTTTACACTCTCTGGATCAAGTTTAAAACACCCAGATGGTTTAACAACCATCCACTGATGCTGCAAACTAGATACTTGGACAATGTGATGTCTGAACTCTGCTGAAAATGCAAAGAACTCAGCTGGCCTCAATCTTCTGTACAGACAAAGAACAGGAAAATGCTGAGTCTCAGCTGCAGATTCACGCCAGGCTGTAGGTGCTCAGACACACCTGATTCCATTTTAATCCAAAGCTTAAAAAAGGTACTCCACTCCTATTCATCTCCTAGTGAGTGACTCAGCACAGCCCCACCACCTTTCCATGGAGTTTTGAAATTATTCTGAAGACATATCACTGGCATCAAATTTTGTATAAAGTAATCAAAATTGCAACATATTCACCACCCCACAACCCCTTCTCTCACTTACTAGCTAACTCCTACAGAGAAAGGTTATACCTCTCTCTTATTACTCCAAAAGCAAACAGAAGTCCCTAAAACAAAATTTTAAAATTGGACAGAAATTAAGAGATTATATCGAAAAGAAAAGAAAGCCTACCATTTTCCCCTTGATAATCTCTGGCCTTTTCTATTTCATTCTCTGAAATAATGCTATCTACTAATAATGAGAAAGATAACTTTTTTTTTTAAAGGAATACACCTTACTAAAAAAATATTTCGACTGTGCAAAAACCATTTCTCAGTTGTCCCTGAGGACAGCAGTGGGTGTAGGTAATCACAACAAGAGGGTCACAGACGAATAAGCTTCATCAAGTGACTGGCATATGCTAGTGCTACCCAGTCTGACAGGAGATCACTTGTAAGTGCCAACAGCTACAAAACAGAAGGTTATAAAGTATTGCTAAATTCATTAATAAGGCAGTCAGTAGTTATCTGATTTCACAGCAACACCTGCATATTTATCTTCTCATTACCAACTGGATGATGGAATTTTTTTCAAGCACATTTCAAAAATCTGCCAACTTCAAGTGCAGAAAAAAAATAAACTTTGTAGTTAATTTTTCCCTTAACAAAGTACAGCTGTTGAGAATAATTGTTCAAGATCTTACCCTGTAATGTCAACTGCAGCAGAACAAAGAGTATTTAATTAGCAAATCTATCCAGTAATTCAACACCTATTATATAAAATGCCTTCGTGATTTTATTCAGGATAATTTGCTAAGAGGGTTATTACTGACATTCAGATGAAATTTAAAATTCCTACGCAAGTCGAGTCATAATAGCAGTAATGATCCCCCCAATCAGGAGATACTGTGTCACACAAGGTTCTTTAGCAATGCAGCAGCCCATTTCCTGACTTCTTAATTCCTGGGCTCAGCTCAGTGAGAGCCCTTCATGCCAATATTTCAGTCAGCAATACATCCTTAATGGGACTCTATTAAAATACCTAGAATAAAAAAGGCTTCTTTTTTTTTTTTGTTAAAAAGAATGACAGCCCTGCTATCATATCAATCCTTGGCGGTTTCTCAGAAATGCACAGCACAGGAAGGGAGGCTGGGAAGACTGAAGAAAGAAGGAGAGAATAAGAAAAATGGTATTGGGTAGTTTCCTTTTGCAAATAATATTGCACTGCTTATGAGAGCTGGATTGTCTCCTATTGCAGACAATCCAAGTAGGAAGAATTAATTGCCTGGCAACCCATCTGTACAGCCATGCCCCCCTCCCCCCAGCAAACATATACTTCTAAAAACCCGTGAACTTCTCAGCACAGTGAACATCTGTGAGATTCTATTTTAACTTTTTTCCTTGTAAAAGCAAGACTAGCAAGACACATTCTCTCACCCATGAACTGCAATTCAATATAAACTGAAGGATTGTAATTGCAGACAAGCAATCATCAAACAGCAAAATTTGCTGTCCTAATCCCACTCCAACTCACTAATTACTTAATTAAATGAGGTTGTGATTTAAGACAGGGAATGATTAAAAATAAATATATATACAAAGAACAGCTTTATTATTATCCATTACATCAAATATTTTTAAAGATTCCTTATTTAAAACCAACTAAAGAGTACCTTCTGAGAAGAGGATGCTTCTGTGGGAACAAGCTAATATACCAAAGTAAAAATCAATGAGACAGGACACAAAACTAATATGCTGATGCAAAGATTTCTCTTGAAAACATTTTCTGTGGATTCCTGGGGTTGCAGACATGAAGGAACAGAAAGGGAGACTTAAGAGCAGACTGAAAAGACTGAGTAGAATCATTACAAAAACATTTTACCAAAGACACATCCCGCCCCAAAAATAAAAATAATCACTTAGGCTTCACTTTGCTCAAGGAGAAAAGCCAGCAGTCTTAAGGTATTGGCAAAAACTGTATTTTTGAAGACTACCTGTAGTTATCTACAGTAGACCTGATACATTTTTCCACCTCATTTGTTTACTTGTGCAATTATATAGTAAAAAAATAAATCTGTCATCTGCTTTAGTAATTCATATTACTAGTCTTCCCATGACACAGAGGAATAAATGGGCTGGAAAAACTGTGTTCCAGTAACACCACTCACTAATCTACCTAAGAAGTATTTCTGAACCTCTGTATTTTTGCAACATATTCATTAGTCTTGCTAGGATTTTGTGTTAAGTAGCCTCTAGGACTGATAAACCACAGCCACGGGATGCTGCAAAAAGATTTTATTAAGGAGGTTTCTATCACTGGACAGAAAGGCACATATGCCCTAAGCTTAAGTGAAAGAAAGATGGAGGCCTTGTTTGCCACAAAGAATGAAGAATCACAATATAGCGTTTGTATCAGACAATGGACTTGATTTAGAAAAGTTTGAGTGATCAGATTCAAGTAGTTAATAAATAAGTTTGTTTCAAAGAGCTTTTACTGAATATTTGCTGTACTTCAACAAGGCAAAGCTACATTTCTCCAAAATGTACACTCTTAGGAAACATTAACAGCATCACAAATACACCCCATGCTGCCAAAATTTCCCCTTCTATGTTGTTTTAGGGGTTGGTTTGGCATTGTTTTTCTTCAGAAGTGCTGCAATTGACAGCCAGTGATCCAACACAGCTTCTGGATATAAAATCACTATTGGATGGAGCCCCAAAACCAAAGGGGGAATGTTTCCAAGAGCTGAAGCAGTGTACACAAAGACCCAGTGAAACATGTTTACATGCCAACAAAAAAGTAGAATCTTTTGCCTCACAAACAACAGAAAACACACAAAAAAGGGCAGCAATAGAAATGTGCTCAACACAACAAAAATCTTGTGTACCTTTGTCACATTTTGACAAGGAATGCAAAGATGACAGTAAAGCACTGAAGATGACACTGTGAATCAAATTACAACTTGAAGACAATATTCCCTTGGTGCCAGAAACAATTATATCTTTAAAATTCTACAGTACCTCTATTTCAAGTATTTGTGGTGAGTTTTGCTGAAGAGAAAAGGAAAACCAGAATTAATTCCTTACTAAGTTGTAAAATTACCATTTATTCTACACAATATATTACAAGCCATGTTATACTAAAGTAAATTTTGCCTATTTTGGAAAGGATTCTTTTGTTATTAGGACAAAAGAAAGAATAATGAAACATACTCTTAACAGCACTGAATAAAATTAAAAAAAACCCCAAAAAACCACAAAAACCAAAAAGTCAAAAAAACCACACACACACACAACAACTTCTGTGTTGGAAGTGATTTCAAAATCTTGGAAACAGAGAAAGGGAGTGCTCAACAATGAAGTTGAACACTTGAGTGCATAGAAGGTAACTGACCCGGTTCTGACCCCACTTCCCAGAAGTGTTCTACGTTCCCAGAAGCAGCAAGAATACAATGTCCGTGTGGATAACTAGCTGTGAAAAAATGTCAGTACAGCACGGGCACCTCCCAACCCTCCAGAGAAACCAAACACCCGAACCACTGACAGTTCCTACAGAAGCAGCCGGGCTCACCCTGGTGCCCACCCATGACAGTATTTTCTTTCTAACTAATTCAAAAAGTAAACTCCTAAAACAAGTGAAAGAACAGGGAAATTTTTTCCATGTTTCACTTCATGAGAAAACAAGATCCACAACATCTAAAACCCCTTGAAGAGTGTGGTACTCAAACCAATTTCAGCTCATTAACTTTTGCAATATTTTTTTATTCCGAGCCATTAAATAAATCCATGGTTGATGAACATTTTGAAGTTAACTATAAGATGCAAAGGTAGCTTTGCCTAATAAGACAACTGCAACTGTATCAAGAGCTAACTGCTAAATCACAAACCACAGGTAAATCCATTAATAAGGAAAATATGACAAGCATCATTTACTATTTCCTAATAAAACCAAAACATGTGTTAAGTTATTCAATATTTAAATACATACAGACAAGTATATCCTCTTTAGAGAAAACATCAGCATTTGTTTCAGTGAAATGAACAAACATTTAGACAGGAAAGCTTTGCTTTGTTTCCCCAACTGAACATGTTTAACACATTCAGCAAAAGATATTCAGTTTTCACTAGAAAAAAATGAAATTACAAGAACAGTAAATAATTGAAATCAATTACTTATAAACCAAGGTTTCCTGTTTGGCGAGACAAGTTAGAACCCAATCAAGGTTTAAACCAGAGCACATAGATTTGCCTCTGAATAACAGCAAACTCTATTCCCAAGTAGCGAAGGATAACCATACTATCCCTCCAGATTAGGTTTAAAACTAGTTTTAAAAGTTATCTTTCAAATATATAATCATGTCTCTCAATCTTGAAGTGATAAAATTTAAGTACTGTCCCATCTCCAAGAAAAGTTACTCTCTTAGCCATATAATTAGAAGTCCTAGAAAAATCAGCGAGTATGTCCTAGAATCAGTAAAGACAGTTTTTTGAAAACATCAAGTATGTCTATAAACCTGAAAAAGAAATAAAACTAATACTCTAAAATCTGAAATACTTTTAAGCAGTAGATAAACTCAGTGCACTATCCAAGATGATGACAAACTCATTGAGAATCAAATATTCTCCCCACAGGTTGTTTTTTGGGGTTTTTTTGAGTAAAAAGCAGAAAACGGCACTTACAACTCTGTAAGGCCCTTCTCCCTTATTTTCCCACTATTAAAGAAAACTTTATTACAAAAAGAAAGGTATAGCACAGGAAAGGTCCTCTAAGGCAACAAGGGCATATGAAGAGTGGGCAGGAAGGGAACATCAGTTACTTTCTTAAGGTTGTCCTGGTCAGCATCTTTTAAGTAATAACCACAACGTGTAAGGTTGGAGAGAAGGGAAGGTCTGGGAGAAGACAAGCAAGTGCTAAAGAGAAAAACAGATGCAGAACACACTTGCTACCTGATGAGTATTCTTAAAAGAAAAAGTGCTTCTGCTGAAAAACACAGCCTTTTTCTTGAAGAACCAGGGGCATTTTGCAATAGAGATACTGAACAGAACAAGGCAAGCTCTGTCTAGACACAGGTGTATCCACTGAAAATGATCCCGAATTTTTATAGGAGATGAGAGGACATGCTAGTCTCAGTAATGAATAGATTGTGTGTGGATGTTGTGTTCATCAAAAAGTCTTTTTAAGTGGTTTGAACTGCTTTAAAACTAAACTGCTCTTTCATCATGACTAAGTGGTTGTCTATCAAACCAACATTTATTCAAATTCAGAAAAGTATTTTAGCCTCTAATTAGCCCCACAAGAAAGTTCTCTTACCTCGTTTCTTAAATGTCATGAAGGATTTTCATAAAGCATATAATTTTGTTTCATTAAATTAGATACATTTAGACAACATGACAATTGTTTTTATAAAGTTAAACAACACTTATTCACCCTCCATGGTTGTAGCTGGTGTCAACACCAAGAATTGCTTGGACAAGGAAGGATCCATTTGACATGGGGCAAAATTATCTGCGCCAAGAGCCTTCCCGGGCTGGTAAGGAGAGCTTTGGATCAGGACTGACAGGGGCAGGAGTGCATGTCCATGATGGCAAGCAAAGGGTGGGGTATAGTGTGAACAGAAGGACCAGAAACCAACAACACAGAGCTGAAAGGGGCCCTCTTCAAGCATATCCACCTAAATAAGGGAGTGCCTGCAGGACAGTGTTAGAGAAAACTCTTGCACTTTCTAGGTCATCTCCCTTCTCCGAAGAAAAGGATCATTCTGAAAGGCTTCAAAATAATCTTCTCCAGATCTAATAGACTGTGAGGCTCTCTGATTAAGGAAGGAGACGCTCCTGTACATTCAGCTTCCCAACTATACTGGGATGTTCAGGTTTCCATCAAGCTACTCAAATGCAAAAGATGAGAGATCAGGTGTATACAAGTGCCTAGAGGGTCCACAACTGTACTTAAAAAAAGCCTCATGTGGTGAAAGCAAGTCCTTCTAGGATTTTTTTAGGACTGTCCAACAACCACACACACACTGTATCAAAGAGAAGTAAGTGTCTTATTTCATGCAGGACCATATACACCAAGCGCTGGATACAAGGAAAACTGTTACTGCAAGTGGAGAAACCCTAGGCTTTGACATTGTGCCACCTTTCCTGGTTACAACAGATAGCTGAAAGGAATTTAATAAAGGCTATTTCAATTCCAAAGACTGATGAAACGTCACTGAAACGAGCACTTGTAACAAATAAGGATTTTTACCAAGGTACCTATACAGGACTGAATAACTACCAGTGTTCAAGTATTTGGCACTGAGTAGGAGCAGGGCAGGTACCATCTCAAATATGTCCAAACACTAGCCATTGCATTGATGTGGCTTCTACACAGTCTCCTCCGACTAGCCCTTGTGGCAGCTCTTACCTGCCTTCTTAGGTGGTGCCAGGGACAAAAAAACCAGTTTCATCTCTACATGTGACACTTTACCTTTCCTGCTTCAGGCAGGACTTAGTGATTGCTCCAAGGATGTGAAAATACAATGAGGAACATGCATAATTAACGGCATGATGTCTCAGTTATATTTCCAAGATGGAGCTCCTCAGGACATAAAAGACTCTCCTAGAACAATATAAGCATTTATAAAGTATGTCAGAAATAAAATCTATAGGTCTACCAAATGATTAGAATATGTATAATGTAGAAATATTTTTTTTAATGCTCGTTTAAGGTTTTAAACTATTTTTAAACTAACTACAAATTATTAGTTAACAATTCTAAATTGCTTGTTAAATAGGTCTCGCAACTGTAAGTCAGGAGTACAAACTGCAGGGCGGGTTGGTGCAACTTCACCTTTCTATAAGGATGTACAGGAAAGAAAAGAGCCCGTCAGTGGAAACTACTGTCTATTCACAGACATTCACAATATATCCTAATCACTTAAAGAGCTAAGGAGGGAACCATATTTGATGTCATGGAGCTCCTGCAGAAACAGAAACTTGCTCCATGACACAATTTTGAGAGTACTGCAATTGAGAAAAGCTGAGCTTCAAGCAAAAGCAAATTCCTGAGAGGGACCACCTTACTATCACCCTCCAAGATTTCAGCAGCTAATGGTCAATTGGTCAATCACCTGAAATTGTAGTCTAAGGCATTTTTAATACCATTTGTAGCCTCTCTCATAAGCCAGGACATTTGTACTGTTTTTAAAAACAGAACAAATTTAGAGGCTTATCAAAGTGTAGAGTTTAATTTTTCAGGACTATGAACTAATGCAAAGAAAGTACAATTTCAAAGTTTCTTTCATGCATTAGTCTGTTGTTCAGCACTCCACGTAGAGCCCAACCATTTCAGTATTTAGAGTTTTACGGCTTCACTACTAATGAAGCTAAGTTGCTAAATTGTCATTGTACAATCCCGCAGGACATGGATTTGTTTGTTACTTGTAGAGAATATGGAAATTTGAAGACTAGGAAAACAGACAAATGTATTTAACCTTTCAGCATGACCCTCTAGGAACCCAATTCAAATACTGACTTTCAGCCACATAACAGATTAAAGTAGTGGAGTTTTGCCACTCATTCAATCCACATAATTCACATAAAAAGATATTGCTCAACAGGAATACATTTCTATTCTAATGATGGAAAAACCTTAATTACAAATGCAACTAAAGCATGCTACTTCCATAAATCCATTACTACAAGAGAGGCATGCTGATTATTTTTTAAATCTTTAATTTGTCATTTAGACCTACTGTTATCTCATTTGTAAAGAATTCAAAATACATTTGCACAAAACTAGATTTCTAAAACATTAACTATGTTTATAAATGTCTTGCTTATTTCCCTACAGTTTGACAGGATTGATTTCATGCTACATACTTTAACTCAATCAATCTTTGACTTTGGAAATCTTCATTTAAATTCTTCATCCCACAACTTCTGTTAAAGAAAGAACATCACAACCTAAAGGTTTTGTTTAATCTAAAAACATAGCTAATAAGCTTTCCTACTTCTTATTACAGGAGTTTGAATCGTTAATAAAAAACTCAGCTTTCACTCATATGCCAAGGAAGCCTTCTTTCAAAGCTCTCTCTTGCTCTCACTTTTCAGTTTAAATAGAAGGCACCAGCACTAATTTACATTATTGTCACACCAGTCATTCAATATCCTCATTAGAATTATATCTGAAATGAGACCTGCAGGGGCCTGAGAGAAGTTTCAGTGCCAATATAATAATCCAACCACAAGCACTGGTGGACAGTGGCTTGATTTCATCCACTGCTATTACAGATACAAATGTTGCTAAGCTCCTTTTTAATGCCCTTAGATAACTACAGGTACCTAAAATAAACAAACCACTCAACCACCCAAAATAGAAGCTAAGATAAGGATATATTGTAAGAACAGAAATCCCTGTAAGAATTTTCTGATATTCTAAGGCCTGTTTTGAACTAAAAACAAATTAAAAATAGACAGAATCACAGAACCACAGACTAGTTGAAGTTGGAAGAGACATCTGGAGGTCATCTGGTCCAGCTCCCCAGCTCTAGCATGGCCACCTAGAGCTGGATGCCCAGAACCATGTCCAGATGCCTTTGAGTATCTCCAAAGTTGAAACTCCACAGGCTCTCTGGGCAACCAGTGCTAGGGCTTGGTCACCCCCACAGTAAAAAAGCATTTCCTGATGTTCAGATGGATCCTCCTGTGTTCCAGTAAACAAAAACAACAAAACACAAAACAAAAATCTATCATTAAAATGACAAAAATGCCATGAATATGCCCATACATATGCCCAACTGAAGAATATCAAGTGCCCATGAAAAAAATCAGGAATACTGAAAGTTTTACTTATTAAAAAAATACATTAAATCTGCTGGGTTAAAAAAAAAAAAAAAAACAAACCACAAAATACCTGCCCACTAACAGGACACCGAAGAGATATTGCTGCTTTCTGACATAGGTAACACAAATTGTGGTAAATCTTGATGAGCTGTTTAACAAGAGACTTGAAAGGATTTTCCCAGGAAATATATATAAAGGATGGCTGATAAGAAACACTTCTCTTTTGTAGGTCATGTTGTTTTCTTAGGCAGGGTACCCCAGAGTCCTTTATACTGACAAACCTAGACATTTGATAATATGTATACATACAATAATAGGAAAATATACATTTGAAAGTCAAGAACCAACCACAGTCTGACAGAGATTAATAAAAATATGATCTAGAATGGACTTCGCTACATCTTTCTCAAGCTTATAATCTTATGATATTGGCAGCTACAATCTCAGGAAAAAAAAAAGGAGGGGGGGAAAGGCTGAAGTGAACCCTGACAGTTCCCTCCTGGCCCATCACCATATGTTTGTTCAGATCAACTACATTTAACTAGAATCGATCAATTGTCCCATCCACCTGAACTACTATGATTTTTTTTCCATTCGAAGTTCTCCCTTTTCATGAGCAGTTGCTCTCCCGCAATCCGTCACATAAGAAAACTGTCAAAAAGCTGAAATATGGCAAATTCAAAGTATTTGAATATTTATTTGATTAAAGTATAGAAGATTATCCTTATTTGGTTAAAGTACAGAAGATTATCCAGTAGAAGAGAAAGGTAATTAACATCTAATTTCAAAGCTTTTTAAATGAGCCTCATCCCAACCACACTATAAGAGTTCTACACTAAAGAAGTTTCTCATTTTCATTCAAAAAGGCACACCTGGCAGACCAACAGTAACCCTAGGAAAGAGAAAACAGAAGACAAAGCGGCATTCAGATCAAGCAAAAAACACGTTCCCTACTTTCTTCCACATGCGCTTGCAGTCTTATCATCAACTGAGTAACATCTGACTAAATGAGCTACACTCACCCTAACAGAGAGAGGTAATTTAACAGGTTAGATAGAGGAGAAAAGATATTTAAATTGCCTGGAAGCTGAGCAATAAAAACAACTTACAAAACCTGTAGCATACAAACTTGTAGAGTGATTTTGAAAAGGGTTTGCTGACACTGCTGGTGGTCGACTTTCCAAGCTTTAAAACAAAATGACTATGCAGGTAATTTTTCTACAATGGCAAAACAAAATCTCCACTCTAAGCTGGTGATTTACAGTCGTCCTGTCTTTCGCCAGGTAGAATCAAGCCCGCAGCACTGACACAAGGTGCGTGCTGTTGAGACCTCTGCAAAAGATGTTGCCTGCTTTGAGAGAACATCTACTGCCTCTGGTGTTAAATATTTTTATTTCTATATACAGCAAGCATCCTTTTCTCCCAAGGCTTCCCACTGTGCTGCAGAAGACACTATAAGCAATGGAAGAGGAAAAAACCAAACAAACACAGGATCCTTCAAGGACAAGTTTTTCAAGTTTGTGGGTAGTAAAAGGAAATGGTCTGTATATTGAAAGAAAATACCAAAATTTATTACCAATACAGAAATTCTACACAATTAGAACAGAAAAAAACCTGGTTAGTAATGAGTCTTCAAAAACTGGGTAAACCAACCTAAACTGAAAATCAGTTTGAGGCTCATGTCAGAGTCAAGCCCACCTAAAAAGCAACGATCCAGGAGAAACATCAAAAACAACAAAGTCTTTACTTGTCTTATCAAAGGATGACCTTTCACAAAAACCACCTCTGATCTCAACAGTGAGCAATATTGGAGGGACTTATGAGGCAGATGTCTTCCATACTAATGCTTCCCTATAGGAAACACAGGGACAGCTAAACCCAAGAAGCACAGATGTCCCATGAATCCAAGTCAGCAGTTCCCAGCGAAGGAAGAAGGAGGTTACGTTTTAAGATAAGCTGTCCCTCACCCCCCTCTGCCAAAATAACAGATGCCTCTTGGAGCAGAAGCAGCTTCAGAAAAGTACTCCAATTGCTCCTCCTGCTGTGGAGACAGGAATTTATGATGGGCTACGGGAAGCACCCCACTGGCCTCAACTCTGAAACACCAATGAGGGCTGCATCATAAAGGACTTGCATACTGTGAGGGACTGCCGAGCATACCATAAAGCAAGAACACCAAATTACAATCTTAATCTTGCTTCCAAGCCCTGTATTTTCAGCCCTCAGCATAGATGTTTTTTCCCCCCACGGAAAGCATTAGGTGTCAAAAGGTTCATAGACTTGGCTCACTGATTGATTTCTAGTCTAACTGATTTGTAAGGCTAATTAAGACATGGCCAAACTGTGTCCATGTCTTACTTAACACTGGTGTTCAAGCAAGTATCACACAATCTGATTAAAATTGACTAAAAGTGTCTTACTTCAGTAATCACTTAGACAGAATGAATTTTACATTAGCAGGATCAAGCACACGTCAGGCCTCAGTGGAAATGAAAAGGGCTTATAGTAATAGGATTTATAAATCCACCACATTAGGTTAATGGCTAAATGATTTACATGTAACTTTTCCCCCTCCTCCTCACCCTTCAACTCACACACAAAAAAATCCTATATTTGGCACCTTTAACGATGAGTGTCAAGGCAAAAACAGACGTTCTTTTTAATTAGCTGAAAATTAAAAGCCACAAGTGATCCTTCATTAACTCTTTCACTGCAGAA
This sequence comes from Corapipo altera, assembly GCF_003945725.1. Classification (NCBI taxonomy): domain Eukaryota; kingdom Metazoa; phylum Chordata; class Aves; order Passeriformes; family Pipridae; genus Corapipo; species Corapipo altera. The sequence goes on from NW_020884872.1 coordinate 12,812,016, forward strand.
ATAATGAATTAGATTTTTATAAAGCCAGAATTCTTGAAGACCCTAATGACCTTTTCAAACAACCACAACGAGCTATCTACATGCGCATAATGAAGCTCAAATGGTTTGAACCAATAAATATGCAACTGATAAAGTGAGATCCTTATTCCTTATAAAATTGTCAGTAATGGGAGTTCTTCATGTGACTGTTTTCAACTGCAGAGAAGACTCTAAAAGCCTTTGCTCTTTCTCAGCCAGCAATTCAATCCAACAGTTAGTAGCAGTTACTAATGACATTGGAATATAGATGGCTTAAAGCCAACCCTCCCTCTTCACAAGTACTGGAATGTCCTACACCATGTGGTAAACCAGGTGCTTTGTTTTGTTCTTTTGGCAGCTGAAGCTTTCATTTTCTGGAAATTTGAAAACAAAGTCATTCAGCTGAGTCCCTGCAGTACTAGTCACTTGCATCTGCTTCATTCACTGGATACAGGCACAGAAGAAGTTCATCCACAAGTCCTACCTGTCTCCACCTTTCTCAAAAGATAATACCAGGTCAGGTGGGAAGAGTGAAAGTTCAAGTTAAATGCACATCACCTTTATTTTCAGCAAAATTAATTAAAAATTGTCAGATAACAAGGTCACCATTTCTCAATGATACAGTGCTTTGCAATTTCAGGTCACTGTACACACATTAATAACCTTAATCCTGGTGTTGGATTAATTTAACTGCCAACATTGTATGTCTAAAAATAACTTATCAAGCATCTACCCATTGTCACCAGGCACAATTACATTATCACCACCTCACTTTCTTTTCATGGCATTAGGAGGCCAGACAGCCAGTTGAGCAGCATCTCTCCTCTCCTTTACAGCCCAGGTCAGGAATAGAATGCCCTTATAAATCCACGAGTACCAAAAATTCTGGGTTGACAGGCATCAGTTTGCTTCTCTTGGGAAGTTACCGCAAGTTATTTTTGTTTCAAACAAGGACTGTGTTAGATGAAAGCACTTCAAAAGGAAGGTGCTTGTTTTTCAGCCCTGGCTGGTGGCACGACAATAGCAGCAGCAGAGCCTGTCCCTGGTCCTCTCCTCTCCCTTGGCCGTCAGAGTATCGGGTTCACATTCTTTCCCCACAAACATTTGTCCGGTGTCACACAAAAGAGTGACCAACAAACCTGATACAGGGCTGTTAAATTCAGACAGCAAGGCACCACACAATGACCTTTAGAAGAACGATATTAACAGGTGGCTGGTGTCTAATACAAATAATTATATTACACTTTAGCAGCATGGACCAAAGTGGAAACACATTGTCTTGTCATCAGCAATTGAATAAGCCAAAGTAATGTTACCAGAATACCCTTTTAACACTCCTCTGTTACCTCCCTAACTACAGAGAACACCTCCTGTGGCAGAGCGCAGCCGATGAGCTCCTAACTCTGTCGCAAGGTATTTCATTTGAAAGTTTCATCAGAGTATGTGACATTTCCTTCTCTAAGCAAATCAGGTATCTCCCTGCCAGCCTTTGGAGATCACATAGGAATGCTTCAAAAGTAAATTCAAGCATTGCTTATGAATTTACCCTGTCTTTCCCCTTGGCAGCAGCCCACTGGAAACACATCCCTACTTCAATTAAAAAGAAAGAAGCTGGTAAAAGAAGTTCAGCAGAGTTCTTCAAAACCCCTGAGAGAAACCACTACAAGTTAAATGCCCCTGCTCACTAATTAGTTTTTCCAATATCAATCATCTCAAATTAGCAACAGTTTTCATCAACCTTTAACCCTGAGACGAGTCACTGTTTTGACAGGACAGACAGCTGTGGCAAACAGCCGCAACATTTTGGGACAGACAGCAATTTCCGACCATGTCTACAGCCAAACTTCACTTTGCTGGGGCACAGGGAGACCCTCAGCATGCACTCCTTGGCCCTGCAAGGCTTGCACAGCCTGGGCACATGCCACTGGCAAGCCAGGCTGCAGCACAGGGCCAAGCAGCAGATCAGTTTCCTGTCAGCTGTGACAGGCCGACACTTAAGCTGCTCAAAGGCTTCTCATTCTTCCCTATAGAAAGGGGAGAGCGGGTTCAAGGACACTCCAGCCTGTCTAGAGTAGGGAGAAAGCTAGGAAATCACACCTCAAAACAACAGGGTAAGTGGTAACATACAGTTCAAATGTCCACACATAGATGGATGGTGAAAGTAATAGGAAAGTTAACAGAAAACTTGCCTACAGAGAAGTACAGTGAAGACATTACTTAATCTTCCATGTAGTGGTGCAAGTCATGTCAGCTCTCTGCTCCTACAGCAACAAGCCAAAAGCAGCACATTCGTTAGGGAATTGCCAGCAAACACCTCAGTCGGTCTGGAAGAGCAGCACAGAGAAAGAATAAATGGAGCACTGGTGCAGGACATGCTACTGGGTACAGCTCAGCAACTGCAAACCATCACACATGGCCAGAGCATCCAGATAGACACAGAACAACACCTCCTCCCTTCCTCCCTCACAGGGAAAAAGCAGGTGCTTGCTCTCTCAGCAGAAATCAGCCCTTCCATTTGGTTTAGCCAGAAAGCAAGCCAGAATCTGGGAAGCAAATTCCACTTCTGTTCTCCTAAAAGCCACTTTGGAGTAGCTAGGTGGCTACTGCTGGCTGGCACCTGCATCATCCTGGTGTTCATCAGAAGCCTGTCCTCCTTTCCTGCCATCCCACATCCCCTCCTCACCTACCCCACAAACTCCTCACTTTAATTCAAACAGGTGTGAGAGTTGAATTTTACACCACAGTATTGGTACCTTAACTCCAGGCTCCCACCTTTATCTATAAGCAACATGGTATTCACCCGGAGATCCTAAAAACCAAGAGCAGTAGTCATGACAAATTTGGGAAGTGACAAGAAACACAAAATGTAGATGTTTTGGTAGTGAAGACATCTATCACTTTGGGGAGGAGGAGAGGGAAGAAAAGGTATATTTAAAAAACAAGAATTTGTAAGGAAGGCAAGTCAGCAAGAAACAAAATACAGTGGTACAATGCACTTCCAGTGTTCTTATACATGTTAAAGTATGTAAGACCTGCTCCAAATGGTTTAGGTTGGAAGGGACCTTGAAGATCATCTAGTTCCAACCCCAAGTGTTAAGCAGCATCCAGAATATCATATACTACAGTGACATGACTAAATTGCCCTATAGCAATATGCTTACACATATGAGTCAATGTATCATTTCGAGAGTTAATGCTTGGTTCATTAAGGTAAAAGGAAAGGAGGGAAGTTAAAGGAGGAAAAATATAATCAGAACAACTTTTTTCTATATATTAACTATGTGACAGGTTGAGGTAAGAAGGCCCTTTGTCTTCTTTTTATCTGAACTGCACTCAGGCATTCAGGCCTCCCTGACACTTGAACAAGGAGCTGCAATCCACTCAGGTCACTCTTCACTTGTAACTACTTGGGACCTTCTTATGGGTTCAGTCACTGGTATAATAATTCTTTGTTGCCTATCAGGAAATGTCTCTGACCAACCACCACACCCAGAAGACACATCCAGAGTAGCTGTGCCCACTGCAGTGGGACAACATTGTGCATAGTCATGGCACAGCATTCAGCCACAAATGTCACTGAGTCCCCTTCTTGGAGTTCACCTTCTTCACAAGGGCATATCTGTTACCCAAAAAACCTTTGACCGTCCCAATAGCAAAAGCTTTCAAGTCTCCAACGGATGCCTCAAAAATCTTCCCCAGCTTATACAAGAAAACTAAACTGACTGCAGTCCAACAGACCTTCTGGTCACAAACTCCCATTTCACCGAAGAGCCTGAAAAACAGGTAACTTGCAGTAAGAACTGAAACACTTAAAAGTTGCGGGAATTCCTAAATTTAAAGATATTTCTGCTTACTACATTAGGAATTTTTCTGTTTAAAAAAATTATTTAATCCCCTCAAAAACTCATGACATGGGCTACTATCCAGAAACCAAAATAATATAAAAGCATACAGAATTTCTTAACATATTCAGAGGTGAAATTAATTACAGCACAGGTAATCTGATCCCTCCTAAGTCTGTGATCTGAGGAAAGAGAGAAACTGATGATCAGAGTTATAACTATGTAATAAACAGTAAACCTTTCAAGATTGAATGAAGACAAGAGAAACATCACTTTTTCCTTGCAAAATGCTTTACAGAGATGTAGACTATAGCAAAACAAACTCAAGATACCAGATTGTGCACATGTAAGTAGGAATTACAGGAAATCTCTTATAAACATCAAGTACATAAACAAAGAAACCCCCCTGCATTAAACAAGGAAAATACTGAAAGGTCCAAATTTATTATTGAATATCAGTTTTTAAGTACAAATATTTTTATGCTGAGCCAGATGGGTAATACACTGTTTCCCTCTGGCCAACCACACGACTTCTTAGAACTACATAAGATTACCTTTAAGAAAGGCATCCAATTCATTAAAATTCTATCCAAAACATCTGGCACTTAAATTACAGTATTTCAGTGTGGCAAAAGACTGCAGTCATTCCTTACTGACTTTCCTCTAACAATCATGGGCCGTAAAATTTTACTAAACAGTCTCTACTTCAAGTCTGTAACTTCAGGCTGACTGACAGCATAATTTTTAGAAGCAAGGTATAGGACCTTGATTTAACACAAATGATGGGAAATCCACCACCAGCTCTATGCAATTCCTTTGCCACAAAGTCAAAGAACTGAAACGTCTCATTTATGCTTCCATCTGCAGCAACTCGGAATCTGCACCAAGAAGCCCAAGACACTGTTCACATGAGAGGATTTATAAGACAGTGAGAAGGAAAGATGAGGAAGAGATGAACTACAGATGCCAAATTGATTCACATACATTTGGGATATCAGACATTTACAAAATTTTGATTTCTTGGCTTCTCTGACTGGCAGTGGTCTCTGTCACAGCAGGAAATCCAAAAAATACAACAGCTTCAAGACTTTATGGAGCAAAACTGAAGCAGCCTGCAGTCTGCTGCATGGCAAAAAGGTCTACTATGAAATCCAGGACTAAACCTTTAAACCCAGCCCCCTAAAAACACACATCATATAATCCTGTTCATAAGGATATCTGGCTGTCTTTTAAATAAGGTGAAGTTGGGCTGTTTCTATTTCTTTTTTTTTTAACTTCACTGGTCATGATAGACAATTTGAGATAGATATTTATTCCTCATTGAGCCTCATTTCAGGGTCCCTATCACTACTGTCTTAAAAATAACTTGTTTCAAAGGGAACTCCTGGGGAAAATTGTATTTTGTTAGCTCAGAGGAGTATTGTCACAATGGCTGCTCGATTATTCCCTTGAGGTAGACAGACTAAGTAGGAGGCTTTATCATTATTCAAGCAGATGGGTTATTAGGCACATGACACCAACAATTTTAGTAGATTCAAACACAGAAACTTGGTTTCAAGGCTAAAATATCAAAATCATTCTACTGCTGAGAAGCCCTCTACATTATCAAATAGGCACACTCAACAGATACCTTTAGAAGCATCAAATCCACAGTGTAACGATTTAAAAAAGTATTCTTACTTTTCCTTCCCCACTGAAAAGAAATGGAATGCCACTTAGGTTCCTCCATATCTTCGCAGGTTGCACTTAAATGAAGCTGCAGTGCCCTGTACTTCCAGTGCACTTACATTTGTAAGCCCTTGCCTGAAGAGTAATAGTTATGAGAAAGTCATGAAGATTGGTTTTTCTCCGCTCCTCATCTTTTTTATTCTGGGCAACTACAATCCCTTAGAAGAGATAATTAAATGTCATAATCGTAAATACTAAAGAACAACAACAAAAAAAATCCCTAAACAGTAGGTTTAACACCTTAGCTTAAAATACCCAAAATGAATTCCTGTCTTCAGAACTATTCCTACAAATTTTATCTAATGCATGTGTGTCAGTGTTTATAATATCTCCACATACACAAGATTCTGACTTGTAAACTGATAGTACTCAAAAAGGACAAAATTACTACAGCTACAAAGAATCATCCACTGTAAAATTCCACAGATGTTTCCAATAAAACAATACTAAGCAGCCTACCATTCAAAGTAGTTATCCACCTTTTTCACTTGAAACACAGCGACATCTTTAAAATTCATACATGAGACATGTCCATCCACAAATGCACTCCCTGAATCTGTTAAACTTCTTTTCAATCTCTACTTCACAAAAATAACTGACAGAAAGAGAAAATTAAGGAGATCTACTGGTCAGTCTTTTTCATTCCTGGAAACAGCACTTTCCCCAGATGGAATTAATACTTGACCTGCTGTGTGCAGCTCCTGAAAGATGGTCCTAAATAAAGATTTACAAGCTGGCTCTATAGAGGCACTTAAAATAGTATCAGAACTCGGATCAAGACACTTGAAAATCTGGAGATTCAGCTGAACCTTCTCCTGAAGGCATTTTGGAGAGGAGCCAACAAGAGGTGCATGTTAGCACTGCTGTCATACTTCTATTCCACAGTTTCACCACCGCAATTTTTCCTTTTTCCACTCATGAAAGTCATCTTCACTTATAATTAATTTCTGATATAAACTCTAGCATCTTAAATGTGTGCTTATGAATTAAATATTTATTAATAATGCTTTATACTTACTAGATAATATTAATCCAGTAAATTTATAATTTCTTCTATCAGATGCTTGTAGGCTGATGTAAGCCACATTACAGCACACCAGCAGCACACAACACATTAGCAACTTAGGGGTGAAATTCCCATGGAGTCTAGAAATTCCCATGACTCTAAATTTTCCATTTTAACAAAATCACAACTTCTATTTAAAAAAAAAAAAAAGTTTACTCAATGTGTATGCTAGGTATTTAGTCTACTCTAGGAAAACGAGAGATGACCTTCACTCTAGTAGCAACTGGCTTACACTGTCCAGCTATGCCTACAAAGGCATTCTGAGTTTGCTTTGATGGCCTGCACATGCCAGGGCTTGATGTCATTGATAGATTGACATTGCTATCGTTCTCACACAAAACTTTATTAGCATAACAGAAGATCTGAAAGTGTGCTATCCCACTTTCAAAAAATCTTCCCCATCTGCTGCTGGGTGACATATGTGGATCACCTTCCCTTTCCTATTCACTAGAACACAGCAAAACTCCAGGGGAAGGGTCTGGCTACATCTGTCTTGGGAGCAAGGCTATTGTTTGTGAGATAATTACTCTGGCCTTGTTGACTTGCAGCAATAATTGAGAATGAAATCACCTAATAAGCCAAGTTACCTAGTAATATAGCACATTATTGCAGCAATGATTGCATATAAACTTTGAACCCCCTTTAGTGCCAATTAATTTCAAGAGCATTAGCACCAACAGTAAACGAATACGAAGCAGTTTAACTAATTAAAGCTTACTACGTAATAGGCTTGTAGCTTCAATTATCATTTTTCATGTCATCTGAAACAGTAATGATATGTACCAGCTGGAAAACATTTAGAACAGGGCCTGCCTCGTCCCACAGCAACAGGTAAATGAAGCAGTTTTTGAAACTATGTCATGCACTTTCCTAGCAGAAGTGCTAACTAAGCCTTATCAACAGAGACAAACAGCAGATGGCAACAAATGTGCCAAGAGACATTTCATCCTCCAGGAAGAGTTCAACACAAGGCATCAGCAAAAAAGGAGCAGAGTTGGAAGCATGACTCCCACAGATCTTACCCAGCTGCTCTCTTCTGTAGGAAAAACACAAAATCAAAACCCAAACCTAGTTAAGCCGTGATTCTCTCCCTCATGTACAGACTTTGTGTGTAGTCCACCTACATTTCTTTCCCAGAAATCTAGTATCAAGTGCAGTTCAGCAAAGCAGCTGAAGCCCTTTTCCCCCATGAGAAGCTTTCTTCTCAGCTCCCAGTAAACAGGAATTGTTTAAATGCAGACATTGGCTCTCCCATTTGACTTATAGAGTTCAATAAATCTTTGCTATTTTAGTTGTATGTACAGAAGAGGACTAATTATTCAACTTTTTTTTTACTTCTTGGACATTTTGGACTCAATGGAATCGCAGATGAAGTCGCTTGTCCTTCAGTGTGACGCAGCACTGCTCTTTACCAGTTTTGAGCATTCAGTGTTTCCAGGTAATTTTTGTGACCTGAAGGCCCATAGCTATCTTCTCCAGGTGGTTTTATTTTGTTCTTGACATTTAACTTCTTGACACACTGACTGAACCGAACACTAAGGGTAAAAGTAATTTTCATGTTATCATGTTCATGTTTGAATTTCCAAGACTCCGAAGTTATCAGAGAAGGTGCTAGCATTTCTGAGCAAGTAATCTTCTCTTGAACTATCCTATCAACAATTTCACTTCTCCCTTTGTTCCATCTCCATCTTTAAGTAAGCATGCACCTAATTACTTGCCTTATAGGAAAACCTATTTGCAGTTTATGTTACTCATTTCTTTCCAAACACTAAGCACAGCTGACTTAACATTTAAGGACCTGTGCCCACTGCATTTAAAAAACAGTGAAAAGGAAAACATGCAAAGGAGTTTTTTCATTATAGGTATGCATACTGATTCAGGTTTTCCCAAACTCCATCTCTCCCAACATTCACTGCAACAACTCCTAACTTCAGAGAGCACCAAGTCTTCCTTCCAGGGAACTAATATAACTGATCTTTTTATAGTGGATAACTGTATTCCTAAATCAACTATTGGCCATAACACAAGTACTGAAACTTAAAGACAAAACCCAACAACTCCATGTTATGCAAAGCATGCAAAAAGTTGATTTTTTTTTTTTGGTAAAGTTAAGAAAAACTTATCAAACCATAAGAATCTGAACACCACTAATGATGACCTGCTTCCAACACTGTCTGTCCAAAGAGATTAAACAGTGAAAGGAGCATCATGTTATATAAAACTGCAAAAAAACCCCCCTTTATGCTCAAGAGCGTATAGCAAGTCTGTGACAGTCTACGTACCACACAAACTATTAATAAACTATTAACCACAGTTCCTCTCAGAGAGAGGGGCTGACAGACAGTCACAAAACAGACTTTCCTCAAGTTAAGATGGAAAAGGCCAGGGACAAATACTAAGTCAGTACTGATACTTGATAATTGTGATAATCTTCTACCACACATGCTTTAAATGCTCTTCAAAGCAAAGAGGAGTTGCTTGGCTTAGCAGGGAGGCTCCCCCCTATTATACAGACCAGCTGAGCCAAAAGCTATGCAGTACTGTATGGAATAACAGAAGGATCATTTCTGGAATAGTCAAATAAATGCCACTTCATACTGCTTTACCATCACATCTCCTCTGGCAGATCAATTTCTTTTTCCATTTTAAGAAAAACATATAAAGGGGGGAAAAAAAACAAGTAAAGCAAGATCTATGCAGAAGGAAATAACTGACTTTAAATAACACTAATAGAATAAACATCAGACAACAAAAATTTATTCCTGGAGTGAAAATTAATAAAAAGGAAACTGGGACAGCTGCACAGTCCAAAATTGGCACTGATTTTCAGAGAAGGAATAGGATCCCTGAAACTATTACTAGATGGCTCAGGAATCCCTGGCAAAAAATCAAACAGTTTCTTAAAAAAAATTGCTGTAATTTAACACAGTATTTATAACAGAGTAAAGTGACACAAGCTTACACTCCAGGATGAAAACTGAGACACACAAACAAAAGCCACAATTAATTAATCTTTACTTGGTCAGCATGTCAGGAGCCCATCTTTCTGAAGAAAACCCAAAACTACATGGTTTGCTCATATATGAAAGATGAGAAACTTTTGTAATTATTTAAGTTCAAGATCTACCACCAAAATATGGGATGGCAAAAGGTCAGTACATTAAAGGAGGGTGGGAGGGAAGGGAAGGTTGTTTTTATCTGAATGGAAAAAAAAAAAACATTTATGTGGTTTATCTTCCACATAAGCCTAAGAGCAATAAAAATCATTATAAAAGCCATTAGATCTCTATAAAACACAAACATCTCTGAGCTACAGAAGGAAACTCTTTCATTAAGAAATTACTAGGAAGTAAAAGGAAAGCATCTGCCCCACACCCCATCAGGCATCAATTTCAAATATTCTAAGACCAGCTGAAAATCTAACATAAAATTGGGAGGAAAATTTCATGTGTCAGCTTTTCCTTAAATTTTTTAGAATCAGTGGGAAGTTTCTTCTCCCTGTAGGAGTATCACAGCTAATTCAATTTATACATATACATATGTCAGCATAATACACTTTTAAAAAGTGGCAGCTTTCATAATCTTCTACCCTTGATTCAGCAAGACATTTTTATTCTAGGATGAAGTGTTTCAGTTCCCTAAATTCAACCCAATCTTATTACAAGTCAGAAGTATTGTTCTGTGTTTTACATAAAAGCATTTCCACTGAACTAAAAAGCAACTGACAGGGTAAATGGGTTCCAGATAACATTTAAATAGCTGTGCTAATTACACCACACAGAGATAGGAACATGATCCCTTACTCAAATCCTCAGAGTAACCATCCAGAACATTAGAGAGAAGAGAAAAAAAATACCAGTACAAGTCACAAGGCAGCATGTAAAGGAATTTAAAAAAACCCCAAACATTCTGCATAAAGGACGTAATCTCAACTAATTAGGTGCCATAATGATCTTCTCACAATCTGTTAGAAGAGCGTAGTAGTTAATAACCTCACAGATTTCCTCCAATCCTTTCACCAGGAAGGAACAGCAGTTTCTAAATCATTACTGCTCTGTCATCCTGGACCACTGCCAAGAATGTAAAGCTTCAGGACACCTGTCAATTAACACATTCCTACTGAAGGCAGGCTTGTCTTCCAAATCTATTAAAAAATTAGTGATCACAAAAAGCAATCAGATCAAAAACCACGGCAAAATTAAAATTAGAAGTGACGTCTTGAAGGACAACAGCTGTCAACAACAACAACAAAAAACCCACAAAAACCCCATCATCAAGAATTGTGTCTCTGCTGAAGTAACTAAATACATACTTTGGAAGATGAACTTCATGATGTAACAGACCTTTTTCCACCTCTACCATCTGAGGTACACAGTAGTACATGCAAAAATCACTTGCCACCTGATGGACAATTGCGTGTAAGAGTCAGATCTAAAGCTTTTCTCTAATCAAAGCTTTCTGCAGGGGTTCTCAGTCTAAGTATGGGCTTATTGATTTTTCTTTATCTCCAAGATGACAACTAACTCTAAGTTGAAAAATATGAAGCTATGCACTGAACCAAAAAACCCAGGTATGATACATATTAAAATATCAAGGCAGAGGCCCTATTAAAATTTAAAGGAACCACTAGATTTCTGAGCAAATGCAAAAATGGAATTTGCTTACATTCAAAGACGCTGATGATACTGAGTTCTGAGGGAGATGGGGAGGAGAATGGGGAGAAATTAAGGAGATCACATGAAACCCAAAACATCACCTGCCATTGACTTATATCTCAGTTGTTCAAAAATCAAAGGGTACAGCCAAGGAAGTTCTAGATTCAACAAGTAAAATTCCAACCAGAGCAAAACCAACCAGCAAGGCTGAAATACCCTGGAGCACAGGACTGAGACATTCCTATGGATTTATGTCAGTCTTCCACCTGCCAATTCCAAATGACAGTATTACAAAGCTTGTGACAGTTTGATATCCCAGAAAAAATTAAAAGCATCAAGGAAGAAAAATGAAATTAACATTGAAAACATTCTTTGCACTGAATTCAGAGAAAACAGAAAACAAATTACTAGTGTGCAAACTGTGGTATTGCCTAATAAAGTGATACTGTGCACAGAACAAGTCAGAGAACCAAACTGCAGGGCAAAACAGTCTTTTTTTTTTTGAAACCAAGGCTTATCAACCACCACTATCCAAATTTTAAGTTTTCTCGGTCTCACGTAATTATCAAGACTAGCACAAGCTCACAGAGAAATAACTGCCAGGGACTAATCCCTGCAGTAAGGTTCAAATGACATTCCATCATTCCACGTTTTTGATGAGCACTGCTTGATAAGCAAAGCATTTCACTGACATAAGTGGGAACCACTGCCTACCCCCAACAACCTAAAAAATTATTTCTTGCTGTTTTTAAAGGTTGTCAGTTAGAACACACAGAATCATAGAAGAATTAAAATAAAAGGTTAAGAGAAATGGATTTTTTTATTATTTTTTTTAACTAATCCAGGTGTTTAAATAGGATTTTATAGAGCAACTATTCCTAGTGGTTCAAATCAGCAAACAAAAGTATCAAATTGTAGAGCACATACCAACATAAATAATTTAATCCTACTCCCTGAAACCTTACCCAGATTTGATAAAGGGAATATTCTGAAACTAAGGACAATGCAAACACCAGCAACATGTCCTGCATTACATTATGCACAACCATCAGAAGGAAAGCAAATAGAGCAAGCAAGCATAATTTAAGCTTCCACATGTCTCCCAATCACCAATCAAGCTCTAAAATTTGGGGAATTTATTTCATCCGGTTTTGACACTGCCCACCTTCTACTATGAAGGAAGTCTGAACAAATTAGCTTAGGATGTAAGCCTGACTTACAGGCTTCCTTGCTTAGGGTAAGAGATCTGAACCAGGTTGTTAAACTACATCTACTTGTCAGGAGTCCTTTGTCCCAGTCACAGTTCTTGACGTTGCCCACCAGGGTCTCCTGTATCCTTACAAGGTATTGCACCTGCAGCAGTAGAGACAGTCCATCTTCCACAGATAAATAAAGGCCTTGAACAAACTGTTTCATCTGTCTCGTAAGTATATTTCGATGCTGAAAATAGCATAAGCTGTTCATGCTTATCTTCTAAATTAAGCCAATGAATCTTGGCACAGCCCAGAGAAAGGACATACATGCAGAGACCACATGACCTGATTCATGCAGCAAAACCTGCTTTCAAACTACACAAGCATTATTTTTTGAGCTCTGAAACCAAAACATCCTGGTAAGACAAGTATCACTGCTGAAATATCTTCATCCTTCCAGTCTTCTTCACTTCAAATGACGAGTTGCATCTGTTAGATCTAGCTGACCTTGGTGATAAATCTCAGTGTGAATTAAAGGAACTTCTAAACTGATGGTCATAAACCAATTTTGATTTGAAGAGATCTCTGGACATCACCTAACCCAACCTCTTGCCCAAGACAGGGCAACTGTGCATCTCTAGGAAGAGTCTGGCTTCTTAAGACCTCAGTGAATTCCATCCTCAAAGGCTTTTTCTCCAGATTGAAGAAACCCAGCTTTCAGCTTCTCCTTATATGCCAGAGTAGGATCATCCCCATCCTTAAACCATTACCTGAAAATAGCACATCTAGTAGGCTCAAATGAGTATTCATTCAAGAGGAAAAAGAACAGATCATGTCACTGTGGATGGGGCAAAAAGCTTCTAAGACAATCTCTGATGAAACACTAAACTTTTGCACAGTGGGCAACATTCCCAGGAAATATATGAAAATTTCTGATTATGAGATCAAGGTGTCCTATCTTTGAAGGACAGAATGAATATTTATTTAAGTCTCGTGGGAGACAAACACTTCAGTTAGACTCGTTTTTCTATCCTCTTAGGAATAGTGCTTGAAAATGAAAATTATTTTTAACTCCTATTTGAAGTATCTTTTATTTTGGAAACTTTATTACTACCTAGGTATCTAAACCCATGGTTTCTAGAACAGGCCAACATCCAATTTAAGATAAATGCATGATGCAGATGAGTGAAGCAATAATACCCTAGAGAACAACTTCTGCTGAAGTCTCAAAACGCAAAGCATTTTATGGCAGGCCACTAATGAACTAAGAAAATGTGCACAGCAAAGACACGCAGTGCTAACAAATATACAGGTTGGAGAAAAACATTAAAACATCAGTTTGGATTTATAAGCTTAGTTAGGATTTATAATCTTCTAACCTTAACACAGTGGGATTCAGAAAACAAATTTGTTTGAAAACAGAAACTAAGCAGTTTACAAATGATGGAGTCATGCCGCAAAAGCTCTCACCTTCATAGTGAAGCACCTATGCTCTTGTATCTCCCTTTTATGAGGCATCTCTATGCCAGTATCTGAAGAAGAGAACCATGAAAGGAACTGTTAATCCCTACAGTATTCTAGATAGGTTTAAAGGATTTCTTCAGTAATTCTGAAGCTGAAGTATGGCAAATTTGGGGGGTTGAAGGATTCCAGTGCATTCCCCAATATTTTATTGCACATCTGAGAGTCCTTCTGCTACCACTGGATGTGGAGAGATTTCTACCTCTCCTGATCCTGACATCAGTCCTCTACCCAACACATATGGTTTCTAAAAGGGGACATACTGTTACATTTCAGGTATGGAGAATGTTCCAGAGATCTCACTCTTTCACATCTCCCAGTAAACCTCGTTTTCAGTTTTACCACAATTCTGGGTGAGGAGTATCTTCTTGTTACCTCGTCAGCCAGGTTAAGATATGACTCAAGCAAAATCTGTATCTTTCAGCAAGACAGGAAAGAAAATACAAGACAGGAAACTATAAGAAAAAACCAAAAGTACAGAAAAAAGACAAGAACAACCAAACAAAACCCCCACGTGTTCATCCTATTAACATCAACCCCATGGTATGAGCTGAAAAATAGCTGGCCATGCCAGACCCCTTACATCTCACACTGGGCCTGCCCCACTATCCAACCTCCTCCTTGCCACCAGCACTAGGAGCATGCAGTGAGTCCCTGAGTCATTGATCCAACTGAAATCAATTTGGTTTTCCTCTGGAGTTAGTTTTCAACTCGGATCACCAGGCTGATCCAACTCACCATGGGGCCATGCAATTGCTATAACCCATCCACAGAAATCAGCAGTCAGGAAGTGAGAGGCACCACACCTCTCGTAATAGCACAATCTTAAAATAAGCAGTAAAAAAGAAAAAAAAAAAAGGTCTCTATTCATCTGACTTGCTGTACAATCAATCTGAATCTGATCAATCTTTCTAAACATTTCTCAGTGAATATCCATTAAATAAAACCTTTCTGTCCAGAGGGGAAAAAAAAAATACCAACATGCCACCCAAAATAAAACAAAATAATTTTTTTCCCTTCTCACTAATTTCCTCCTCACCCAGAATATTCTGGCCATTCTTCTGAATTGAAACATTTCATTTCCTCTCCTTGGAGATGCAAAAGTCTTTATCAGACCAGATGTCATTTCATGCACTTGACTAACAATAATAGTATTTCAAGGAATGTTAAGATGCTCCGTAATTTTAATACTACTTGGTACTCAGTTCTCATTTTCAGATTGTAAGCAGCCTCTTCTTGTCTATTCTAACTCATTTTGGATATTAGCATGCAGAATAACATACATAGCTTTTTCACAGGCTCACAATTGCGTACATAATGATAAATTTAACAACAGTGACAACTGGTTTGACCCCAACAGTTTCCATTTAGGGACAATGTAACAATTTAGCACTACTTCTGGTAAGATTTCAGTTTGCCTTTTTTATACTTAAAAGCAATTAGAAACTCTTTGCCATCAAGTTCCATGTCTTTCAAAATTGTTATACTGATGTTGCATTCCCTGTTTAAATATAGACAGCATGCTTATGTGAGACTTTAGGAGGCTTCTTTCCTTCTTTTACCAATTCCCCTTCTCCCATACTACAACACAGAAGAAAGCAGGAGTCTGCCAATTGCCCCATGCACATGAGGACTCTTGCAGACTGTATAAACAATGGTTTAGGTTCAATTAAGAGAAAGCAGCTGATGATCAATTTCCCTGGATGAGCAGGACTTAAAAAAAAAATTAAAAAAAAAAGAAAGAAATGCCTGGATTTCTTTACAGAACATAATTACAATAGACGGCCATTAACCTACTTACTTACCCTTAATTTTTTTAAAATGAGCTCATCTTTCTCCCCTTCATTTTTCTCCTCCCTCATCCATTCTTTTCCCTGACTGCAGCAATAACATGTTTTTATTCTTTCCTTTTGACTGTCAGGGCCTTAAACTAATTATTAATTGAGAATGTATCTAAAGGATCTGAATGAGAAAGTTGGAATTAACCCAACTGCCTCTCTCTCCCTTTTATTTTGCATACTGTAACTCTAGGTTACCTGTTAGCGCTGCTGAAAACAGTAAGTGTGTTATTTTCCTTTCAAAAGCAAGTTTGCTTGGGCAAAAATATGCAACAGTGAAAAACAACGTGGGGAAAAAAGCAAGCACCTGGAAAAGGCCTCAGCTTTGAGTGGCAACCATTAGCAACCAAGCTGTCTACAGTTAAATTCTCTCAACAACTTTGCTGTCCTGTAGGAGAATCCTGCAGCAGATGGCGTTTAGGAAATCCTGCATTTAGGAAACCAGACAACTGACACTTCATCAAAAGGCTTGTCCTTTAAGGAGGCCAGAACAGCATGACCTTACACTGCCTGCTAGTGCAGAGCTGGCTGGTTGTACAACACCGACTCATCTCGTTTCCAGTTGTTAAATTACATTAAAGGACAGCTAAAAATACATTAAATATTTTCCTATTACTTTTCCATGCAAGCAACTGCTGTAGTTACAACAAGAGCAATGTCCAGGCAAATACTTACTAACATGGGAGGTGTCGGGGGGGAGGGAGAGGGGGAAAGTCCAGGAATCCCTCTAACACATTCCTGAACAATAATGCAACCTTTGCATTGCAAATGTAGAAAGTATTTTATTTTACTGTACATATGAGAACTTTCGATTGTATTTCTTACAATCGAAACAGGAAAATATTTACATTTTCAAAAATGTCAAACAGATCTGAGCTATAGTGTTCACTCACTCCTGCCATAAATTGACATTTTTTTTCCTTCCAAAACACACCAAAACTTAAACAGCCTACATGTGACGCACTTTACATTAAATTCTGACAAATTCACGCTGATATGCCCCTGCTAAATATTACCCACAACAAGAAAGACCCGTTCGAAAAACCTGATAATCAACGTTCAAACACTTGGTGACAAAAATGAGTCTTAATTGATTAAGGATCCCAAGGTCTCTATCGCCATCTAGCGAGAACTCCCCGCCGTTACCACACGATCCACGGAAAACCCCGTTCCCTGGAATGCCAGGCACTAAGCTCTGCTGGATCCAGACTGCACATGGCCAGAGTTGTAAGCCTTGGCTACATTTCTGTTCCCTGTCTTAAGGAAAATAAAGGGTAAGCGCTAGCTCGTATCTCGCTGCCTGAAGAGAACTGAGCTTCGATGGACTATACTGCCAAGAAATCATGGAATGGTTTGTGTTGGAAGGGACTTAAGAGATCACCCAGTTCTATGATCTGTTTTTAAAATGGCAATGTATAATTACAAGAATTTTTAGTCACCGTAAGGAACACCATGGCAGCTCCACTACTTTTACTGCATCAGCGTCGTCAAACCACAGAGAGAAGTTAAAAGTCCACGGGAGGTGGTACATAGCACTTGGCAGGAGGCATTTGTGTCTTCCTACAGCTTCAGTGGAAGGGTCTTCAGTCACACAGGTGGAAAACAGCAATTTACAGGACTCATCAAAACTCAAGTCTCTCTTAGATATGTTAAAACTTAATGCCAGGATGGACTTCAACAACTTCAACATGAAGTATGTATTTCCCACTAAGATTTACAATAGAATTGTAATTGTGTTAGTGCAGATATTAAATTCAGTTTTCATCCCACACAGTATTTTTCCTGCTTAGACTTCTACAGGTCTACTTGTGTTTACTTAGGCCCCCTTGGAACATTAAAAAAAAAAAAAAAGTATTAACTGCTGATCATCAGAAAAGGCCATTTAAATTTAGACCATAAATGTTCCATAAGTTACTTTTTAATTAACCTTTTCATACAGAAAACCTAAACCTCCAGATAAGTCTAATAATAAAAGAGGTGAATATTAAGTAAGTGGTAAGAGGAAACATACAACAGGAAAGACTAATATAAAAATGTAATGTTTTTCCAGATTAGATATTCCAATTTAGGGGAAAAAAAACAAACCAGAAATCTAAGGTGTGTCCTCTAGTGTCATCTTTTGTGTCAAAACCTACTAATCAAGAAACAAGCAACTAGAAGAGCTGTGTCTGTACATTGACTACCTACCTAATAATACAAGCTTTCAGAACAGAGCATATATAGCGTACTTCACCAGAACCTATCACACTGCACAGAAGCATGAAACTACAGACCATCCTGAAAAGTTTTCAAATGTTTAAGTTTGTTATATCCACAGTACCCAGACTAATGAATACTAATCTACATCACAGAATGGGGGGGGGAGGGGGAAGATCATTTTAGCTCTACAGGAGGTGCTCCTACTGCACAGAGGAGACCTACCAAGGCAGGGATGTCCCACTGAGCTCAGCACTAGTGCTGCCAGACGGACCCAATCCCAGACTTTCACTGGCACCTCTTTACTGTGCTCCCAGCAGCCCCATCTCACAGAGGAACTTCAAACCTGCACTGGCTACAACAAGCTTTCAGGTAATATTGTGCCACAGTATTAGGTTTTTCCCCAACCTCAAAAATTGGAGATTCAAATGGGTGCAAAGGCTTGGCACAAGCCAGCCCAGGTCTAGAACAACCAGAATTCAAGAGGTAAGAAATCCTTTCCAACCAAAAATAAACTTGTGTAAGAGAGAATGCCTCAAAGTGCTCCCTAGTACCTCCCGTATCACCTAATTAGGATTTCCCCCTTTCACCATCTCTTTGGAACATAATGCAGGAACACCAGAATTTCACGCACCGCCATCTCATAACTGATAACAAATGAGAATAAATTGTATGCACAAACAAAAAGTATTTCCCAGCCTTAACAGAGGCCAAAAGCTTAAGTATCCATACAATACCCAGTTTGTGACAGGTGCTCTATATGACTACCGGAGATCATTTGAAAGAAGTCACATTCATTACTTTTAAAATACCACTAGAAAATATAAAGCTGGGACACTCAGCTGCTTTGCATGCCAACTTCAGAGACAAATACATCAGAATCTCCCAGCAAAAAAGACACTACTTCGTTAAAGGAAACATTAACTTTTGAATTCACGTGGCTGCATAGGACATTTACAGTTATCAAAACAGGAAGTTATTTCTAAGTTAAACATGTGTGTAAGGTTAAACATTCAGGTTATGCAAACTGGGAAGGCAGCAAATGTAGGGTTATGTCTTAGAGAACTGTTTAGATAGGAAGACTTTTAAAATCAAAGATGTGTTACCAGAAACAAAACACCCCCATGCAAGTAAGTCAGGGATTGTAAATGACCCTTCAGTGCATTGGGTGTCAGTCCACAACAAGGAGAGCTGTGCCCTCACATCACAGGGAGGATTTGCCTCTCTGAGATGTGACTTCATTCATCTCCCTGATCAACTAAAGGTTGACCAGCCATCCAGACACATCTGTTCTTGGCACCTTTGCAGACTCCTGCTTGGCATCCTTGTCTATAAAGAACTAATACGAAACATCATGAAAAAATATGTTTTAAGATGCTGTGTATCAGTGGTATGTTTTGGATCTTTATTGATTATTTCTCCCACTGGGACCAGACTGATTGGGCTGCCATCCTCATCAATAGCAAGAGTAGTTTTGCCTATAAAATCAAGAGCAACTCTTAAAATAATATCTGAGGCTAACAAAAAACTTCATTTTAAGGAACAAACAGTTTCTGAAAATAAGCCCTGATACATAATCCATTCCTTCCCTGTGATTAATTAGCCCTATCACAAACTTTAGCGTTTCAGGAGCTCCACATACCAGGGCACAGGACAGTCTGGCTAAAGTCAAGCTCACCCAAAGCTGAAGCACACCACTAGATCAAAGACTAACCTATTAAGCAAAACTGAAAATTCATGAAAAACATGAAAGCAGCCTTGATTTTTCTTGTCACCATAATCTGGCCCACTGAAACCAAACAGAGCCAAAATAAGGCTCTAGCTAGAGCTTCAACTTGTCATACTTCTGGTGATATTTATCTGATTCTTTTCTAGATACTAGTTTCATTTTTTTCCAACTTCCGCAGTACAAGAAAGAAAAATTTACAGTTCTGAAACCAAAAGCGGCTTCAAGACCAAACCCATTCATCTATTCAATGAAAAAAAGCTTAAATCCAGCCTTTTTACATGTGTGTATAATCTGTTTAATGACTTACCTCTCTCCCCTTATGTGTCACCAAAGCAGCCAAAGGTTTGGCATAGAATCTGCTGTAGGAAAATCCCAGGCAGCCATACATACTGTTAGCAGTGAGTTTCAAAGCTTTCTGTCTGATATCATACTGCAAAGAAACACAACCAGCAAAAATGATCCAACTGGAGCCATCAGAGGATAGAACTTAATGCTCACAATTACATTCACAGCTTTTCATACAGTCTGAAGCAATGATGGGCTACAAATAAAGCACATTACAATCACTGCTCACTACTAATCATCCCTATTCTACAAGGCTGATCAGGGCACTTAAAGGAAATGGGAGGAAAAATCAAAGGAGTTCTATAGAACACACCTGTAAATACAGGTCAGGATTTAAATCTGGCTGTTTCATTAACTGCTTAACTTGACGCCTTCTCTCCACCAGTTTCCTGATTTCTTTAGGCAAAACTCCCATTTCCACAGACGGGTCTGGAAGCTCTGGAATTTCTTCTTCTTCTTCACCCTGTCAAATGATCACCACAGTTTATCATTTTCTTGCTCGAAAATTAGATTTTAATGTGTTAAGTGAAAAGCTTGGGGGAAAAAAAACAAAATCACACAGCTTGTGTCTATTCCTGCAGAGTACCCAAAACACAGTCTAGAACAAGCATGAGACAATTTTTGGCAGTGTTTAACTATAATACTTCATCCCTTCTGGGGGACAGGGCCTAAGTCTGTTTCAGTCCGGGAGAAACCCAAGAGAGGTGTGGACCAGTAGCAGGAAGATTTTTTTTTAGTGTGTGTGTGATTTTATATATTTACACACACACACGTATATAAATTCAGATAAATAACACACAAACACTCTAACTTTTAAGTATAGGCAGGTAGATAGATAGACAGATAGAAAAATATAAAGAAGCAATTCTTTCCGTGTTGGATAAAATCCACACCTTTTTATTATCACATAAGTACTGTTGGTGTTCAGAACTGTCAAATGGGGCACATGCTCTGTGGAACTGATACTTTGAATGATATAACTGACAAAAGAGAAATCCAGCATAGCAACAGAACAAAAACTCCACCCCAAGCAACTTTTGATTATAGCAAAACAACAATTTAAGAGAAAGCATAAATTCTTCTTTTTCTTAGCATAACTAAAGAAATGGTTGATCAGTGAAAATGGAAAGAAATTTCAAACACAATGGAGGAGACAGAAATGTACAAAGAAGGGCAATAGAGACATTATGAGGTCGGCAAGTTTAGTAAAGCAGTCTGGGAAGAACTGTAACAAGAAATTACACCAAAGCCTCAATAAATATCGTACAGTGACAGAAACCAAAATGAGCTGCTTCAGCTTGAAGCACACTTCAAAAAGTAGGGAAAATCCACTGAGAGCTTGGAAGAACTTACTGACAGAATTCTGCATACTTATCTCCTCCTCTCTGATACGGTACAGATATTTCAGTCATTATGGGACTAACTAATTCCAACCAGTGAGCTGATAGCACTTAAAAATAAAAGCCTCAGTGTTTAACCTTTAAACCTGACAAGCCCACTGCTTCAGTTTACAACACAGCTCCAACAACAACTGTTTCAGCACAGCTGAGGAAATGAGAATCTCCAGCCACGGATAAGCCAGAGCCAAGATAGCTGTTTAGAAAACAGTGGAACTACACCTTCAGGTTGTGTTTAATAGTTTAATGCTGTGTTAAACAGTAGGAATGTTTGTGAAGCTAGTACCACAGCTGACATAGTCATCACCCCCCAAGACACACATATAATTTTCCTGATGTCTAATAAGGCTTGAGCTCCTATGTATTTTTTCCTGTAGACAGAACCATGAGACTTTTGTCTCCCTCATTCAGATATGTTTGCGTGAATTCTGTGGCAGTTAACTTTTGGAAGCTTCTACCAAGTTCAGATGAAACTGGTCAAGTGGCTCAGAAACTGCTAGGAGAACATGTGGCTGAAAAGCAAAAACTTGTTTCATGAGGTTGCCAAGACTAGATGGGAGAGAACTTAGCAAGATTCTATATAAGTATTACAGAAAGGAAGGTGAGAGACATTAAATACTGAAAAAGTCCCAATCCAAACTTAATATGATGCATCTCTAAACAAGAATCACTTTTTATGTATGAGAGGGGACAAAAAAAAATATTAAATAGTGGAAAAGAAGTTTTTTAAAAAGCTGATTCACAGAAAACACACTGAAGTTAAGACGGTGCAACTTAAGCCACAAGTTAAAGCACACAAACCTCGGCCCTCTTCTGTGCTTCTGATGACAGTCTCTGCACTGTGGTAAAGCAGATGTTAAACTCTTGGATAATCGATGGGTACAAGCTGTTGAAGTCGAGAAGCAAAATAAACTTGTCGTAAAAACCTAAAACAGAGTTTAAAACAAAAGTCATAATTACTCAGTCACCTGAAGGACTCCATACAACTCCACAATTAATATGTAAGTGACAGTAATACACTGTAGCACACTTCCATAATCTAAATCCCTTAAAGCAGCTGTTGAGATGCACCACTACCCATTACAGAAAGCTGTCAGAAGTGGAACGATCCAACCCCGTTAACTCACCAGAGTTGAACAGATAGCTTCTGTGTTACTATAGGACACTTGTACAGTTTTCCCCACAGAGAGGAGAAACTGAAAGAAAACTTAGGTGTCCATTAGAAAATTTATACACATATACACAGCCCTAATTCCTCAAAACCAGCAATTCCACAATCAGTGTTGGGAATTTTATTGTGTGCAATGACACCTCCCCCCAATGCCGCAACCACCACACCAAACACCCAGAAGAGACACAGATTCCCCACTGCAATCTCTCTGCATTAATATAATCTACCTGTCTCTATCTTCATAGAACAAAGAAAACTGCCACATCTTACCGACTTTGGGATCCAAGACTAAGCCCCCAGCATATGCTGCTTTCTTTTTCCCTATATTTGATTTATTCTGATCTTCAAGATCCTCATCTTCATCCACCTACATTTGGCATTTAAAAAAGTCATTATCTAGTCTCTAAGATTTCTATAATCTTAGACGAGTTATTTTTGGCAAATCAAATATGAATTTGGGAGCCAGTGCACCGAGTTCCTTTTAAAATACATGCAAAACATGGTGTTTTCATCATGATCCTTATTAAAGCTCTGTACATGTCAAAACAGCATTCAAAGCAACTCTGATAGGAACAAACTGCTAACAAGAGACCTTAAGGTATTGTCATCATGCAACATGGCACTAGTATGCATTTTCCAGCTGGTTGTAAAGGTCAACGCTAGGAAAAAAATAAATTCATGACCCAGAAGTCATACAATTGCCCAATTACAATGTTGTTTTTTGAAACAGAATGGCTGGGCTTTAATAAAACAAATAAAAACATTATTACTGACCTAAAAAGTATCCTGTTATTTGGTACGTAGTAGTAAGATTTTTTCTACTGGTTGTTCAATTCTATTCTAAATCACTTAAAATTCCAGCTTTGATCAAACAATACAATCAAGAAAACTTATTGTTTTGGAATTTCCTGTTGAACTTATATAAAAGTAAAATTAAGAAGCAAAATATAGTGCAATACAAGTACTTTCTCAAATTTTAATTTGTTCACTAACAAAACAAATGGATGTTTCTATAAATATTATTTACACTGATATTACTCAAAGGAATTTCTTTTGATGCCTTTGGATATTTTACCCATATAACTAATTACACTTGAAATACTGTTTACCATCAAAATAATTTTAAGTGCATCTATTAAGCAACACAGATTACCTTCTTTACTGTTTCCCTACACAGTCAACTACTTGGTTTATTTTAATTTTAAACTAAAAGAACAACTGAGTTTCCATAGATCTGTAACACAATGGAAAAGCTGTTACACTGTCCCACTCTCAATATCAAGTCAAAAAAAAAAAGTATTTTAACTAAGCATATGCTGTAACATTAAGTTGTAACTAATGTATGTTTGGGGTTCTTTGTGCTCTCACAGAACAGTAATATAAAAAAGATAGAATTTTTTAAATTTTTTAATAAAAATCCTTGGAAGGAGAAAAACTGGACCCACCAGCTTCTGCACAGGCTTTTTAAAAACTTGTTTGTCTGGCACTATGTAGTCCTTTTCATGGAATGCATGAAGCAGCAGGAACTCATTACGTTCAGATCGTCCGCCCATCATTGTCCTCGACTAAAGAGAGGGGTGAAAAAAAGAACTCAAAGCAAAGCAGAGAAAACACTGACATAGTAAAGCAGACTAGGCAATGTCCTTGAACTATTTAAGTTCACTCAACATTCTGTATCACCACCATGCACAAAACTCAAATGTGGTATTTTCAAGAAAGTTTTACATTATTAAAACATTGAACTCTCCCACTCATGACAGAAAAAAATTTATAGCATCATATATTCTCAACTAGTGTTTGGAAATTAAGCCTTGTTTGGAGGAGGTTGGAAAGGGAGGAGGGCAGAAAGTAATGAAAATGTACCATGACATTCCCAGAGATGTTTGTTATCTGAAGAGCCAATGGCAGAACATTCAGCTCACACATGATCTGGAGAATGAACTTGGCATCTGTCCAGGTGTTTTCCAGCATGAACAGTAAGCGAGGAGAATCACTGAGAAGAGAAGGAGAATGGCCTAACAAAGTAAAATCAGCTTCCTTTGTAGTAGTTTAGACCTATATGCTGTACAGAACACATGGTACCTGTAGCACACCAGTGCTGAATTATACAGCAAGCTCTTGTAATTGAAAAACCATCCCAAAACTCAAGCTTACATAACCTATTAGTGTATCTATATCAATGTTCTGACAAATCAGTTTGCTTCACACGCAATAAACCACACACACAAGTGGCTTGAAACATTGTAACATAATGTTACAATAGTATTTAACTTTTCAAATACGCCTGTGCTAAGTCAGCATCTCCATGACAAATGAAGTAAGCAAGCCTAAAATTTTACGCTGGGAAACCAGATCTGCTACTTTCCAGTGGAGGACTGAAAACCCCAATCAGCAACATACCTGTACATATTTCGAATTTCCTCAGGAAGAATTGTTACCCTCTCTGTTTTCAAAATCTGATGGACCAGTTCAGACAAATGGTAACTTTTGCAACGAATTAATTCTTTGGCAGAAATTTCTACATCACAGATCATTCGACCGCAGGCAGCACTCCTTTCAGCAAACCCTCCTCGACCCTTAACCATATCACACAAGGAGAGAAAAACCCAAACAGAATTAAATGTACAAACATCAGCAAAAAAAACCATCTAGCCACAATATATGTTTATAGGGCTCAGTCAAGTCAGTTGGTCACTAAATAGTCTAATGCTCTACACTAAATACAACCAATATTCAAGACTTACAATGATGCCCTAAAGGAATCCGTGGTATCTTTCAGTATAAGAATGTTAAGAAATAGATACTTAATTCTCATTACTAGTTAGATTTCACCATCTTGGCCTCAAGGAATGATAGGAATACGCAAGAACACAGCCACATTCAGCACTTCAGTACTCCAAGCCTCACACATTGTCCTCTGAACAAATACAGACTAAGAACTACAGAATTAACGTAGCAGCTCTCTATGAGATGATTCACCCATCAATCCAAACTGCATTTTCTCATTTTACAGTTACAGCAGACAAAGACTGTTACAGTAAAGACTATTGCAATTAATCTGTCATTACCATCATCTAGCTAAGTAAACTAAATTAGCCTAACTCGAAAATCAGTTTAGCCTATTACTGTAATAAAAGTCATATAAACACTCAATTTCTGATCTGGGACACATGAAATTCAGCATGACCAACAGTCAAAATACGTCAGTGTCACATTTACAACTCCTCAGAAAAATTAATTCATTTTTAATCACACACAACATAAAGGGGCTTAAAAGACTTAAGCAATCTTATTACCCCAAGCTTTGGCATGTTAGACCTCCTCAGTCGACCTATCTTGGACCAGTGAGGGACTTTGCACAAATTAATTCTCTGAAGCAGCACTTCCAAATCAAATCCATAAATATTATGACCCTTGAAGCAGAAAAAATAACAAAAAAGGTTACAACAAATGCAAATTGAAAGACTTACTTCCACACACTCAGTATTCCTTTGCCCTTTGAGGTTTTTTCCAACTAATTGATGGCATTATCTCTCTCGCAGAAAGCACTTTCTAAGAGAACGTTCATCAACAGTACTCATTAGTCTTAACACTAACAATGCTGTTCAGCAGAATACCAAAATCAGCTCTATAACTGGCTCATAGCTTTATGCTTTGATAGTAGACATTAGGATTTAAAGCTTTATAGAAAAAACCCACAACATTCTTCACAGAGCATATGACCTTAAGCTAAGAGTAATTCCTTTTGTCTCCATCCATGAAAGATGCAATAGTTACATCAAAATAATGTAATTTTTCCCTTGGACACTACAACGGGCATAGCTGTTAAATCTGGACAGGAAGACCTTGCAACCAATATTTACATACCAAAGCACTCCAGCAGTATTTTAAACAATGCTAAGGACATTGATGACACTGGTCTGTAACCTGAGCTGAAAGTAAAATGCTACCCTGATAAACACAAGTCAGTCACCAGGAACTGCAGGTCCACTCTACCAGGTACCTCTGTGTAGTGCAAGACTGTGCTATAGAAGCAACTCCTTAAAACGAGCAGCAGCATTTCAACAGCATTAATTAAACCAGGTGCAAATTAAACTGCACTAACACAGCTCTGCTGTTTTCAGGACAGAAGATCTCACACCCCTACTATTGGCATCCTCAATTTTAAACCACTGACTGCAGTGTTCCCCTCAATTCCTTCCCATAACCACCAGGAAGCTTAGGTCATAGGGCAAATACTGGATACCAGCTGCAGTGAGCTGAAAACATCAGGAATCTGACTGCTCTTTTCATCGTATTCCCACCACTTAATCATTTGTATTTACCTACAGAAGAATAACAAGTTGTGTGTAACCACCTCAGATTTATAACCAACTTCAAATTGTCCTCAGAACTTCAGTAAGTGAAACTCAGGACTGTACAGTAATTAAAGATAACAAAAAGAGAAAATGAGTAATTGTAATAAATCCTCAGCTACACAGCAGAAAACATAAGAATGCTTATTAAAAAACTTTGCTCAGATCCCACAGATTTGTATAGGTTATCATTCTGATTTACAGCATAAACACAATCTAAATGGTAACACAAATTATATGAGCATCTGAACTGAAACAGACTCTTAAGTCTACCAAGAGTTCCCATTTTTCTAGAAAATCAGAGGTTTTCTGTCATGTTTTGTCTTTCTGAGTAAAGAAAAAAATACTTGTTTCAGGTATTGTGGAAATACTGCCTATTTTAGCTATTACAGGAAATAATAGGATGTATAAAACACTGTCAGGGAAAATTCTGTATCATCTTTGTATCAAAATATCCCTGCCGTCTTATAAGCAAACTCAATTCATAAAGCAGTCTAAGACAAACATTAAAAAACCTATAAGGGGACAAAAGAAAAAGAACAAAGCTGACCAACTGACAATATGCTTTAATTTAACTCTCAGAGTCTCAGAACTACTCACCACAACAACATCTGGGTCAATTTTGTGAATCTTCGCCAGGAAAAATCCCAGCAGTGTTCTCTCTGTTGCAGCGATTTCTATTTTAGCATTCTAAAAGGAGCAAGAGAGCACCTGATTTCAATGACCCAATAAGTTTAAAATGGAAACATCTCCTCTCCCCTACTAGTTACAAGACAATAATAAAGCACCACAGAGCTCTCCCTTTCATTCTATAATTCAAGGATTTTTTTTCTCACCCCCATAGACATAGAAAGCTTTTCTCAGAGGCTTTTTTCCATTCTACTTTTGTATGCAGGTGTCTAGTGATATTTTAAGAGCCTCCTAAGAATCAAGCACGCCAGGAAAATGCTCCATATGCATCCTTCACTCACAGGCTTAAGATCACACAGAAATAGAGGCAAAACAAAAATGGCTAACTTTATTATTCTGTCAGCTCTTCCACTGCCCTTTAGAAAGCATGTCTTCTAAGTTTTGACAGATTTTACTCTCCACGAAAAGATGAAACAAATCCTCCCAGTTTACTATGAGTACAAAGTCAGGTATAATGCAAATGAATCACAATTTTAGCCTCTTTGCAAAACCTTTCCAACTCTTTTAACTCCCCACCTATTTTAAGAGCACAATTAGCAGCAGTACTGAATCACACAGAGCACACAACTCTGTTTTTACAAGCAAAACAGAATAAATACCTGGATTTAGGTTTGCAAAGTGGAAAACCAATAAAATAATCATGCCACTCCTTTGAATACTTCCCTTCACAACTTGCCAAAAGCACCATGAAGTTCATAATCTATAAGGTACTGTAATAAGAAGGCTAAAAAAAATGAAATTACCTTCTTTTTAATAGCTTCTTTGAAGTCATAAGGAAAAATGCAATCGTTCGGTTTGGAAACAGCTGCAAAAGAAGTGATATTTGTTCTTACATACAAGTTCTTCATTGTACCCTCCCACTAAGCACCCATTCACAACAAAGGGAACCAAGAAAAACTGACCTCTAACTCTAAAAAGCTTTATATGAATACTTGGTTATCTAAAGACAGGTAATTAGTAAAGCATTAAACAGTCTTAATCAGTCATATTTGAGGTTATCATTGGAGATTATAACTATGGTCCACAGCTCCTGAAGAACTTCCTCTCATGAGCATTCAGCACTTCACCACTTCCAATCAGTGAATCTCAAGGTTTAGCTGGTATTACTACAAGGACACTGCTGCAAGATTTTTATTTTCCTAAGAAAACTTGTTTAAACATAACTGTGACATTTCTTTTTTTAATTCTGTTCAGAAGAACTAAACTGAAAAATAACGAAGTGACAGTAAATAAATGGTCTAAATTAATGGGTGGAGAAAGTAAAAAGACACAGGATGAAGCAAAACCAATAAAAATTATAGGAAACTGTATAGAGTAGTGTTACGTTGCATCATCTCAAACTAAGATTTTTTTCAATTAAGTCTTAGATAACAAGTTGATAACCAGTGAAATTAAAAATGAGGAGAAAAGCCTGCCTGGGAGCTGAAACTTCATCACTTATCTACTCTAAGCCACTATTGCTGGAGTGACAAAATGTAGTAAAAATTAATAATAAATAAATACATAAATAGATAAATAAATAAATAAATAACCCCCTGTCCCACAACCAAAAAACCAACACACACACAAAAAATAAAATACGCAGAATTAATTTTTTTTTTACTCATAAGCTGTTCCAAGTACATACCACAGAAGTGTGTCTGAAAAGGAGGCTGAGGTGCAGCCTTATCCAAAGGAAATTTCTGATGAACCAGAGCTGCAAGAGCCACAACCTATACCGAGGAGATACAGAATACACAACTTCATAAATATGACTAATATCAATATCCATTTCTTCCTCCTTTTTTTATAAGTTTTCTCATCTCTTTTCTCTTGTTTCCACAACAGATCTTTTTCAAATTAATTCCAACTACAAAGAGTTAAAAAGAAAAAAGTTATCAATTGATCTCAAGAGAAATAAAGCAGAATTTCCTCCTAAGTGATTATATTAGAAATTTCAGATGCAAAATAATTCATTTGGTAAAACTTCTCCAATCAGTTTTTGCTCTGAATCTGAACAGATACCACAATTTAAAGGATTCCCTATGGAGTGCAAGGGAGATGTGAGGAGGGCAGAGAAGCCTTTCCTCAGGAAGGGCTGCCCCTAAGCAAGCAGTTAACATTGCCAAGCAGCCAAGAGGATTCAGCATTTGGAACCCATTAGCTTTACTGATGCTTCTGCTTGCTCTGCTGGCAGGATGTCCTGGCTCCCCAGACAGTGTCAAGAAAAACCCAATAGAAGGCAAAGCAGAGAGCCTTTAAAGCGTCTTGCTAAGTAGAGTCCTGTTGGTATCTTGGGTACCTCATGTTAAAAAAAAAAAAAAGAAAAAAAAAGATAAACGTTCCTTAGTATGTATTGGAGTCTGCAATTCACAACTGAGAGTGGCCACCCACATCTCTCCTCCTTTCTGAGAAAAGATCTCATAGCAAAATGGTAGATGCCGTAAGATCAAGACCAAATTCTCATTTTAAAATGAGTTTTATCAGCAGAAAAGCCCAGTCATTTTACCTAGAGCCTATGATTAACTCTACCTAAGTAAATAGATAAATGATACTTTTTAAAAAAAAAGAATCCATTAACAGTCTTATAACTAAGGGGCACATCAGACAAAACAGAAGGCTGGAAAACAGAGGTAGGATCCACTGTCAGTAAATATTCTCACCAAACAGGCCCCCTAACCCATAGTTTTCATGCTGGTGAAACCCCAGTAGAAATTTCTTTGAAAAGCCCACAGCAGAGAAACTTTATTCAACAGTAAATATATTTAAACGTGTTTTATCAGGTGAAGCTCCTCCAAGCCTTAGAAAACTTTTTAGTATACGCTGAAAAACAAAACAAAGCCAAACCAAAGTGAGAGCAGATTACTTACCTCATTCTGGTGAGTCTTTGGGTTCTGAGTGGTTTTCATGCTGAAGGACATGACCACCAGAGGAGGAGGAGGAAGAGAAAGATCTTTAGCCACATTGACCAAGCCAGGCTTCATGGCCACAGCCTCCACTTTACACCAGCTGACTGACTGATTCGAAGGCTCTGAAGAAACAATACAAGCCACCTTCATTCTTCTGGGAACCACAGAACTGCACAGAGCACATCCTTTCAATGTTTTGCCCTTGTGGGATAGTCCAAGACCCACACTAATCCTGCTCAATTTTTGGTAATTCCCTGGGCCCTGACTCCCCTGTCAGCACAAGCTCTTTAACCATAAATAAGAGAGGAAATATTTGGATCGAGGTCAGGAAGATGCACAATGCAAAAAATACTTCAAGCAGCTTCACTCAGTCATAGTACAGAAAGGTATAAGCCAAGTGAACATAACTCCACATAAATTAATGTATCACCTCTTAGCATCTAATCTTGTAGTCCATTCAAAGGGAGAAGGCTTCATAAAAAATTAAATTAATACAAGTGAAATGAAAGAATGTTCAGGAAATCTCTCAAGTGCTAGAGAAAAGGCAGCCACAGTGCTAACCAAAAGAGTTCTGATTGAATGAGAACAAGAACTTTTGACTGACCGAAATGCACCACATAATTAATTGTTTTAGATATAGTCCTTCCAAAACACAATTATGGAAATAAAGAGATGGTGCATTTTGTAAGAGAGTTCATCCTACCCTGGCAGTGTAAGGCATCCTAAAATGTAAGAGAAACCACAAAAAGCTATTTAGATATAAAGTGTACAAGACCTAAAAAATTGGATGGACAAAAAAAAGACATGTCCACCTTCCATTATCATTTGAGAATTTTTTGGCCTGTATTTCTTTGCTTGCTTTAAAAAACAAAAGGGATCATTCATAAAAGATGCTGATGAGGTAACTCACTACAGCAGAAAGAAGCAGAGGTTGTATTTCTGGCAGATTAACCTTTTGAAGTCTGCTGTTGTTAGACCTACTTATCTTACTCCCTGAAAACTCTAGCCCTCTCTGGAAACCCACGTATTTTACCTTCTCTCATTATCCTTGCTCTTAAATGCAAACAGGTAGCTGACTAAAATATCTTCATATATAAAACACAGACGATCTCTCCAAAGGAAGACAGCCAATCAACTGCTTAAGACCTTTCTGCTTTGATCTCAAATATCTTAACACCCAGAGCTTCAACTATCGCTCTATAAAGCAGTGGTCTCCAAAAGTGGGGTGCACAAGACAATCCACTGGGGTGTGGTAAGAAAATATTTTCTGTAACATTAACAAATAAAATACTTTAAAAGGTCATTATTTTACATAACTCATCCTTTTTAATTCCTATTTTTGTGTTTAATTTATAATATATATATATATATAACATATTTTTACAGTAGTACATGTATACAACCTATAAATAACTATCTATATACTGGGAGTAATGCTCGATTTTTTACTGACAGTGGTGTGCAAGACTGGAGACTGCTGCTCTAGAAAAGCTCTGGTGCCACCTAGCATTGATATTCAACTGCAAAGACACCTTCATAATGAATACTGATGACATGTTTTAAAGAAGTTGTGCAAGTCTTTTCAAATTGTTTGGAACTTGCTTACTCTAAACTTCCCAGGTATATTTCTTATCCTCTATGGGAAGTGTGTAAGGGAAGCCACACAAGAAAGCAAGACTCTTCTGATAAATTAGACACCTCCCACAAAAAACACATAACAACTTAAAAACAAGCAAACAAAACAAAACAAACAAAAACCAAACCAAACAACAAACAAACACAAAAAAACCAAACCAACAAACAAAACACATACAAAAAAACAAAAACAAAAACCAAAAAACAAACAAAAAACAAACAAAAAAACAAAACAAAACAAAAAAACCACCAGCTTTGGGGCACAAAATCCAGTGCATTAACAGAAATTTGCATAAATATAACCAGTCAGCTTAACAGTCAGTTTTCAACAGAGCAGGCAGGACAGTTTTGAAATGAGCAATTCTGACAGAGACTGTCTCTGGAACCTGAAGGTTCTAATACAGATGTGGGAGTGGAAAAAAAGAGCTGCCTCAGATTGCCATTTAGCTCTGATATGGAATCAGTATCTGAGCTCAGTCACGGTAGTTCCAAGGGGAGATAACACACATCATCATTCACTAAAATTGAATATTGCCTGAACCACTGGTTATCATTTCCCTAACTCTTGGCATACTGGATATGAGGAACAAAACAGCTCTGGACTCTTTTCATGTGAAGAAAGAAAAAGCCAAAGAAATACAAAGTCAATTCTTGGGGAAAGAGTGCAGATGAAAAACCACCCTTAGGCCTTTAAAATCAATATCAGAAAGTACACTGATGCTTGCCAATGTTGGGTGGAAAACCCATCACAGCTAATCCTTCTTTTGGCAGTCAGGGATTTGTCTTCTCCATTCCAGCTCCAAATTCTTAGTGATATCAACTTTGTCAGTGACTGAGCAAGCTGCAGAAGAGGAGAATCCTCCTGGTGTCAGTCACTCATATGGTCAATTCTGAACTGGAAGAGCCCCAAGGAGATTGCAGTAATAGATGTAGCTTTGGTCCAGTATGATAAATATCCCTATGTTCCTGGGAATATGCAACACACATTGAATAAAGGGCTGTAACCAAGTCAAAATGAAGTGGCATAACCACCTCTAAGTCGTGCATGCCACTCATGAGGCAGAAAGGATTTAAAACTGAAAGAGATCCACACCACAAACTTTTCCAAAAGTCAGGAAAAAAAAACCAAACAAAACAATCCTAAGACATAAAGAAGAAAGCCATGCAGCAGCAGTTTGTTCTTAAAAAGATACATCTGCAGAAAAAAAAAATGGATCTTAAGTGATCAAGAGTAGAAAGATTAATAATTCCCTAGCCAACTAAGTTTAGCTTAGTAGATGGCATTAGGCTATGCACCAAAGAGCAGCTGCCAGGCACTACACAGATCCCTCTTACTACCATTCAAAGTTATAATCTCATCTGTACAGTGTACAACTTTATACAGATAGCTGTCACAAAAAAAAAGAAGTTCCAATTTGTACTAGATAATGAAAATTAAACCAATAAAATGCAAGGTTAATGTACAAAATGATAATTTATCAGTAAAATTTAAATTTCCTCCTCCCCCAACCTATAATTATATGTTTTCCAGCAACCAAGTATTTCACACGCAAACCACCATACGTGGATTTTTTATTTCCAGCCAGCACGGTCCTTTGATCTTCTGACTCATCAAGAGAAGTTCCAGGCTAGAGGTGTTAGTTCCAAACACATGTGAAAATGTTTGCCCTTTCAGATCTTGGGGAAGCCGAGGGTGTTCAGCCTAATAAGTAACAGAGAGCAGTGAGTCATTTCACCCCACAGAAGTCTTCAAGGTTGACACACCCTATTCAGACAGACCTTAACAAAAAAACTACACAATACCTGAAATCACTGTCATTTCCCCCAAGCAAAGCCATAGCCCGTAATACCTGACAGTAATTGAAGAAGTTACACTGTAGGCTCAACTTAAAAATCAGGACAGTAATGGAAAAACATGCTGAAGTTCTTCATCCATACTGGATACATCGCCCAAGACTACAGCAATGTTCAATGACCATTTTAATACAGAAACTGCTCATGTTGTAAACTTAATTAGACAGTTACAGCTTTAATCTTGTCAGACATAGAATGACTAGTTAAAGTGTTCCTGCATAGCTAAAGAAGAATTTGAAACAGTTAGCAAATCTCTATGGGACGCTGCTTTTGCACCCAAAATCAGCACAAAAAAATTATTTAAAAAGGCATTGTCCCAGCAACTAAGCCAACAGGT
The DNA here is from genome assembly GCF_003945725.1 of Corapipo altera. Classification (NCBI taxonomy): domain Eukaryota; kingdom Metazoa; phylum Chordata; class Aves; order Passeriformes; family Pipridae; genus Corapipo; species Corapipo altera. The sequence goes on from NW_020884872.1 coordinate 12,846,474, forward strand.
TCAAGACTGCTGAGTCTCTTATGTTTGAAAACAAATTAAGTATTTTTGCTAATAAAGAATAGCTACTGATGTTATCATGGGAATTTTTCCATCTTCGCTGCTCACTTTTACAGGTCTTAACACAAGTCTTTCTCACCCAGCTGCTACTTGTAAGCAAGCAGAATAATTGGCTATATTATGGACATCAATAGGTGATAAAAAATAAAGTAGGAAAATTTGGAATATAGATTGTGAAAAAAAATCAATAAGCAAATAATAATTCAGGGAGAAGTTGGCAGAAATGTAATAGATGTAGGAAAAAAAATTTTCCCTCATGTTTCATTTACGTAACTAGAGTGAACACTAACAAATCACCATGCTACAGATAACTTGGTAATGAACTGTTTTGTTAAGGACTAACTGACATACAAAGAATAACAAAAATAAAGTCACAACTTTTGGTATTAACCTCTTTTTTTCTTGTTATTATTACACAATAACAAGCAACTAAATGCACACTGCAAAAGAGAAATAGCCACTAGCTACTAAAGATCAAATCCTGCAAATGTTTTTTATTTAGTAAAACCATAAAATTCTTAATTAGATAAGAAAGCAAGTAATAGTATTTTGTCAGATTAACTGTACTCACCGAATATTTAACTTCTAAGTATTCAGATTTTGCTGGTACATCCGGAATCTCAAAAGCGTAGTATTTTTCCACTTTCTATATAAAACAAAGATATTTTCAGTATCTCTCAACTGAATATTCATCCTGTCCAAAGGAAAGTTAAAAAATAGAGACCAGCCAAAACATACATTTCAAATATCATGGCCTTGATCTTTTATTACCAATTTTGCAACTCATTATAACCAGTTGAGGATACTAACAATGTTTTAGTTCCTGTATTTAATCTCTGTATGTTTTTTTAGCATGAAAAGTTTCTACGGAATTGACTTACAAGTATACTAGCCAGTACGAAACAAAAAACATGGTGGTTAAGGAAACAGGAACATTCTTTAAATTCACAGGTTTCAGACACATGAGAATTGGTGGCTGCAGACCTCCACAAAATCACAAAATGCCTGAGATAGAAAAGGATCTCCAGAGATTGCCTAGTCCAGCTGCCTTCTCAGAGCTGGGGGTTGCTCAGGGCTCTCTCATGCCAGCTTTTGAATATCCCCAAGGATGGAGACTCCTCAGCCTCTCTGGGCAACCTGTGCCCGTGTCTGATCTCCCTTACTGTAAAGCAGTGTTTTATGTTCTCATAAATTTTGAGTGTTTCAAATGGTACCTACAGCTCTTATCCTGTCTGCCAAAGTCATCTTTACTCATGCCCACCAAATGTTTGTAAACAACAATAATATCTGCACCACCAATCCCCCACCCTGAACTTTCTCTTCTCCAGGCTGAGCAGTCCCAGGTCTCTCAGCCTCTCCTCACATAACAGATGCTCCAGGCCTTGTAATTATCTTTGTGGTCCTATTCTGGACTTGCTCCCCTAAGTGCATGTATTTCTCACACTGGGGAGCTCAGCTGAACACAGCGATCCCCAAGTGCTCACCAGGGATGCAAAAGGGAAAGGACCAAATCCTGACACTTGGTGGCACTGCCTCACACAGCCCAGAGAGCCCAAGGCCATCTCTGCTGCAAGGGTGCATTGCTGGCTCTTGTCCAACCTCATGTCTAGCAAGATCAACATGTCCTTCACCCCAAAGGTACCTTCCAGCCAGTCAGCCACCAACATCTACTGGTGCCTGAGGTTTTTCCAGTGCTGGTACAGGACTTTTTCCCTTTTTTTGAACTTGATGGGATTCCTGTAGATCAGAAATGTCGAAGTTCCTTTGAATGGCAGCACATACATATGATGTATCAACTACTTCTCCTGGTTTTGTACTGTCTGCAGACCTGTTGAGTGTGTGCTCTGCCATCATCCAAATCATTAACACAGATGCTAAGCAGGATTGGATCCAGTATTGACCCTTGGGATGCACCACCAGCGACTGGCCTCCACCTGGACTTTGTGCAACCTATCACAACACTTTGAGCCCAGCAGTGCAGCCAGTTTTCAGTCCACACCACTGTCCAGTTACCCATCCCACATGTCACCAGTTTGTCTGTGAGGATGCTATGGCAGACAGCACTGAAAGCCTTACTAAAGTCAAGATAAACAACAGTCACTGCTCTTCCCTTGTGAACCAAGCCAGTCCATCTCTTCACAGAAGGCTACCAGCTTGGTGAAGCATGATTTCCCCTTTGTAAATCCACAAAGAACACTCCCAAGCACGTTGTGACACTGGTTACCTCCCTCCGCACTCATGGGTGGATCTGCCCTAAACTGATTCTTCTCCACTGAGGACAAGTCTTCTTTGCTTCAGGCTTTCCTTCTGGTCTTTTGGAGTCAGGGATTGCTAAAGGTTGGACTTAGCAGGAAAGACCAAGGCAAAGAAGACATTGAGTATCTTGGCCTTTTCCATGACCTGTGTTACCACATCTCCCATCCCTTTCAGCAGCACCTCTTTCCTAGTCTGCCTGTACCTACAGAAGCCTTTCCTGCTGCTCTTTGTCACCCTCACAAGATTCAGCTCCACAGGGGCTTTGGCTTTCCTTTCTTCACCATGATGTCACCTCCATCAATCCATCCTCTAATCCTGAACAGCTCTTTGCTCCTCTTCAGGCAGGGCTCCAAGCATTCCCATTGCTCTAACATACAAAAGGGACTCCCCCCTCCTTGCCATCCCAGCCTGTCCTAACCATATCCTATCCCACCACATGTCTGTGATCCCAAATCAGATTGTACCCCTGTAACTGAACACAGCTCCTCCTTTTACACTGCATTTTTTAATGCGCCAGCACTTCAGAGAGGAACCCAAGAGAGATGATTTCCCAACCATCTGCCAGTTGTTTAATTTATTATATGCTTTGAATAGAATAATTTCTATGACACTATTGTATTTTTCATTTTCAGTGACTTGAGTTTTACTAGAAAGTAGTCAAGTTTGTTTACACGTCTCTAACAAAGACCATTAAAGCAGTTCAGTACAACTTTACTGGAAGTTAAGTATCACTTCTGCTTTCTTCAAGAATAATAATGATGTTCCACAACAAGCACAGCTTGTCAGTTTCTAAGAATAGCTACCTTAATTTTTCAAACAATTATAGTACCCTGTGCAACAATGCTGTAGCACCTGCTGAAATGCCATGCCCTACCCTGTAACAGGTACAAACCATCTGCACTGCTGTTACATATTATTATGTTATGCCATAACTATGCTAGCACATTACTTCACTACAAGAATTTCTAGAGGCACTTAAATTAAAAATCGCATTTTTCCTTGGAAAACGTATTATGTTCAGCACTTTATACACAAGACTCAGCAAAATATACCACTAGAGAAACTTTAATGAGAAAAACCAAGATCACTACAAATGGGAATAAAATTTACAAATTAAAAAACACATGCAGAGTTAGGTAAACTTGAAGTTATTTGGGACTGGGGTTGGATGGTTGGATTTTTTTCCGTAAATTAACTGCATCAGCACCGGCTCCCTCAGGGCACTACAATCAGCAGCTAGCTTGTTGCCTCAAATAATATTTTAGCTGTAAGGCTGCAAAGCCTGGGTAGGGGAGCTATAAATAGGAAGCAGGCAAATCCAGAAACTACTATGGCATCAACAGTTACATGGAAGCAGAAGTGTAACATAACTTAGTACAAGAGCAACACCGTGAAGCCAGATCAGCACAGCAGATTAGCATGGAAACCTAGATCTGAACTGTTGAGCCAAAGCAGCACCTAACACAAAGAGTAGATCAGAGCTGTAACATAATAGATGGCAATGCACTGCTTTTAGCACATATCATTGGTGCCCCTCTCCTTTTTTTCTAATTAAAAAAAAAAAAAAACAACAACCTCTCAGGCTTCAAACAAGTTCTTGTTGCAAACGCAAGCTGAACACAGTATAAAAATAGTCTGCTGCAGTGATTCATCTGCGTTATTCCACAGAGCTCAGCTCAATTACACCAGCGTCTGGTCACAACTGCAGTGAATGAATGCTTTGCTGCAGAGTAATCTGCCCTTCAAGTGGCCCTTCAGAGAGCAGAAATGAGCAGCAGTGATTAGCTGCTAAGTTCCTAAGTGGAGTAAGGCTGCTTTCAAATTGATTTGTGAAGACTTGCTAACTTGGCAGCAGTGCAACCCATTGAAGCTACAATTAGCAGCAGGTGCAGGAGGAAATGATATGGCTCAAGTGTATCTGTTCACAGGGACAAAGTTGGGTGCTGGCAAGGCCAAGATGCACAGGGAACAACTTGTCTCAGTGTACAAATATTGTCTCTCTCTGCATCATCACAAAAAGCTGTATTCTGAACACTGGGTGCATGACAGCTATGTTAGTAACCTTCCCGAATTCTAGCTAATGATCAAGAAGAGTAGTTTCTCAGTTTTGCAGTACTGTGCAAAATCTGAGATTTCATGTTACTCTGAATTACTCATGAGCACTCCCATCACCTGAGCAACATGGCCACTGGCTTTTTAAAAATCTTTCAAAACACCAACCTTTAACAACACCGTAGTGAACCACTGGCTGCACATCACAGAGCAGGGGAGTTCTAAAGCACATTAGCTCTTAACAACACACAGGCACAACTGTGTAGAGATCACATTTTGCAGCATTCATTTAGGTCAGTGGCACAAATAGTTTCAATTCGAGAGCCCTGCACACCCCTGTGAAAACACATATGCAAGGCTTGTGTAACAACACATCTCTGGTGGTATGACTGGAATAAAAAGGAAGATGATGACTCCTTATGAAAAACAGATTAATAAGGTATATAACCAGGCAAATTCAGGTATCTCAGAGGCAAACAGAAGAAAAGGAGGACACGGTAATGGGACAACCCCACTACTTCCACAATTATCTTGCAGAGAGCACAAAGCCTCCCTTGCTGCAGAGATGTAAGCCTGGCCAAATGTGGTGCCACTTGTTCACATCAATTTTGTGTAATCTGAAATATCTGAGTTACTGTAATACTTCCTTGAATAATCCTCCAAAAACCCCACAAACAGTCCTGTTCTACTATCCTGTCTTTTTTCTTATCCCTCGTATTACTAGTGCCATACTCTCCCACTAGCTCCAGTTCTCATTAAAGCATTCCAGAAGGCAGTAAGTACTAAAATTAGCAGAAAATTACACAAGCAAAATAAAGCAAGATAGCTTTTATCCTCTTAGTAAAATTCAGTTTACTGAAGAGTCTGAAGAATTCAAACATAATTTGAATTCTTACAATTCAGAAACAATTCTGGCAGATTATTTCAGAGCTTCTCTGCACCCCCAACTATCCTGCCTAATTTATTCATGAAGTAAAAATTGCAAATTTGCTCTTTTGCTAAAACTGTCCTTTAAATAGCTTTCTTGCTGCTCATCCCATTTTAATGTTTTTAAAGAGCAAACAGGTCTGATCATTATTCTTCACTTTACTAGCTAAAAAAATTAAACCTTTCATAGTTCTCTCTGGTATAACAGATTCTCCTTTTGTCTCATCCTTTTATTACCATCTTCTGTACCTGCAGTCACTTGAGTTTATCTTTCCCCATGGGAGTGACCAAACGTTATAATACTCAAAGGAAAATCTGAACAGTGTCTTAGTGCTCCTACTTCCCTATTCCTGCCAGGGATCACTCCTGTGTTACACCCAAGGACCCCAGAAGCTCTGTAGTCATGTATCCCAGCAAGACTGTTGGGTCTTTCACCCTGAGCTCTGTGTAAGCTCAGTAAAAATTTGACAGGTTTACCTTGATTTTTAAAAGCCATCTTTGAAGGTTAAACTATATTACTCTTATTATCTCATTCACATTATTCTTCCTTAGCACACCATGGAACAGATGGAAGATCCTCAGCAGATGCACACCTTTTTGGAGACCTTTCTGCCTCCTTCCACTTCTAGAGTACAAGTGTTTGCATCCTCTCTTTTAATGAAGAACTGCTTTTCTATGAGTTTTCTCCCTCATTCCTGAAAGGATCTTTGAACAATAAGCTATCAGAAACTTGGGTTTTATCTATTGTTAAATTCATTCTTTTCCAATCCATCATGTAATCAGTTATAATCACCCATACAAGAGAAATAACAGCAAAAACTGAAAAAGCTAAAGCTACATCACAGTTTTGAGAGAGAAAATAAGCTAGAACAAAGAAAAAGTTTTACAAAGTACTAATGTCACATTTTCCCTGAATTCTGTACATAACACACTAAGCTACAAGCTGCCGAAAATATGTCATGCCTTGCATGACTCTTCTGTTTGAGAAACACTGCTCACATTTTCACTTTAACACCTTAAACTTTCAGAATGACTCTAGTTTTGGCTTAGATGACCTCCTGAGAGTCTTTCCAACCTGAATTACCACACAAATTTGCCTTATTTCCCCCCTTTTATTTACATATTGTTAAATTCCATTCTTTCTGCATCTTCACTTGCCGTCTAACTTCCTAATCAACTATCTAGAAATGAATTCTGTGAAGTCACAACATTGCCAGGCTGGGAAAAGTTACAACTAATTGAAAGTTACAACTCATGAAAATCAGCTTTGCCAGACTAATTACTTCAACAAATAAAAAAGTTTCTGAGCACACTCAGAACCAATCTTTTCCCCTAACTTGCATGTTTGCGAGCTTTCTCCACTCAAGCTTCCCACCTCCGCCCCCCACCCCAAAAGACAAATGCTTATGCAAATGGACAATAAAGCTTTCTCCCAACTAGCAAACTAATTCAGTCCAAATCTGTAACACAATCAGAAGTATCAGCTCTTTTTCTGCAGACTTATGACAACTATTACATTAATGTATGTGCAAAGTTTCCATTATAGCAGTATTTTCTTTTTCCAATGTTATTTTAAGGATCTGTTGAGCAAAGAGAGTACAGTAAAAGAGTGCAGTAAAATAACACTGTTAAAACCATTGTACATAACTCAGACCAAAACAGCTTAACTTTCAGGACTGAATGACAACCCTCACAACTTGCTCCCTCTTGCACAGCCACACTACGACAATCCATGCTCTGAACAGCATGCACTCTAAAAAGATAAATCAGCAAGGGTGAGAGGAAGGATGAGACATGCCAAGAGATAAAATTCAATAAAATATCTGGCCAAATGCAAACACAGTCTAATTCCAGTGTAATGAGTTATCTGCTGGACAACCCAATCGTTCATTTTAAACTCTGACAGTATGAGCCGATACCCAGGCTTTAGGTATCAGCACTTTTATCTGTTCTCAAAAACAGCTCAGCAAGAGAGCCTGACATTCAACCCAGTTTTAAAGAAGGTAATAAATAAGTATTTTCAAAAGCATTATGGAACAACCATGTTGCAGATTTACTGCTCTTAAAGGAGTACAGATACCTGGGAAGACACTGGGATGGCTTTTTCAAGCAGGTACACTTACACATGTCAGGTGCCATATATTTGCATTTCAGCATAACCTCCCTCACTGGACAGTGTTTCAACAGCTTTCCCACCTTACCAACCATAACCACAGAAAATGACCAAATAGGATGTTTGTAAACAAACCTTGGATTTGAACTTCATGATCTTATACTTTGGTGAAATGCTGTCATTAAATTCCTTGAAAACACTCATTATAGTCACCGGAGTCTCCGTCTCTTTACCAGTAGAAAGGTCAATTTCCTCAAAAACAGAAGTCAGGTTTTACATATTAACAAAAAATGCCAGCAGACATTACCAGTAAGTTGAATTTTGCTTTGCTATTATGACTCATGTATCTCTTTGTTAATGAAAAACTACAATACAATGAGCCAAAAGCCCCCAAATTTAGAAAACGGTATTTGAAACAGAATGTTTAAAAAGCACTAAGTTTTCTAATAATGCTTCAAGATTACTTTATTTGCTAAACAGCAAGTCTAAAGGTAACAATTTGTCTGCAGTTGCTGGCTGTGGCCAGGGGAAGCCACAACGCTCTACTTTGCATCTCACCAGTGATATATTGCGTACACATTGTTTTTAACTTTACCACCTCCATCAGACAACACTGGCTTCAACAGTTCCCATAAACACACTGCTAGAACTCATAACCTGCCATAAGCAGAATGAAAGGTACTTATGTTTGACTTGCTTAAAAGTCGTACTTACTGTTTCACGTGGCAGTAGATAAACAGTTCTCTCAATATTTTTCACTGTCACACAACAGCTGACATAGGTGTTTGCAGATTCAATCCAAACTTTGCCAAACAAAAATACCACACCTAAGGAAAAAGGGTAAAGAATTCAGTATGTGATTCTTAATCATTCTTATTGTTGCTTAAAGCAGTTTATAATGTATTCTTGCAGAGAAACACAACCATTTCTGGTTTAGGTCCTTGAACAACAAATCTTTCTGATGCATCAGCACATTCTGAATTGTTTTAAACACCAGCTTTACAAAGAGACACCTGTATCACTTTTCATGTCTCTACCTCCATTTCTATAGTAACACCTGATCTGTAAAATTCAAAATGGCATCACACAGCCAGTCTCAAAATTCTGTTCTGATTTCCTTTCTACCTACAGTAGTTTGCTAATCCCTGGGGAGAGGGAAGAAGGAGAGAGATGTCAGTGAAAGCTGAAAATTATCAGGATGCCTGTGCTGTCAATCAATCCTATAACATGTTATCTACAATTTCTCATTCTTCAGCCAGACCAGCACATTAACTCCTCTTCCCTGCACTTCAGTACAGATCAAGACTGTACTACCAATAAAACCTATAGAAATACATTCTGAAGACAACAACTAGAAGCTGATCAGCTGTAAAAAGTTTTCAAGTGACCATTTTTAACAAATGAGGACATCAAAAGACGTATGACATTGCAAGAAATCCTGGATGCCAAGACAGCAGTTGTAACCAAGGGAGACACTCAGAAAACTTATACAGAACAGGACTAGTGGTAATTAACTTCACTGTGGACCATGTCATTATTGTACATGCACGTCTTTAAGCCCAGAGAACTTGGCATTAGCACAAAATGCTGCAAACTGCAAATCAAATGATGTCAAACTTTAAAATAACATAGTATGAAGCCACCTGCCTTTCACATACAGTTTGTGAATTACAAGTACAAAAAACGTTCAAATACAACTCAGAAATCTGGCTTCACCAAGTTCCATTCAAACTCCAAATAATTTAGAATTTATTTACATAGGAGACACTCTTCCTACAGTACACTACTACTGATGAAATCAGAAATATCAGCACTGAGACTGTCTCAGAAACAGTGTTTCATGCATAGGAAATTTTGGAACCTGCATTTCTCCCTGGCCTGACAATGCACAAACAAGTCCTTGGTTAAGAGTCATAATTTATCTTTGCCATGAGATTTATCAGACATAAAGGCACCTTTTCTACTCCATTAGATCAAAGATAAATCAGTGAAGATGCACTAAGATGGATGACAAAGTTAAAGTGACAGGCTATGAAAAGTCATTTTCTGAGTGCTTGGAATAGATGTGAACAAGACTACTTTTGTCAAGGATAGAGAATGCTGAGGTTTTGAAGATGATGAGACCAAGGATACAAGATTCAGCTGAACAAAGTATCTTAAGAAATTTTAATACAGAGGCAATCTTGAAGATTTAGATAGTTTGAATAGAAGTATCTAGAAAGAGCTAAAATTGCAGATTTAAGTGACAGGGAAGACGAAGTTCTTGTTCCCAGCAATCTTTTCTTTTTGGTAAGGGATAAAAAAAAAAGCTCAGACAGGTTTGTATCATACAGAAAGATAAAACTATGAGAGAGACCACAAAATAGTAATTGGTTGCTTGAAGGCTGACAATATCAAGAGCATGGAGTAGTTAACCTGTCAGAGAGGTGCATATGAGCAAGTGAGGTACAAAGAAGGATACATGACCCAGGATAAAAAGCTACCTGCATTGCAAAGACAAACTTCAATCAACTCTAGCATGGACAAATAAGTGGTCTTAATATCCAGATTTCACAGAATCAAAGTAATTTAGAATGGAAGGAACCTTTTGAGATCACTCAGTTGAACACTGAAACATGCATTACCACCCACACACAGTAAAAGCAGTGCTAATGTCAAAGAGCTTGATTCAGAGACATTTCATGTAAAACCAAAAAAACAGAAGAGATATCGGGCCCTATGCTCTGCAAGCCTATGGAAAGAAAAAATAGGAGTAAAGCTTATAAATCAAACTCTGTGAGAAGAAAGATCATGCTACCAATGAACCAAAAGGTAAGCAAAGTCAAGACACATGGAAAATGTCTTGCAGAGGGGAAAAAAAGGGCAGGTTTTATTCATTATTTCTTTAAAATGTTAATAGGATTACAATTCTCAAGTTCTCTGCCTAAGACCATAAAAGGAGTTACGAAAAGTAAGCCTCCAAAAATCATTAAGTTTGAAAGAGTCTTATGATTATGGTATAGTATTTACTCTTCAGGCAATGCATTTGACATCACAGCAAATGAGGCATAAACAAAGATCATGAACATGTTAAACAAAAAGCAGTATCAAAATTTTCCCTTCTACATTACTAATTGAAAACAGGTGCAGTCTTTATTATTCAATCCTGAAAAAGTCATAATGAGAAAAGAACACTCCTTGCATGCGAGGAACAGAAATCCTTTCATAATTATGTTCCATTCAGCAACCACTGACTTACAAGACAAAAAAAAAAGGAAAAATAACAATAGTGGGATCTTTAAAAGTAGCAATTTTATATTAGAGCCATTGATTTCATCAAGATATCTATGATTATTACCACTCCCATCACCAAGCTCTTCAGCCCAGCACAGTCTTATATTTAAGTTTGGCATCCCAACTCACAACAAAAGGTGTTAACAAAGAAAAGTATCTGACTCAATGCTTGCAGCATCAACCCAAAAAAACCTTCAACAACATATGGAAGAACCTTCTGGTAAACCCACATGAGGTGCAAATTAGAAACCCAAGATCCTGAAGTTGCTGATGAAATGAGGGGATGGATGGGAAGTGCTTAGAACAGATGTGAATACAGATTCTTTTGTCAGACTTCAGATCAGAATGATGCGGTTTTGAAGACTATGAGAGCTCGGATTCACAGGTCAACTGCACAGAGTATCTCAGCAATGTTAATCCAAAGACAATCTTCAAGACTTAGGTAGTTTCAATCAGGGGATATAGAGCTTGTACTTTTCAGGCCACCTTACTCCCTTGACAGACATACCTTTCCTATGTATAAAATCATGCAACTGCTATTGTACACATTTCCTATTAATCCACCTGAATTTTAAGTTACATTTCCAGAAACATTTCCATTGTTGCACCACTGAGCAAAAAATTAACAAATTCAGCTTGCTCCTGCAGTGTACACGTTTTTAAGAAGGCCAATGGGTCACCAATACAGGAGAGCTGGTAGCTCCCTTTTACCTCCTTGCTACCATATTAGGCCAAGAAATTACATTCTTACTTTTTCCAGTCACAGTGTCGTGCTCTGAGGACAGAGGTGCAGAAAAACAAGAGATGAAGGCACAAGTTAGAGAGCACAGAGACACAGGGTATCTAGATGGAATCTAGGCAAGTCTGAAAATCCCAGTTAAATAAAAAGAATCAGAATGGCATTTTCTGCCTTTAACTGAAGAGTTACCTGGCTGACTGTACTGATCTTCATAAGCATCCAGCCAATAAAATCTTAAGACTTGTTCATCATTTTCCCCATTCACAAGTGGAAGGAGATTGGGGTCTAGCTGAACTTCTGCTGCTACTAGATCAGCTTCATCCTCATCAATTCTGTCCCAACATGAGATACCTGGGAGAGAACAACTTCTGCAGGTTTTGCAGAAGAAGAAAGAAATAAGTAAAATTGTACCTTTGCCATAATCACCGTTTTGCTTTTTTTTCAGTCTTATATTCTCACACCATTTGTTGCACTTTCCACTACTAAGCAACATTCCCAACAGTTGGGTCTCCTCAGGTTTCTTCTGAAAAGCAGGAGGGAGTGACAAAGGCAGAAACCCACAAACAAGTATGGTTCTCTATACACCACACACAGGCTTTAAAAATCAGTCACCTGGTATTTCAGCCTTGGTCATTCAAGTCCTTAAATAAGGAATATATCCATCCATCTATACAAGTTGCTCAGTGGGAACAACAGATTATTTCAACAAAACTTCTTTCAGCCATTAAATGTTTAGGTCTTTCTCATAATTCAAATATTTTAGAGTTTGAAATAATTTGTTATGGAAACATATGATTCAAGATTTTCCAAACAATTTTTAAAAAACAAACAAACAGGAAAAAAAACACCTCTTTTCCTATTTCCAAAGATGTGGCTGTTCACCATTACTTTTAGCAACAATACTTTTACCTACAACTAATAACATGATACTATGATATTATGATTTGCTTAGAATAAGCATCATTAGCAATTCCTCATTTTTGCTTAGTGGCATCGAAGTTCACTGTTCAACACCCACACTGAGTCACCTCAATGTACTGAAATACATATTGTCACGTGCTAAATCCCAAAAACATCCAATATTTTCCAATTAAGTAGCTATCAGCATGTTATCATTCTGAATGTCACTACAAAAAAAAAAATTGCACAGCATTATCATCATTCTGTCTGCATCACAATTATCCCTTTGGCAAAGACAAATACGAAAATAAATCTGAGTTTTACGGATACTGAAAGCCTTCTTGGTGGAAGAAAAAAAAAGAAGAAAAAGAGATTCTTACAAGGCAGATGTCTCTTTTTTCTCTGATTCCAGCTGCTCTGTCTCTTTCTTTTCAATTTTGTTGTCTCTTTTCAGGTTTTCAGCTGTCTCAGGTATAGCTTCCACATGTTCTGCTTCCATAGGTTCGTCAAAGTCCTCCTCATCAAAATCCATCATCCCCTGATCATCATCTGCAAGTCCTGCAGACAGAACTAAAAGCTTGAATCATTAAAATGACACACTGTATACTACAGTAGGATGCACAGATAACATACTATAAACATGAACATAATATACAGTATTAACACACAAACAAAATATCCCATTTAAGCTATCTAAGCATCTAGGAAGTATAAATTAAGAAGTTTTTTAACACTAATATGCTGTATTTAAAGAGTTTCTAGAACTGGGTTTTGATTTCTTTTTGATACCTTCAGTAGGTTTCTCTCCTACTGTCTTCACTATTTTCTCAGTTTCTGTAGGTTTTTGCATATACTTGGTATCCTCATTTTCAGAGACTCTGACAGATTTTGCTGTGCAATTGGGAAGTTTAGGATGACATGAAGCTGGAGGAAGGGTTTCCTTTCTGAGATGAGCAGGAGCTTTCTTTGATATAGGGGTGATTACCTGAAAAACATTTCAGCCATCAAATTAAAAAAAAAAACAAACCAACTCATAAGAGCAAAAAAAGAATAAAAAAACCTTTGAATTTCCTATTTGCGGAACTACTAAGCAGGGCTAGATGAAAAGTTCTACATATTTTTCAGCATGATAACCAAAACTCCTCAGGAGTAAACTTTAAACTCTACAGAATCATTTCTGCTGTGATGTGTGTCTACTAGAATTTTTAAAAACAGTTTACTACATGTCATGGCTGGCATTCAATTAAATTCTGAGACAATAAGTACAAAGTTTGTTTTTCAGACAGGATACCACTATGGCAGCAACTACAGAACCTCTTTTTAAGGAAGATGTGGTATCAAGTGGTCTTCACTATGACCAACAAGAGGTCTCTGCATCTGTTAAATTCTCTAACATCTCCAATTGCTCCTCCTAGGGCCACAGAAGTCATCACTTGAATGGCCAATCTGGGAATTAATTTACCTCTATGCTTCCTACAAAAAAGTGACCACTGTTTTGCACCATGGAGACAAAGATCCTCTCTCACTAGATGTCCCCTTTTGTTTTTTTCCAATTGCTTCTAGGTTCAAACACAACTGCTAAGATGAGAAGCACTGGTGATTATTTTCAACATAGGAGTTGATATTACCATTACACAAGGTTTCACAAATCAGATATATCTACATGACTGCATTTTCCCTCTACAGACTGTTACCAAGTATCTCATTGGATTTCCAGCTATAAAGTCCTTCTCATTTACCTGAACTCCTAACAAAATGCCAGCCACCTACCCTTAACAGCTCATCCCTCCTTTCACTCCAAAATCTTCCACTAGGGCAAACTTCTATCTACAGCTTCAATTTTACGTTTGTTTTACATTTCTGCAGAAGATTAGTTTCTTATCCTTTCCCACACACACAAATACTCCTGCTTACTTCACCTCACATACTCCTCTCCATGCCACAAGGGTGTTTTCTACTCTGGAAAAGAGACAAAGCAGAAGCTCACCTACATGTGATGGACCTAGCATTATATATGTATTATTACTATACTAAAGATACAAAACTAACTGTATTCTGTCTATGTATTAACATGCAAGGGGATGTGGAAAAATGCATGAAGCTACACTGTAACATTGCTAAGGAAGCTAATGGGAAAGTTAATTTCTAGAAGCAGAAACAAAAGTCAACAGTATTCAGTTCCAAATACTTATTAATGAGATTTTTTTTCCCTCTTTACCTTGGAAGTTTGGGACTGTACAGAGAAAGGATTCAGTGGTACTCCAGCAGATCTTTTCCTCTTCAGCATTATAATTGGTGGTGGACTTAGCTGAACTGTCTGAATATTGAAAGAAAAGACAAAGCGACAAAATGAAGAGGTGGTTTTTTAGCATTTTCTTTTGCCTTGGTTAGTAACAACTTTCCATTAAAGAGGGACACTGGAATTTCTCATTAACCAAGAAAACACACTTCTTGATATAAAACTTAAGTCACCTAAAAAGAGTAAGTTATCTGAGCAATCAACCCATGAAGACAGGCACTAGATTTTTTTGGTAAACAGTCTGAGAAAAACAGCCATCAACAAGTGAAACAGTTTCCAAACAGTGGGAGTTTCAATAGCTAATTGTGCCTTTAACACACAAGTATCAGAATAACTTGTGGTATGTTTTTTATGTCTGCTGAAGCAGTACCACTGAGCATACACTCCTAAAGAAAGGTAGAAGTGCTCTTTCAGCACTGTAACACTAAAGGAAAACACATTTTAACTTATTTACATATACAGATATCTATCAAGAGCTAATAACAAAAGAAATTTTAGAAAACAATCAAAACACAAAAAAATCAATACGTAACTACTATTTAAGTAAATAGAAGCCATAGTATAATTATGAGCATTACTTTTCTTATTCAATATTCCACAAATTTGACAGCATTAAAATGCATTTGCCTAATGATTCGAGGGTTTGATAGCCTGATATAACTCACAGTCAGATGTCATAAGGAGGGTTAAAATAACAAGAGCATAAAACCAAGAGACATTGGGACATCCTATACCCTTTATTGCTCTGATTAACCTTATTATAATACAACATATTTCACCTCAGTATCTCACCACTACAGCAGTTTTGTGGTTTACATGTGAGCAATCCTTTTGGTTTTAAGAGATCCTGCTGAAGGGGCATTAAGGCACTGAAAGGTCATTAACGATGAGGAACAGCCTCATTTGAGACAGTCCAAATCGTGCCACAGCAGCCATCCTGCACTCCTGACTCAAAGGAAGTGTTAATCTGGTTCTCTGCAGCAAATCGTGGGAAGCAGGAGGCAGACAGACGTTCAGGCTACATCATCTGCTGAAACAGTCCTCCCTCAGCTCCTCTCATGAACCCAAACACAACAGATGGAAATATCCTACAGTGCACTGGCTGAAGCCTGGTGACACAGATGTACTGTGCACATGATTCAGATAAAGCTGAGTTTTGTTTCAATCCAAGCTGACTAAAACCTAGAAGGCTGCATTAGCACAGGCCCAACATCACCTTAATATAAACCATCTCTAATCAGGCCATAGTGGTTTTGCCTTATTAAGCCAATACAGTCATGCAACTTCTGCATATGTGGAATATACCAAGCAGATGTGCTATGGATGAAACCAGTCTTAGATCTTCTAGTCTTACAAAGAACTGTATTTTCCTGAGAAGTTCCATGGCAAAAAAAATGAACCAATTAAGGTGTTTCCAGCAGATTGTATTACTCTACTTACTTCAGCATTAAGATCTTGAAGAATATCCCCTAGTAAATCATCCTTTGACAGGTCCACAGTTTTCTGTAAGGTAAGATTAGCCAAACAGTTCTCAGTTATATGTGCAAACCTAATCAGGAGACCAGCAGCAAATGACTAAACAGTTTCCACAAAACACACACAACTTTTTCAGAAATGCTGCCTACACAGGAAATTGTAATAGACGTTTATGTCTTACTAGACACAAGAAACTGAAATGAGCCCTTGGCTTATTCCACTCCCACTAAAACACTTTAAACAAGTCAGAAACATTTAAATTCAAAAATGTAAAAACTTACATCTGTGTTTTTCTTCCCAGCACTGGCTATAAACATAGACTTGATTGTGTTTGGTTTTGACACCACAGATTTTTTCATGTTCTTTTTATCAACCGTAGATGTTCTGCCACCTTTCACTACAGAAAAAAAAAATAAATTGTGAATTTTACATCAGAAAAGCTCAATGTTTAAGGGTCCAGTTATCAGCAGGAATAGATAGCCAAAGTAGTTCACTTCTTCTACCTTTACACTACTGGCTGAAATGAAGCCTGATCATCTTCAGCTTTTTAAGAGCTGTCATGCACACACAAAAAATAGCAAAACCCTATAAGCACCCTATCTTTTCTAGTCACATCAGAGATGTTCTTTGCATACTCAAGTGCATACTCCAGGAAAAGGACCAAGATACTTTACATGGAAGCATCTCCAGGAAAAAAAAAAGAATGTCCATGTGTTTGGCACTAGGCTTGGATTCTCAACATCAGACTCAGTTTCTCAGTTTTCCACCAGCCTCGTAAAACTCGGGAAAATCAGGTGATCCCAGATTCTTAAAAGCATGCAGGTGTTTAGTGGCCAAGAGAGACCACACATCTCTTAGGCACTGGCTTTGAAAACCAAGCCCACTCCTGGATGCATTTGCATAGAATCATAGAATCATAGAATCATCAAGGTTGAAAGAGACCTTTAAGATCATTCAGTCCAACCACCAACCCAGTACTACCATTTGTTCTAGAAGTGAATAGATATTCCACAGAAGACTGTAAGCAGAATTGCCCCAGTAGTGCTGAAGTAGTTAACAATGATTTGACCTCAATTTGTGAACCTTCATTCTTCTGCATCACAGGGGCTGAACAAAATCCACAGCCAGACAATGACAGAGCTTCAAGTAACATGTCATTTGGCCACATTCACCGCATGCTGATGCCAAGAAGTTGCCCATTTTAGGTATGGCTTAAAAGTCCCTGGAAGACATTCTACAGTGCATGTTCAACTTACCTTTCTTATTGGAACTGAGAGCATCATCATCCAGATCTTCATCAAAGATTTCCCTTCCATCTTCTATATAACCTATCCCATCTGCAGAAAAACAAAGAGTTGAAAACTTACAGTTTAAATTCTGTCTTCTGATACTCCTAAATAATTTTTCACATACTTAAACACTTTTGCCCCTCTAATATAGAGCAAAAGTTACAAATGCTAAAGTGTTAAAAACCACAGCACTCCCAGCAGTATCTTCTACTAGACTAAATATACTGTTATGTGTTTAATTAGAAATTATCAATTACAGTATTTTTTTGGTAAAATTATAATCCTGATAACTGGAAATAAAATTTCAGGAACAGGTCTTCGTTGAAAAATACTTTCATTACCATCCTAATACACTACAATGAGAACAATGCAAAGATTAATTCCAATAAGACTGCTTTTTTCTTGTCCCCTAAAAAAAATTTTAAGAATGTACTAACTATAACTTACTTCAAATCATGTACATTGAGTTACAACACCATAACCAAAATAACTCCCTAAATGAATCTTAACTTACCATCATCAACAATCCAGTCATCATCCTGACGGTCTCTGACCATCTTGGAGTATTCATCCTCATCTATTTCATCATAAACACCTGTGAACTCCTCAACCTACAGTTAAGGTATACTGAGGATTAACAGTTTCCATGCCATTAATTATTAACATAGATCACCAGAACATAAAGGTTCCCAAGAAATGCACGGTTTCCTACAATGCTACATTGTTCACAACTAGTAAGCACAGTTATTCATTAAGTTTCTTTTTTGGCAGTGATAAAAGACATATTATCAATTTTTAAAATTATCACACCATACTGAAACTCAAAATCTACTGAAACACTGGCAGAGATTTCATTTGAAACTGACTTCTCTTATTGCTCATTTCATATTTTCAAAACAAAATTTAAAAAAATAAAAATCCAAGCAACGACCTTGGCTCTACTCTTAAACACCAAGCTGAGCTCAGTGAAAAGGAAGGTTATTTGATGTACCCAAGCATGATGCTGAAGATGCTTTTCTGTGCCTCAGAGAAAATTTGCATGTTAATGATCCATGGACTTCAGGTTTCTTTACATTTATCCACCTCAATGTGGAAGTCACATTTCCTGTCAGCATCACAATTAGACAGTAGCAATGTTACACTGCCAGATTTCAGTTCTACCAGTTAAATACTTAAATTTTGTTCTCTTTCTGGAAATACAGCATACCAATATTAATGGATTTCAACCATGTAAAGCTCTGAAATTAATTTAAAGTTTAAAATAATTTGAAGTTAAAAAAAGTACTTCCTATCGTAAAATTAATTATGCAATTAAATTTTAAAAATTGGTCCTTCCTTACAGAATAGTTCTCAAGCAGTGGTAACATGTCTGACTTGTAGTCAATAAAACTGGTTTAGTTTTGAAAACAGAAAGAAACAAATAAATTATACCAGAAAGCAGCAAAACAACTACAGCTACATTCTGAAAAACATACACCACTGAAAACACAAAAGCTGATCTGAAAGGCTTATTTTGTTTCCTGTAAATTTTACATATCTATAAACGATGGTTAAGCCTCTCAGTTCACATTGACTTTTCATGAGGAAGAAAAGATGAGGAATTTTCACCTCATATTTTAATTTTTCACCAGCTTTGGCTTTTTTCAGACGTTCAAGTGCTTCTTGCTGGCCTCTTCTATTCTTCCTCTCACGTCTAGAACGTGATGCTGCAAAACTTCCAGACTCATGCATAGCTGCAATTAATTAAAAAGAAGAGAATTAAGTCTAGTAATGAGCTGCTGTTATCTTTAGTACTTAGTATTCAGTGATGCATTAATAGATGACTACAGTTTCACTTAAAATCAAGATAAAGACCTACTTGTCTTAAAGCACACAGTCATGGACGGCTCTTAATAAGCCAACTCTGGAATTATACTGAAGGCATGGCCTGACAAGCAAGGAGATCAAAAAAGACTTCAGGTCAACTCATATTCAGCACAAAACTACCACCTGTTTCCAAAGAACCTCTCAAACCTCATCAACCGTTATCCGAAAAGGATCCCCCCATTCCTTTCTTGGGAACTTCCAGCTCCCTTTATTTTGCATGTCTCCATGACAACTCAGCAATAGACAGATTTAAGAGAAGGCCTATACGGCTACAAGGCAGTAATGGTTTTTTAGGTGGTTTCACAATGTTTAATAGTGCAGCCAGATTGAGAAGAACTAGTAATTTCTTGACAGCATAGGACTGACACCCCATTTCCTCCTATACTTCCTTCCCTTAAAAACGCTCCCCACAGCAGGGCGCCCTCCATTTCTCCCTTTTTTCTCCCTGTCTTGATGAAGGGGGGGGAGGGAACCATATCTGACCACAGAGAACGAGTGGTCCCAATCCAAATTATAGCAGCAAACAGCCCAGGGACGAGACCGCGGGGTTTGCGTGAGGAGCTCAACACCCCGTGGTGCCCCAGGCTGGCCAGGTGTCCAGAGGAGCAGGACAGTCCCCTCCCGGTGGCAGCAGGAGACCGAACTGTGAGCAGAGCTGCACCTAGGCAGCGTGGCTGAGACAAGGACAGGTTTGTATTGCTACAGGCTGAGCTACAAGAGAGGCATTTACACTGTGTGGTACCCCGTGTGAGAGAACTGCGAAGATGTCACAGTCCGGGTGCGTTTATTTTCTGCCAAATCTTTGCGCTTGGTGTCAGACAGCGCGCTCCTCCTCCGAGATAAATGTGTTTGCACCACCCGCGCCCGCCGCTGCCCCCGCCGGGAATCGCCAGCGCGGCCCCCGGCGGCGATCCCGGGACAGCCCCCTCATCCACAGGGGATGCTCCCGCCGGCGCGGGGCAGCGGGGCCGGAGGGCGGTGCGGGGCCGTGCGGCCTGTGTCCCCCGCACCGGGTGTAACTCCTCCCCCGCTCCTCTCCGCGCCTGCCGGGAGAGGGTCCCCCCGTTCGGGCAGGGCAGGTACGGCCCCGCCGAGCGCCCCCCTCCCGGAGCGGTGTCACCGCCACCGCCGCCACCGCCCGCCGCGCACGCGCATTCCCGCGCCCGGCGCGCGCGCGCCCGCCCTCCCCGCCGCCAGCACCGCTGCGCCCCCCGCCCCCCGCCTGACACCGAAACGCCGCCGGCAGCGGCCGCCGCGGAGAGGGAGGGCAAGGAGGGAGAGGGGCTCGGGCCGCCCCCGGGTCTCACCGTCCCGGCCCTCGGCGCCGCTCTCGGCCATGGCGCTCGCGCCAAAGGCTCCCGAAAGTGGCGCGAGACGGGAGCCCCGCGCGCCGCCGCCGGGGCCGCAGCCAATCAGCGGCGGCGGGGGCGGGGCCAGCGGGGCCGCCCCGGGGCGCGGGAAGGGGAGGGGAGGGAAGGGGAGGGGAGGGGAGGGGCGCTTCGGCCCCGCCCGGTGACCGGAGCGGGAAGGGAGCTCCAGGCCGGGCGGAGCCGCATCCTGGGCGAGGCCTGCGCCGCCGGGCCGTGGCCGAGGCCTGGGCTGGGCGGTGTGCGGGGCCGAGCTCGCCGCTGGAGCCGCGGCTTTGCGGGCGCTCATGGGCCCCAGGGGCCCGGGAGGGCGGTGAGGGCATAGCTGATCCATCCCGCGAGTTGCGTCTGAGGGATCTGAGCAGGGCTCCACATGCTGCAGGGGCCCATAGCCCGTACTTCGGTGCCGCAGTTGGGGCAAAGCCATGTTCAAATGCCGTGTCATAAATAGCGATGTATAAATGTCATGTATAAAACCATGTATAAATGCAGCACCTGAGCTGGGAGGAGGCGGTGGTTGATGCCAGTTGCCTAAAAGCTGGAGCCAGACTGCAGCGTGAGGGTCAAGGAGTGCCTGCAACATCATCAGCGGTAGATCAATCCCTGTTGGGAGAAACGGGCATTTCCCACACGGTTTCCATGGACAGGTAACCACTGAAGCTCCAACAGTGATCATGACAGACGAGGATCCATAAGAACCGTGGTTTCCTTTTTGCATATTCAAAATAGGCATTATACTGTTTCAGGAACACTATGAAAAAATAGTTTCAGACTGGATTTCTTGAGAGGCCAAGTCTGTGGAGGGCCCTGAGAAAAAATCCATGAGAACTTTGCCCTTGCATACTCCTGACTTTGTCAGGGTGGAGAGGTAGAGTATGTTCTGTTCATTTTGATGCTGCAGAGATACCTTCACTTGCATTTGTCAAGAGTATTACACATCAGCCTTCAGCTGAGGAGCAGGAACTGTGTCCAGAAAAGGAAATATTTCAGTTTCAAGTATAGATGGGGAAGGTTTTTAAGTCCTCAGTTAAGACAACTGAAGCTTTACGATTCCTCCTTTCTAAAAGGTCTTAAATCAGTCTGCCTGTGCATGTAGAAACCCAGGAAAACTGGTGGGGTTTGTGCTGTTTTACCACAGATTAACCTCAGTCTTTTGTCCAAAACCATCACTGTTGGCCAGCCATTACCCAAAAATCCTGCCATCTCCATTTGCACAATTTTGTGGAGAAGCATTTATTGCTCCTGAAAATCTGTAGGCCCTGACTCCAGCTTCTTAAAAAGGCAGGTGGTACCACAGGACTCTGTCCTTACAGCTGATATGCTGTTGCAGAAGTGTGAGCTAGTATTATTTGGCCTGAATATACTGATTGTTTTCTACTCTCTAGAAGAGAAGATTTATGTGGTTCTGAAACTGCAAATTATTTTCCTTCTCCACAAGGACTTCTTTTCATTGGTAAGAGAGAAGTAAAAAACCTACCAATCCTCTTTACATACCCAGTTCCTAGTACAACACTATCCCACTGTGGGACCTAGTCTTACATGGAGGCAGAAGAACCACCCCATGAACTGTGGCAGCTCCCTGATGCCAAAGAGGATGGATACCCTGACAGCCAGAATGCCCATTCCCAGCCAGAATGAGATCCCCTCTCTCACTAGCTGGTTATTAGGCCAACTTAACTGTAGCAAACCCACATCCTTGGAAACACTGACAGCTACAGGAAGAATGCCTGTCTGATCTGCCATCCTGGTTTCCACTTGAATAGAGTTATTTTTCTTCCTAGTAACTGGTACAGGGCTGTGTTTTGGATTTAGGATGAGAATAATGCTGATAACACACTGATGTTTTGGTTGTTGCTGAGCAGTGTTTACCCTGAGTCAAGGACTTTTCAGCTTCTCACCCCACCCCACCAGAGAGGAGGCTGGGGGGCACAAGAAGCTGGGAGGGGACACAACCAGGACAGCTGACTTCAGCTAGCCAAGAGGATATCCCATACCATATGGCATCATGCCCAGTATATAAATTAGGGGGAAAGCTGTCCAGAGGCCACTGCTCAGGAACTGGCTGGGCATCAGTCAACACGTGGTGAGCAATTGTGCTGTGCATCACTTGTTTTGTATATTCTAATTAATGTTATTCTTGTTTTCCCTTCCTTTTCTGTCCTATTAAACTGTCTTTATCTCAACCCTCATATTTTACGGTTTTTTTCCCCCAATTCTCTCCCACATCACACTTGGGGGATGGGTGGCTGTGTGGTGTTTGATTACCTGCCAGGTTAAACCATGACACCTACAGACAGCCTCTCATTCGGTGCAGTGTGTCACTCTCTGTTTTTAAACACGTGCACAAAACAAGATCACATCACCAAGCATGATGTGAGATTCAAATTCACAAGTTACTAAATTTTTTAAGCTACAATAGAGAAACATTTATAAAATAGCAATATCATTAAATTCTTCAGTTTGAATAAAAATAGAGTGCTACTGCACTTCACACATACCTAGCTTTCACATGCTTTGGATTTTTTAATTGATTGGATTTTATTCCTTTTGATTAAAATTAAATAATGCTCTCTGTCAGCTGTCATGTGAACAGTGGCATGTTTGTCATTCAGGTGATGCCGTGATTTGAGCGGGTACACAGTGATACAGTTGAAGTTGTTGCCATAGCTCCACTGTGGGACAGCGCAGATCAAACAAAAGACTTTTTCATGGATGCGAGTTCAATCCTGACATTCATCCCTGGCCGTAACAAGAATGCATCTGTTTCCCACAGCAAAGCATAACAAGCATATTTAAATCTTGCAGGGGGGAAAAAAGATGGGGGGAGGGAGTAAGGGATGGGCTTACTTTTGAGGAAGAAAAACAACCCAGCAAGATCTGGGACTTCCTCTGCTAAAGGTCTTTATCACAGCAGATTACTTTGAGCTGATCTTTAACCTCCCTTGGGACATTCATACAAGAACAACTTGGCATGACCTTTGCTCAATTCTCTTTTTAAGTGCAAGAAGCAGGAATTCTGCTGTGCAGTTCAGAGCCACCGAGGCTCTCTCAAGGCAAGTGTGATAGCTGCAGAGAAAAGTGGGAAGAGAAGCCCAGTAACGAAGATGGTAGGCAGCCAAAAACACGGCACAGAAGAGGTAGCTCGGGAAACTCCCAGATTTCAACAAAAGGTGACAATTATGTATTTTTCATTTTGGTTATTAATAGAAAATACTGTATCCTCACTGCAAGAGTTCCAGGGTAATATAAAAAGTAGTATATATTAACATTGCAAAGCACAAATGGACTATAGTATGAAAACTAAGTTAAATGGACAAAATAATTGCTGTATTGAGGAGAAGTTTTGTCTTCCTTTTTATGTCTAGGGTGGGCTTGATATACTGCAAAGGCAAGGGGACAAAGAGTTAAAACTTTCAGGTTCAGACATTACACATTAAGCTTATGGTTGGGTTTTTTGTTTGTTTGTTTGTTTGTTTTTGATGATGGAAAAAATCTGATGCAACTAAGAGGAATGCTATAAAAACAATGCCAGTAAATCACAGATTATAGCGAGGTAGCAAATTCACCTGTACTATGTCTACCTCAAAATGCCTGAACATTATCATATTGTTGTTAAGTACAAATTGTCTTTGTGGAGAACTGTGCATGTGTGTGCATACTACTCAGGATATGAGTGTGTATGTTCTATGTGTATGTTTCCTACAAACCCAGAGTATTCCATTATCTTACTTTTAATCCTTATATTGGTCTGAATTAATGCACGTTATCGCTAAATTAACTAAAGGTTTTTACATCTAATATGATGCAGCTCTGACCACTTCAGCTTCAGCAACTGCTTACTAAACTGTGCTATTCATGTGGCATTTCAACGTGAATTACTTAACTGTTTGGAGGACTAAACTCCTAGAGCACAGGTTTCATAAATTGATTTTTTTTTTAAATCTCAAGTTATCATTTAACAAGAGATTTTTGTTTTCAAAACATGTAGTTAACTGATAGAAGTATGAAAAGATAGATGCTTCTCCATTTGTTTATCAATAAAGATGATGCAGACATTTATGTTAAGAGGGTAGATTCTTTGCTTACCAGGTTTGTTCACTGCGCAGCTCTTTTTAATTTCCTACCTGAATTACCTGCTAACACCAGGATGAAGAGAATAAAGTCGTTATTGGGATGTTAAGGCTGTGAAATACAAACATGAAATAGAAACTAGAATACACACTAACAACTTCCATTATGACAGAAAAGGTCTATGAAATGAACATCCAGAGATACTTTTTTTCTTTCTTAAACGAACACAATTCAATTCTGATTGCAGTTAAATTACAGCAAATCCTAGTAACTCGACCAGAATTGGTGGAATTACACTAACTGGAACAGAGAGCAGAATCTCATCACCTGCTTGCCTAATACAATATTCCTATTCAAGCCTGGAAGAAAAGTACTAAATATTATAATGTACATTAAATAGGGAAGACAAGTGAGAGCAAACTCACAGAAAATGAGCCCTCACATAATTATAATGTCTAAGAATTAAGTCTGATGCCAGTGGTATTCAAGATCATACAGTTATTGCCACAGCATGGAAGTCTCTGTTTTAACTACTTTCAGCGCTCTCTCTTTACAATTGCACAAAAATGAACAATTAATGTATAAGCAGAACATTATTGCAGAGAGGTTGTTATATTTCAAGACCTGGCTGAAGATCAAATGTGCTTCCGTGGGTGAACACTCTCAGTGTTCACCATTTCACATCCCTTTGGCAAAAAGGAGGATAGTATTCTTAGGTCCAGATCCAGGGACAGGTTCTTCAGGGAGAAGGTGTGAGTGGTGGTGAAGCTTAAATAGAGTCCCTGAGCCCATGGGCAGAGGGTGTGGGGTGGAGCTCCCAGATGAGGCTTCTCAGGGCCTTCAAGGTCTTTTAGTGCCCCCAGGGTCCTGACACAGATGAAGTAACTTGTATCCATAACCAAATTTGCCCAATTTTCATGACTACAGAAAACAGCACATCACCATTGGGAGTACCAAACCTCCAAACAAATATTAAATCTCTCAATCATTAAAGTTATCGCATATTTCAAATAAAAAGTCCCCAAATACCTGCAGGGCATTATTAACATATTTTCCAGAAACAGCTGCATTATGCATTATTCTATAACTGCTCAGTGGGTAGAAGATGCTTGTCTTCAAAACATGTCAAATCAAAGGTTTCAAAGGTGGCAAAGTTATAAGCAACAGAGGTAAGATCTTAGGGTCAAATACTCTTAATAACTGGTAAAAGCTAAACTAGCTAGCAGGTAATCATTTTACAGTGCATAAGTAGGTGTTTTATTTTAAATAAAGTGTGTGTCTTTACCCAGATAATAAAATCCTCCAGTTACTAAGTTTCTGGTACCTAAAATATTAAACGGGAAGCCCCAGCAATCACTCGAATGTGGTTTACAGTATGATTTTTTTATGTTTTACTTGGCAGGTTTGCATTTGTAATAATATGAGGAAAGAGATGCGAAGGCACTTGCATGAAAAATTGACAAATGGAAAGATAAAGGCTGACAAGAAGTGTGAAGAGAAAAAAGCATTGGAGACTTGTAATACTGGAAAAGATAGTGTGACAAAATACTGATGATGAGTCCAAAAATTTGAAATTGAGCTGGCGGAAAGGGAAGGCACCAGAGAGATTGAAAATGGATAGAAGTGAATGCAATACAAATATGTGCAAGAAAGGCAGTCTTAGCTTTGTGTGGATTTAAGGGGATTGGAGTGTGTATCTGGAAAGCCAGAAATGGAAAAAGAGATTGAAAGGATAACAACATAGTTTAAATGTAAATAGGGAAGAGATTTTTCTTAAATTGCGTTTCATCTGTGACAATAGGAAGGAGGGCAGAGAACATGAATCATTTAGACAAAGTTTATACTGAGATATATACACTAGAGAGATCTGTAATATTCAGCATTATATTTCCTGACAGCAGTAAAGTTGCAGATGTAGTCCTGTGTTGGAACCACTCTGCAAGAAATTTACAGAGAACCTAAAATAGAACAGGAAGGATAATGAGAAGATCTGTAGCATATGACCTATGAGAAATTGCAGCTGGGGCAGTTTAGTCTGGAAAAGTCATGAGAGATGTGACAAAAATACCAACCTGCCTGCTGAATGTCAGCTCTCTACTCCAAATCCTCAAACTATTCTTTCAAAATTTTAACCACACTAGTCATACAAAAAGCAGAGGAGACCACATCTGTTCTCTGTGTCCAGCAGAAAAAGCAAGCAAGGGCAGTAGTTTGCAGTAATGGAGGTTCAGGCCTGACATTCAGAAGAACTTTCTGATAAGAGTGAACAGTGTTAAGAATGGATTGATTAGATAGTTTGGGTTCTGGGAAGGGAATAACCAACAGAGGTTAGCTAATCCAAGGGTTGGCTAATCCAAGGCCTTCCCAACCTCTGAGCATCCATCAGGAAAGTCCCATTGCCAGATATCCCTCATCTTTCCATAACAACAATTACCCAAAAATGAAAAACTTGATTGTTAAAATTAGCAAGGACAATCTAATAAGAAACTAATAAAACTTAACATTTCCCAAACTAAGTGACCATCTCTCTACTCTGGAAGAATAAAATAAAGACAGATACCCTCTTGGTCAAACCCAAACATAATTTCTCACCATTTTCTTCAAAAGTGCTTATAAAAGCAGTTCATGAAAGAGCAAGAACACAAAGAACCCACCCCAAAGTGAATAACCACACTTATTCAAAACAGTGCTGTAAAGAACAGATGAATGGCATCACCAAAAGTCACTATTTTCAAGAATTTGTGGAGTTCAGATGATTGACATATAAACTGTACCAGAATTAACATGACATTTTTAGTTACCTCTTACATAAAAATGGACTAATTTGATTCTATACAGGTATTCTGAGAACAGAGATTTTATTAAACATCACATCACCACTATGGAGTTATGTAAAGAACCAGATATAAGATCGCGTTGAGCCAAATCTCTTGTTTTTACTTTTCATAATTTACGGACTGTCATTGCATATAAAAAACTTCCTGGATTGAATCTATATATAATTTTATAGGACTCTTTCATAGATAGTAAATTTTTTTATTTACTATGACAAAAAGCTGATAGTTTGTTAGCAGTATGAGTTCCACTTGATTGATGAGCTGCAACTTAAAAATTAGACAGCATTACCTGGAAGCAGCAAAGCAACTGATGTTGGAGGTTGTGAAAACCTATTGGGTGTATTTTAATTCATACCTTTCATTCTCTCCCTTTTTCCCCATCTACGCAAGTGGGAAAAAAATATCTACCATTGTGGGGTTTTAATCTCAGTCTAAAAATACGTGATCATCTCAGCAATAAGGTATCTTTATCTGCTCTTTTTGACTATTAATTCTAGAATCAGCATGACATAGGTTGATAGGCACATGGATACATACATACACAGATTCATGCATACATAGATACATACATAGAAACATAGTATTTTAAGTAATCTGCTTCAGACATAAACCATTCCTTCACCTTATAGGCTTGCAGTTGACCTTATAATAAAATCTTGCAGTTAAAACCTTCCGGATACAAAATATATACATTGAAGCAAAATTCAGTTCATCTGTTAAATATTCAATAATTTATTCTATTATGTTTTCTGCAAATGTTTGGTTTTGAAGTCAAACACTATTTAAACCATACCAGTCTCTGGTTTTCCATAGTTCCTGATGACTTTTGAACCGATATTACATGAGGGTCTATTTCTCTTCATTATGACTCAGTTATAGGTCAGAAGACTTTTGCAGCCTCTCTCAGGTGAAGACCATTTTAAATACAACTTCTGCTGTGCTAACTGGTGCTTGAGATCCACTGAAGCACTTCAGACACTTGATGATATTCTCCAAGGGCTGCAATGCGTTCCAGTCCCTGATTTCACAAAGGGCAGAGTATCTTTGCTTTAAAAAAGCAAAGTCCTTAGCCTGGACAGTTTTTACTGATTTAGCCTGTTCAGTATTTACAGACTTTTCTGTAGTAGTAAGATCACTGAACATCTATGAGCAACTAAGGCAAAATACCTTGTTAGCAAGTGGCTTCAATATGTCTTTGCCCTCTGCTGTAGATCTCAGGCTGTATTGCTGCTTTGCCATCAGAAGGAGCAGAGAGCACTACTAGTTAGGTAGTTGTGAAATGCATATTATTTCTCTCCTTAAGCAGTGTGAGGTCTTTAATGGGTTTATTCACCATTTCCAAGTATAGGTTGCTACTTCTAGAGATTTTGCCTTAAGATAAGCATGCAATTAGAGTACACTTATTATACCATGTTCAGCTATGAACATGGATATACTAAATTTGATGAAGTAAGCTTCTTGCTTATCTTAATCTATGTGATATAGGGGTGAAAAAAACTTTGGAGGAAGTGGACACATTAGTTCACATTCAGAGCTAGTCTGCTAGAGTCAGTTTAACGTGTAGTATGGTAAAAGTGTGAGAGAGGTTTTATAGGTGTTGGTCTCTACAAGGAACTGAAATTTGATTAATTACAGTTGTGGGCACTGATCAGTGCTCCACTAAAAGATTTTAGAAATATGAAATAAATAGAGAAAAAAAAGGGAGGGAGATATTTAAAAATTAGAGCTTGAAGATAAAGAAGAATCTACACAGAGTATTTGTCTCTATGATGTTCAGCTGCCCCTGAAGCTCAGAGAGGGATCATACTTTCATTTTGAGAAAGGAGAGGATTTAAATGGAATACCTAGACACATTTTTTTATATATATTTTTCATGTTTTGAGAATTAATTGTTCCAGTTTGAGAACTGGAATTCTGCATAGAAAAACCCCCAATGTATCAGATGAAACCTTTCTAACATCTGAGATTTTTCCCTGTTTGCTGTCTGTTCAATTCAAACCTTGAAATGAGTGTTAGGAGGATTGGGATCATGGTTTCTTGTTTTGTTTGCATGTAATGTTAATTTATACACCCTGGGACAGGACTTTTATGCATCAAATGTCTCTTCAACCCAAGCAGCTGCTGCCAAGAGCTCAGTCATTAAAGGCAGTGACTATGCGTCCTGTTACTTGTGAATAAATGGCAGGAGGGTGCCAGGAGACCATGTTCAGCCTGGCACAGGATATTGGTTGCAGAAAAGAAATCAGATGCATGAACCTTCCCACCCATGACTCTTGCTCCACTGTTCTTTTAAAAGCTGGCTGACTTGTAAGGATTCACAGAAGACCATCTGCTCAGTCTTTCCAATCAAATCTAATTTGTATTTATTTATTTTAGAGAGTAAAGAAGACACATTCCAGCCTTTTGAAAGCTCTTTTTGCCCCAACAGCTAATAGAAGGTGCAGGTTAGGATAACTTATTCAAGATACCCAATACAATGGCTAAGATCATCAGACATATTCCATCTGGACAGACATGACAGACCCTACCACCTTCCCACTACCATTAGCTCAGCTTTCTCTCTCTTAATGACGTACACATTTCTCTGTCACGTTCTTCAAATAGAAGAACAAATCTATAAAGTATTTCCCAGAGGTGGAAATGAAATAAGCAGCATGAAAAGCATTCCATGTCCACTCCACTCTGAAATTCTGGCCCAACTTAGACAGGTGATAACATTACTTCAAGAGAGACATCATTCTGTAATGTTACATGTATATGGGAAAATTTTCTCTATAAAAGATGAATCAAAATGCAGCTGGAGTCAATAGCAAACTCTCAGCATGAAAGCAAAGATGAAATTCACCCTTTTGTACTCAAAAGAAATAGAAGGCAAGGGATTTACATTTCCAGTTTATTGGCAATCATCCAGCTGCAAGAGAATCCATTTCCCTTTCATCTCTATTCCCATGCACCTGCCTAGTCGGAGAGGGCTGGACCCTGACCCTGGATACATTCATACCTGGTACTATTCCTTCAGCACACCAGCACCAGTCTCTGAAGAGCTGGCATATGTGGCTGGGTCTATAAAGGGTCTGCCTGCTACCTCTGGCTGCTCCAGTCCTAACACTGCTCATCTGTGCTGTCCAAATATTTTTCTAACAGTGTAACACTCCTGCAAATACTTTTCCTAAGAAAATGAGCTACAAATTTCAGGCCAAGTGCTGCATTAATCATGGTTTAATCATTTCCCTTGAGTATTCTTTCCATAATGTGTGAATATTCCTTGCAAAATTACTGGCAAAGGAACTTAGTTATAGGGAAAAGATTCAGCTGTGATATTGACTTAGTTGGCTCCCTGTTTTCCTTTCTCAGTCACCTCTTTTGATATGTACTTTCCTTTTTTCTTGACTGCTGTCTCATTCTTTCTTTTCACGTTCTCTTTTCTTTCTACTTACTTTCTTATCTCCTCTTATTCACCTACCTACCCTTTTCCCTTTCACATAGTTTATACATTTCTTTTTGCATTGCACTTGGTCTCCTTTGAAGATTTGCCAAAGACATTTGAAATTAAGCTCTAAAGTCCTAGGGAAAGACCCTGAGGCACAATTCTCTTTTAACTTAGATGCTTGTGTCCCTTGATGAAGTCTGATTTTTAAAAACAAAACTCAGAGTGCCCACTGCAGCTCAGTACTACTGGAATCCCCTTTATTGAATCTATCAAGGTTAACAATAGCCAACGGAGACTGTGATCTGAAAGGTTTTGGCTTTATATTATCTTGGTTGTATTCTCATGCCGTTTAAGAGTAAGAAGGCTGGTAATCTCACTTCAGCCCGCACGGCTTTGGTGCTGCTGGCACTCGGGAGGGCAGGACACGACAGACACGGGGGCTGAGCCATCTGTGTGTCCTTGTGGCCTCGAAGGCCAACGGAATTCTGGGATGTGTTAGGAAGAGCACTGTCAGCAGGTCGAGGGAAGTGATCCTGCCCCTCTACTCAGCCCCATTGAGGCGTATCTGGAGTGTTGTGTCCAGTTCCGAGCTCCTCAGAACAAGAGAACATGGAGCTCCTGGAGCGGGTCCAGCGCAGAGTGACAAAGATGATAAAGGGACTGGAGCATCTCTCTTACGAGGAGAGGCTGAGGGAGCTGGGCCTGTTCAGCCTCGAGAAGAGACGACTGAAGGGGAATTCATCAATGTACATAAGTAACTGAAGGGAGGGTGCCAAGAGGATAGAGTCAGGCTCTTCTTGGTGGTGCCGAGCAATAGGACAAGAGGAACGGGCAGAAACTGATGCACAGGAAGTTCCATCTGAAGATGAGGAAGAACTTCTTTGCTATGCAGGTAACTGTGCACTGGAACAGATTGCCCAGAGAGGGTGTGGAGTCTCCCTCGCTGGCGATAGTCAGGCACTACCCGGACGCAATCCTGTTCTCTGAGATCCCACTTTCCCCCGACCCATCCCGGCTCCTGGGGGCTCTGGGGACTCTGAGGGCGGGTCCCGCCCGCGGGGGCGCCGTGGGCCGCGCGCGGTGGCGCGGCGGCGCAGCAGCCAATCAGGAGGCCGCATGCAAATAAGCCGGCACCGCCCCCCCCGCAGCTCGCGGACGGGGGCGGGGCCGGGCGGTTGCCGTGGCGACGCGCGCGGCCGAGCCCCCGGGCGGCTCCCGGGGAGACCCCCCGCGCCGGGCGGGCCCGGGCGGCGGCCATGCCAGTGCGCGCGGCCGGTGCTGAGTCAGGAGCCGGCGCCCCGGGATCCCCCTCCGAGGCCATGGAGGAGCTGGAGCACACCTGCCCCCAGCCGCGCCTGGTGAGTGGGCCCCAGCCGCAGCCCGCCCGCCCGAACCGCCCCGGGCGCTGCGCGGCCGCGGAGCCGGGCCCGAGGGAGGGGGCGGCCGGTGCCGCCCCGCGGCGGGTCGTTTTGTGCGGCACGGCGGGGGAAGGACGCGGGGGCGGCCCGGGTGGGCTGTGCCCGGCAGGGGCTCGGGCTGTGCGCTGACAGCCGGGCGGGATTCCTCGTCCGCCCGTTAAAAGCCTGGATCCCCCGCGCTCCCGGCGGGTCGGGGCGCGCCCGGGCACCGGCGCGGTGCCGCATGTGTGCGGTGGCGGGAGGGGCGGGAGCCGTGCGGTGCTGAAGCCGTGGTACGGTCTCAAAAGCTGCCTGTCTTCAGGGATGAATGCCGAGGAGCGGCCCGCGCTCCGAGGAGCCGGCGGCGGGGAGCGATGGCTGGTCCCGGCCTCTCCTGGGCGCATCCCGCCGGGAAGGGCATTCCCCAGGTCCCCAGGCACCGCCCAGCCCTCGGCTCTCGACCGGTTCGCCCGTGAATGCCAAATCCCACTTTTCTGAACTTCAGAGCCCGGTGAAGAGTTTCCCGTTCGATTCCGGATGTCTGAGAAAGGGAGTCTTGGAGAGCCGCGGTTTTGGGGTGACGGGAGGAAGAGGGAGGGCCGGGAGAGTGAGACTTTAAATAAACTCCTGTGATGCTCTTTGGTTAAAGGCTCCCTCAGACCGTGCAGGCAACTTTACAAGGCTGCTTACGCCAAGAGTTCAGGTTCTAAGAGCTGTCCTTTCTTTTGTGTGCTCTTCTAAAATAATTGGAATGTTTCTTTGCTTCTTAGTTAAACCTTTTATTTTGCCCATCAGGAAAGCTCGCTCCTTTCCCCAGCGTGGTAGAAAGTTAATCATAACAATACATAAATGCACATACAGAATTGCAGAGGCAGCGTCAAGGTGTGAAAATGCATGATGTATGTAACAGTTTAGTACTGGAAATTAGATCATTTAACACCAGATTTCAGTCACAGTCCTAATTAAAACATATTTAGACATCAAACTTCAGTAATTAAATTCAATACTATAGTTGAGACATTGTTCTGATATGACAAGAAATAGCAACAGTCATTGGAGCTGACCTAAATTAATGTTTTCTTCTTGTTCATGTTATAATTAGATTCAGCTTTAAAGAAGACTGTTAATTTGTTCATAGAAGGCTTTTGGAGCTTTTTTTAATAGAGAAAGTTAGCTCAGGTGTAGTTACTGCAGTGTGTTCATACAGGCTGTCTAAGATTTCTCTGTCAAAAGCTCAGATATAACAACCTGTTTGAATATATTACTCTGTGTAGTCTGACATTTTAAAAGATTTTAAAGAAAGAACTGACAACATGATGCCAGTATTTACAGTATCATGCATTCCAGTATAATTTCTGTGGAAATTAAGGTGACAGCTAGAGTACATGAATAAAACAGGAATTCGTTATGATGTTTTAGATCTTCCTGAGTACCAATAATGGACAGTAGAAACATTTTGAGTAAAAATTTGTGGGAAGTATGTCCATATGAAGTGGTATCTTGCCAGTCATCTGATCTATGTTATCTTCAGGCTGAAAAAAAGTTGTCTGGTGAAGTATAGATGCAGTGCACTGACCTCATTAGGGCATAAGGAGTGGGGCAAGCAAGTGTAGTCAAGTCATGTCATAAGGGAGAAGAATTCAGGGCTGGTGTCCTGAAGAGTTGAAGTGATCACCCCTTGACAGGTGATCTAATAATGTGGATATCAAGTTCCTGACAGATCTTTTTTGAGATCTTCAGTACTGTGTCTGATTCCATTCTTTGAAGGCACCATATACAGTGGTGGGCCAGTAACCTCATCACCTGCTTCATCAATGTAAAGAAAAGAGTGTCTCAGTTAACATTTTAGTATTGTATTATTATCTTGGACCTCATGATGGTACCTCAGGATGGCTTTGGTATCTCAGAATATATAACTGGTGGCAAGTAAAGTCTGTGATACTTTCAGATACTTTTTAATGCTGTTTGTTGGTTCTTACATGTCTGAGGTTCTTAATATAGGCTAAGTTTTAGGAAGCAATTTTTCTTGAGAAATGTAGCCTCAGAATCACATAAAATTTTAGAAGGTGGAAAGGGGGTTAGTTCTATTCTGAAACAGTTGCCATCCTTTTCATTAAACCAGGAATTATTTATTTAAAACCTTAAAACTGAATATTTTTAAGGAATATTTGCCATTAGATCCTCTGATTTTAGGGTATGGAGTCTGCTAGCTTGGCAGGAAGTTGCATTAGGACTAAAGAAAACCCCTTCAAAGGGGTATCCATCAAAGAGGAGGAAAACGGGACACTGAAGGCAGTTCTCAGATAAGTTTCAATGTGTGTTGAAACCTGATGTTTTCCAGTGCCTAGTACTGTTGTGATATAAATTGCCATTAATTTTTTCCCAAGATTCTCTTTGGGTTTTCTTAACCAGCTGGAGCATTAATGAGCATTTGTGTTTCAGTCAATTCCCCTGGTCCATGTCTGACTTAATTTTTGCCTGCTTTATGTTATCAACTTTCATGTATCTTAATGCCAGGAAATTGTCTCTCTGAGTGGCACACGGACCTTTGTCTCAATGCACAACAGAGAAACAAACTAATGAGGCTCATGGTTTTTATCCATACTGGTGATTTTAACAGTTTTGTAGTCAAGAAAAAAACCCTCACAAATAGTGTCTCTGCAGTGCTGGTTTGTGTTGTTTTGCGTTTATCCCTTTCTCATCTGGACCAGACTCCTGGGTTAGGCCACTTTCTCATCTGCTGCTGTCCCATTCATATTTTTAAGCCTGGGATACCCATGGTTTGGTCACTGTTTGAAATGGGATAAACATGACCACTGGTCATATCGTGCCACACATTCAAGCTATGGCAGTTGCCCCTGGATAACCTTCAGTAGGCTGCAGAGCACTGCAGGGCTGTGGACCTCAGCCTGGGAATCCTGGCCATAGGGTTTGCCTGTGTGCATCAGTACTAGAAAGGTCCCCAAGTAAGGCAAGCTCTTAGTTTAACTAAGAGATACCTTAAGAGGAAACACCAAAGAGAAAATACAAAACCTTGTAAAATTATCTACTTTTTTTTTAATGATTTATTTATGTCCCCTGGAATCAAGAGTTTGACTTTAGTCCCACATGTGGCAGCTCCTTGCAGGATTGGTGTGTACCTCGAGAATTGCCAATCCTCGTTTTAAAGAAACAGACATTTCAACCCACTTTGTTCTGAAAGACAGTTCCAGGTATCTTCCTTAATAGGAAACAATGGCAATTTGTAAGGACAGTGTTACAGATAAAGCAAAACTGAATACACATTGAAACTTACTTGAAAACTCCAAAACCTACTGCTCGGTCTCATCTTTCCCTTGAACACATTGAGAGCTTCTTCTGAATCATATCTCACTCATACAACACTGGCTTCAGTGGAAGCATCTGGGAAAGTACTACTGGGACCTGAGAACTAGTGTCTTATTTTGAAAACTGGCTGAAATTCTCAGGGTTAGGTCAGTTAAGGGAATGCAACATTTATTTCCATCACAGTACCTACTTTAAGAAACCAGATAAGCAGAAAACGACCTGAATTAGCTGGGGTGAACTACGGGGGAGGAGAGTGAGTAGACAGGTAGGTAGTTGTTTTGGCTTGTGCTTGTGGGGACATTGGTGGATGGAAGGCCAGGCAGCAACTAAGCAGCAGTTTTCCTGAATGTAAAGTTAAGTGAATCTATCTTTAAGATGACGTAAAGAAGCAGGTAGGTGCTTTCTGCCATGTCTGCTCTGTCCTAGGCAGCGCAATCCCCGAAATACTGGGCTGTTCCTGAGATCAGGGTTATGTGACATCCATGCTACCCTTGGATGCCTGTTCCAGGCAGCTGGAGCTGTGGCCAGATCTCATTTCCTGTTGGAAATGGCATTGGGACCCTGTGTGGAAGTACCCAATTAGTTTGTTGGAGGGGTTTTTTCATCCTCATTGCAAGGACAGACTACCTGGAGACATAGAGCCTGTCCCATATGGCAGATAGGACATGTTCTGCCAAGGCACTGCAAGTGCCATTTGAGGTTCACCCTGCCAATCCCAGTACCTGCTCCCAAGCTGAGATTTACTTGTGCAGTGTCATGAGATTCAGAGGCTACAGACTTCTACAGTTCAATAGGAATTAGGTATCAAATATCTTGGGGCCACTGAATCTACAATACTTTGGAGAATGAATCTCAGGTACAACTGAAGATGATGGCTCTCACATCATTTTGGGTGTCAGCTGCTTTAGCCATTTTGTTTATTTTCTTGATTTTTTTTTTTTTAGAAGAAATGACAGTACATTAATTATTTTTTTTTTCAAATTATTCAAGTACATTTGGAAAACAGTTTTTTATTTTACTGAATGGTAGAGGAGAACATTTTAGTGTTTTCACTCACTGGAGCTGCGTAATGATTTAAGGAGTCACTAGACTCCTTTAGGCAATTTCCTTGTTGCTACTGTTAAGCAGTGAACTCTTAAACACAAAATCTGAAATAATTGCAAGAAAAGTGTGCGTGCCTTGGATTCCTGTATTTTCATCCCTGGATGCCTTACTTCATATTTGCAAACAGTGTTTTAAGAGGGTCTGATGCAATCTCTAGAAGCATTTCAGTATTTTATTTCCATGAGCTTTCATAGCTCTTCATAGTCATCTTTCCTATATCGCTGAAAGGTATATGCAATTTTAATCATAGGAGCCAATGATTAATGTTGGGGGGGTGTTAGTGTGGTTGAAAAGCGTCCATGCATCTGTTTCTCTCTCACGTGATGTTATGACTTAGGGGGTCTGCCATCTGTTTACTTCAATGTGGAGTTAAGCATAAGTAAATATATAAATAAACTTACATTTAAGGAACCCAAAATGACTTTATTTCACTAAATATTTTTTTGGTCCTTTACAAAATTGGGTTTTGCACTGGATAAATTCTCATTTTCATTAATGTTGGCTCCTGCATAAAAGCACAAACCCATAAAAATATGCCAGGTGGGGTTTGTGCTTGGGGACATGTAGCAATTTTTGCTGCACTTAAAAAAAATAAATTGCCCATAGACATGAAAAATCTGCTCATTACACCAGAGGACATGCAGTTGGTATATGTTCTGGAATGCTGTAGTCTCTGCATAGACATGTTGCAATACATATTTGTCAGATATACAGAATTACAGATATTTTTGCAGGAGCCACAAATGACACATAAACCCAGAGAAAAAAACGTTACATTCTATGTATTGCATTCCTTGCTTGCAGATACATTTCTGAAATGCTATTAAAGAAACAGTTTTTACTAGGAGAATATTACCAGTTTCTTTAACTCTGATGTTGTCATTACTAGGAAGGTTTGTATCGTATCTTTAAAAGCGAGTGGAAGCCCAGTGCACTCTCTGTGGGAAAACAGATCTTCTCAGGGTGTTTCCGTGTACTAGATACGGAACTGCTGTGTGCGTGTCTCTTGTGCAGGAAGAAAAATGGGGGTTTTTTTGCTTCAACATAGCTCTGTTTTTGAGTTACTGTTTATACAAATGCTGTCCTATATCTGACATGAAATAATTGATAGGTGTAAAGTGTCTTTGTATAGAAGCACAAGTAGAGTTTGAATACTGGAGCAAATTCACCCAACAGTTTAGCTGTATTACTCGTCTGCTTTTAGCAGATTAACCCTGTCCTGTGTAAAAGCTGGAGTAGGATCCTTTTAGCTGTACATCAGGTGTGTATCCTCAGTACATTTGCAGACAATGCGAAATTGTGTTGGGAGTGTTCATCTGCTTGAGGGTAGGAAGGCTCTGCAGAGAGAGACTCGATCGATGGGCTGACGACAACTGCAGGAGGTTCAACAAGGCAAAATGCTGAGTCCTGCACTTGGGTCACAGCAGCCCCACAGGCCTGGGGAGGAGTGGTTCAAGAGCTGTTCAGCTGAAAGGGACTTGGGGATGCTGTTTGACAGCTGGCTAAACATGAGCCAGCAGTGTGCCCAGACGGCCAAGAAGGCAAATGGCATCCTGGCCTGTGCCAGTAGTGTGGCCAGCAGGACCAGGGCAGTGATCATCCCCCTGTACTTGGCACTGGTGAGGCCACACAAGTACCATGTTTAGTTCTGGGCACATCACTACAAGAAAGACATTGAGGTGCTGGAGCACGTCCACAGAAAGGCAACAAAGGTCATGAAGGGTCTAGAAAACTTGTTCTGTGAGAAACAGCTGAGGGAGCTGGGTTTGCTTAGTCTGGAAAAGCAGAGGCTCAGGAGGGACCTCATTGTTCTCTACAACTCCCTGAAAGGAGGTTGTAGTGAGGTGGAGCCGGTCCTTTCTGCCATGCCTGCAGTGAGAGGACTAGAGGAAACGGCCTTCAGCTGAGACAGGGGAAATTCAGATTAGGTAATAGAAAAAAAAATTTTACTGTTAGGATGGTCAGGCATTGGAATAGGTTGCTCAGGGAGGTGGTGGAGTCACGACTCCTGGAGGTGTTCAAGAAACGTCTGGATCTGGTGCAGGGTGATATGGTTCAGTGATTTAGGGGTTACAGTGGTAGTACTGGGTTGGTGGTTGGACTGAATGATCTTAAAGGTCTCTTTCAACCTTGATGATTCTATGATTCTATGCAATAATGTACATGTAAAAAAGAAATACGTAACAGACATTAAAAATATAGGAGCTGACGTTGTCTTCAGTTACTGGATTGATCAATAAAACACAGAATGGCATTAGAGCAGTGGTTACACATTTTTGATCTGGTGACCATGGCCAACCCTCAGCATTACTCACGGGTCAGCAAACACCATTCATGTTTGAACTGCCAATGCACCACGGCCAGGTGGGTTCTCTGTAACAGTGTCTGCAGGCTGTTGGCTGGCAACCAGTGCCCTGTTGAAGGAGCTTCTTCAGCCTGAAATGCTGCATATCCCTCCTCAGTGCTGGGACATTGGACAGCTTGGCTAAGCCTCTAGCCATCAGGAAGGGAGCATGCAGGCTCACAGGCTGCACAGTGCTTTAGTTGCAGTTTGCCCTTTCAGTGAGTCCTCCCTGGGTCACTGGCGCCCAGTGCTCCTTCCAGCTGTGCCAGGGGAATGGGCACAGGTGGATAAGTTGCCGAGGGTCACATTTTGCTTCCAGCTGGTGCTCATGGAGATTGAGGTACTCCATTGGCAATTCTTTTGCTTGAACTCTGCTTAACTCGGGGCCTGTCCTACCTCTAGGATGGATTTTGTTTTCTAAATAATGTGTTCCAGTTCAGTCAGAAGTCATGGCTGTCATGCGGGAATCTTGTCACGAAATTGTTTGGCCTTTTGCAAATATTAGACTAGATTATATAATAGTTGTTCTACTTTCATAATCTATGAATCTCTACATATATACATCATGGGGCTTCTTGAAAAGGCAGTGGAAGCTGCTTTTCTTCTCCAGTGTCTTCAATTTGTAATTGCATCTTGCATTCAATCATTACTGACCTAATACTAATGACAAACAAAGTGTATTTGATAGAAGATAAAGCCCAGAAAGAGCAACTGATAATGAGATAATTTTGAATGTTTGCAAACAGAATGCTTATTTTGAAGTTATTGTTCCAATTAGGTTAGTTGGCCCTGTTTTTAGTTGCCGAGTCAGCAGAACTGTGGGAGAGCAGGCTAGACTTTCCTTCATACATGTGTTAACATTAGAACTGTTAACATTAGAACTGTGAAAAGTTTACCTGGAGACAACCACCAATAATATTCAATAGCAGCTTAATTGCTCATAAATTTACCTGTTTGAATCAAGGTTTCTGAAGATAATATATGAGACAACATGGGTTTAATTTTTGACAGTGTTCACTTCTTAAACCTATAGGAGAAGACCTTGGTACTCCTTAACATGGTCTTTCCACTTGAAAAGAGCGTTCACACCTCAGAAACTTGGCACATATTTTTAGTTATTTTTCAATATATTTGTTAGGTTTTTGTCTTAAATATTCCTTAAAACTGATGTCAGTGTTTCTTACTCTGTAATTATTGTTTCCCAACATCAGGAGCAGCTTCTCAGAATAATCAGTCCTCATATGAGTAGATCTTATCCAAGTGATTTGTTCCAGTGAAATCACTTATCTGTTTTAAATACTGCCTCTGAGACAAAAGGCGATTACAGCATTAGACTTCCCACAGAATTTCCCTGCCAGCTTAATTCTTTCATAAGTACAGGCTTGGCCTCCTCTACCAAGTGTTACCTGTGTAACTCTACTGGTTCAAGATCTGAAATTCCGTAGACCTTTGTTGATGGCAAAATCTTAGATGACAATGCAAGTATTCTCTTTACCAAGACGACAGCATTTTTGTCTGTGTCATGGGGTGAGGGGCATGGTGTAGCTCTGTGAATAAAAAAAATAGAGTAGCTCCTTCCATTAGTTGTGTTTCCTGCAGTCACACTGAAGGCAGAGTTACTATGGCATGGGTGGGTCTACATTTGCCTGTTTAAAAAAAAATGTTTCTGTCTTCCTTGCTGCTGTGTAAAAACCCAGCCCAACAACCAAACATAACAGAGGACAAGCAAACAAAAACACAACAGGCTGTAAACAAAAGAGAGGATGTGGAAGTGCTTGTGGTTTTGGCCTGTTATTCCAGTGGTAGGACTCCTTCTGCAAATCACTGACAATTTTCCTTTTAATCCATTGGAAACATAAGCGTGAATGTTTATCCAATGGCTTGGAGCTAAGTTAAATGGCTACAGTAGCCTAAGAGACTATGAAGAGTAATAATAAAAAGTCAGCATCAAGATACACTTGAAATTAAGCTGCTTCTAGCTGTCATGGAGGGTTTCTTCATGAAGTATCCCACTCCAGAACCAGCTCAGGGCTGTCTACAACACTGTGCTCTCCCCTCTGAGCTACTGTCCCATTAAATAGAGCCACTGGTTACAAAGGCATTGCTGGGTGCACATGGAGCTGTGAGTTGCTTGCTGGGAAGCCCCTGGTTACCTGCCTTCCATCTTTTCATGTCCTGAAGTTTATTGAACATCATTCAGTTCTTTTGCAAATTTCATAGAAAGCAAGACACTATTTAAACTTCTCATAGAATGAACAGCTTCTGATAGGCAAGGGTTACTGAGTAGGATGGTTTTGCATACCTTTGTTTTTAGGAAGTGAATTTGGTTAGTACTGAATGCAGTGTCTTTGTTTTCAGGAAACACCACTAGTGTTGCAAGAGTTTTTAATTATCTTCTGAAGTAAATATCACTAATGAGTCCTAATATTACAAGGACTTTTCCATCTGTGACATGTAATAAGCTTTCTCTCACATGTTAATAATGCAGTAATGTTGTGGCATTTTGTTTTGGTTTAATAATAATACGTTCAGAAGATGAGACCTCTAATGAGATAAACCCTCCTTTTCTTTCTTTTATTTCTCTCCCCTCAAATATTGACAAAGTAGAAATTATGAGGAGTCTGAATGAAGAAGGAAAAATAATAATTTTACTAAAAAATGGGAAAAACTCAAAAACAAGCAGAAAAACAATAGCAGAAAATATCACCTAGCCACCCCCTCCCCACTAGGTTAAAACAAAACCTAGAAGGATATCTTGTTTGAAGAGAAGTCCCCCATGCTCCAAACTACATGATGGTATGAAAAAAACAACCAAAAACCTTTCCCATTTAACTAAAACTACAACACATTTGGACTGCTTAAATGAAAGTAAGGTCTCCCTGCTGACACCAGGTGTAAGGTGCTTATGTCATCAAAGATAACCACAAGTGTGAGCACCATATAAAATAATTCTCTATTCCCATCTATTAAAGCTCTAGAAATTGGAAAAGTTATCGGTTTGAACAATGTATAAACAACCTTCCAGTTAATGGAGAAGGGCAACAAAGTTAAAGTTGTGGACTGGCTTCTGTAGAAGGAACGAGTAAATGTGGTAAAGCTGTTCAGCCTGGAAAATGTGACTCAGGGGAGAAAAGTGAGGTAGGGAACAGTTGACTGCAGATGAACTTATTGAAGCTTCCATTACAAGAATAGCAAATAAGACAAGAAGGAGGCAGGTGCTGAAAAACAAAATGAGATAATTCATCAGCGAGTTCACACTTAGGCTGTAGACCACCCTGCTACAGGAGGATGCAGATCTCAGAAACTTACCTTGGTCAAAAAATACAAGGTTAATTTCACTTGCTTGACTAATTGCAAAATGTAAATATCTAGAATATAAATAACACAGAGATGAAGGGAAAAATATGACAGAGGAAGACAGAAGTACATTTGCACAAAATCTTTGTCTAACCATCTGATTATTGTCAAAACTATAGCAAACTTCTAAAAGTACTGTAATGGATTAACCAAACTGAAAAAGCTGCTATATAAATTACTTACTCTCTTCTTACAATTCTAATTATTACTGACAAGAGACTGGAAAGAATACAAGTAATTATATACAAACTAAAAGAGGTTTGATAAATTATATCTGTTTTTTTAAAAATTCTTGAAATATTTTATCTTATGGTCTTATATACAAACCAGGTGGTCTCATTTTACTCATAAGATGTTTTTGTTAAGCTTAGCCATAATTTTTTTAGGCCAGATAAAACAAAATAGTATTGAATACTCATTGGGAAGCTATTGCCATAATTCCTTTGAACTGTCAGCACATGGCATTTATGCATTTCTCCATATGGCTTTGATAGGATATTGCGGATTTAAATCTATTGCATTTGATTTATTTTCATATCCAGTAACTGAGAGGTCACAGAGTAATGGGAATATTGACAGGTCTGGTTCTAAGCCCTGATCTGTAAAGTGGGCTTTAATGATGAGCATTTACAAAAGCTGGACTGATGGGAAGCTAATAGAGGTTGTTCTCCATTGAGCAAAGACTGAAAGAAAAATTTCGGTCTTGCAAAGGTGGTTACATGGATGAAAAGCACCACGGTGTTTGCCTGTGGGGAAAAAGAGATATCTTCCTGCAAACCAGGCCTATTTTCTTCAAATAACCTCCAAGGAAACAACCTCTGCCAAGCTAGGAGCTGATTACCAGTTGCAGGCCTCAGACCATAGCCATTATTGTTTTAACATTTCTGCCTTCCTCTTTATCCCAGCAGGAACCAGGCTTTATGGGCTGCCATGTAACTTGACCTTGCTTGGAGATAAAAAGACAGATTAGCACCCAGTGATAGCAAAGCCAG
This sequence comes from Corapipo altera, assembly GCF_003945725.1. Taxonomy (NCBI): domain Eukaryota; kingdom Metazoa; phylum Chordata; class Aves; order Passeriformes; family Pipridae; genus Corapipo; species Corapipo altera. Next base: position 12,889,947 of record NW_020884872.1, read on the forward strand.
AAGCAAAAAGACAGTATTTAGAAAATAAAGGAAGGAGCTGGCACTGTATGATTACGTGTAATGTTCTACCCTGTGCAGCGTGGGTGGCCTGATGAATAGTTCCCATCCACAAAACCCAGACAGAAACTTGGATTGGTCATAGTTTCTCCATTTTTAACCTTATCTGTGCAGAGAGGCTGTGATTTTCATCACTAAGGTGCTAACAATGGTGATTTCCTGTAACATTTGAGATAAGGAAAAAAAAAACCAAAAGAAAAATGGAAAGGAAAAATAAGAAACCTACATAAAATTGCAGTGCTTTCAGTAAACAAAATGAGTAGTAAATCAGCAGAAAGAACTGGATGTGAATCTTTAAGTCTTTGTTGCTGTTTTACTACTGTCCTCTGGGCTTTCCATGCAGCAAACCAATGAGCCCTGAGATAAGCAGCAATTAGGCATGACGTCTTCAAGTGTCTCAGGGATGCTAAAGAATGCTAAATGCTCAATGATTGAGCATTCAGCATCAAAAATCTGAAAAAAAAGTGTAAAGTCAAAAAGAGATTCCGGTATGGTCAACCATTGGTGCTCAAACTGCTGTGACAAGTGTACATCACACAAGTGGTCACTGTGAAAATGCAGACAGGTCACAGCTGCACTGCCACGAGGTCCCAGTTAAATCATGGTGGAGGCAAAGTAAGTGATAGATTTCCTTCATCTCACAAAAACAAATCAAACCAAAACTCCGCTATGATTTTGTAAGGATTTCAAGCCCAAAGCTGTAGAAGTGTAGTTTTTTTCATATCAGACCATATGGCAGATAATAAATATCTGAGGGTTTGATGGCTGATAACTTCCTACATAGGCATGGGCAGAAAATACAATTTCTGTAACCAGGTTTCCTGACGGATAATGCCACATCAGTCTTCACACATCCTCACTCTGTCTCATGTATCTTTAGGTTATAAGCTCTTCAGAGTGAGTTCCCTTGTGGTGCTCTGATGACAGTTAGAGTATTTTAGTGCTATTACAGTATGTGTCAGACCAGAAAGGAGTTGCAGCTCAGTCAACTCTAGTTAAGTGGGACTTAAGGTCGCATTTTTGCCTTTATTTTGAATGGCTCCTCAAAATTATACAACATTTTTATTAAAACCTCAACAAAACAACCTGTACTCCCAGTTATCTGTACTGATGCCAGTGCAAGGAATGGGTGCTTGTTAAGAGGTGGCTCATTTGCAGCTTACTAAATCCTAGTTAGTTTTTCCAGCTATTTTTTACAGGTAACAGAATACATTTTTCATCCTGGGCTTATGGAGTCGTTGAGACCAAGTCAAGGGTTAAGCTGCTCAGACCATCAAACCTGACTTTGTTCTGCAAATAGAAAAATTGTGTACCTTCACCCACCTCAAAAATGCGTGAACTTCTCTGAAAGAGACAAAGAATTAAGTTGCATGGTGTATTTGTAAAGCTTTATTTTCCTTATCATTTTACTTGTGTGAATTGTGTGTGCTCAGGGATAACCAAAAAGCAAAAATCCCCAGAGACCAAACCAGCATTAAGCCTGGTTGCAGCATCCTGCCACGGTTCTTTTGTAACTGCTTGGTAGGAATAATACATCTACTTTCTTTGTGGTTTTTTCCTCCTTCCAGACCCTGACGGCACCTGCTCCATTTGCTGATGAAACAAGCTGCCAGTGCCAAGCTCCCCATGAGAAACTAACCATTGCACAAGCCCGCCTGGGAACTCCAGGTATGTGGAGAGAGCTGCTTCTGCAGGACTCTGGGCGCTCCCAAAGCACAGGTTCTTCCTTGCAAACATAATTAATGCTCGCTTGTGCCTTCCACTCACGAGCAAAAGGGCCAGCCTGATATCTGGTGCTAGCACGTAATGGAGAAGAAACCAACAGCTACAGGACTGTTATCTCCTGTTAGACAAAACGTTTCAAGTTAGAGTTTGATGTTTTTTGTGAATGCATGTTTGTTGGAAAGAAGTTTTGCTAGCCCACTCCAGCCAGCCTTAAAACTGTATTATGTAGTGGCTACCTTCTAGATTCTCTTCTCATACTGCCTCTGTATGCTGGAAAACTCTTCTTTCACTGATGTTCCTGTTGATTACATTAGACCTTCAGAGGCCTTAAAGGTCCTTTGCAAGAAACCATGCCAATTTCTTTATTTGGACATGTGTGATTGGGCTGAAGAAGTGGGATGATTTCACATAAAGTCTCAAATGGAAAAAAGGGAAGTGAAAGGTTTATGTAGAAGAGGTAAGCAATACATTTTTACAGCAGTAAGCTGCGGAAAAAAGCAAGCCACAGGAAAGAGGGGAGGAAAAGGGAGAATGGGGAAAAATCCATAAAGCAGAACTGATTAGAAAAGCAGAGAGAAAAGAACAAGACATATGGTGGAACTCTGAATGAGGCAGAAAGATGACATTTTTGCTAAATTAGAATAGGGGATGATGGATGATAATAAATAGGCTTAGTCTGAGAGAAAACAGCAGAGAGTGCAAAGAACGAGTAATGTGCAGTATGGAACGCTGCGAGTTCACCCATGTTGCTTTTGAACATCAGAGCTGGGGTAAATATCCACAATCATCTGATCTGGGAACAAAAACCTATCCAGTAGAATTAAGTGCAACTCGTTTGGGGTCTGAAAAAATCACTGTTGTTTTTCTGTCTCCACAGTTGACAGACCTGTCAGAGTATATGCAGATGGGATTTTTGACCTCTTCCACGCTGGCCATGCTAGAGCTCTTATGCAAGCCAAAACTCTATTCCCAAATAGCTACTTATTAGTAGGAGGTAAGATTAGAGTTATTTATTGCACTGGATTTTTGCTTCTGTGCTTCAGTATCAGGGAGTTATTGCTGAGCAGGCACCCCCAGCCGTTTATATGCTCTGACTTGAATGCTGCTTTCCCTCCAAGGGCTTTCTATAGGTGATTTGCCTTGAATTACATCTTACAATTGCATCAATTAAAGTAAAAGTCAAATTCTGCCCTCAGCAGCACAGGCACAATTCCCATTCTAGTTAAAGCAGGTGCCTGCATGACTCTGAGCTTAAAATAGCTCCATATGAATAATTTACCTTTTTCAGTTATTTGCTCAAAATTGTTCAAATTTGGAGATGAGTGAATGAGAACAACTGCTCATTTATTTCTGGCTCCTTGGTCCCTTTGCCAGCCAGGCACAGCCCATGACCCCTGTCTGCCAGGTCCAGACTTAGCCTTCAACTTCATCAGAGAAGCTGAGTCTGGCCCATTGTCATTGAAGACCCAAATGTAGGTCGAGTTGAACGTAGTTTTCAGCTCACAAGTGTCCCTGGGCAGGTTACTTTCTTACCTTTTTTTTTTTTCCTATGAATATCTTGTTTTCTCACTGTGCATCTGTTTAACAACTGTTCAGCAGTTGGCTTGTGCTCAAAGAGTTACTGGAGAGTGGCTCTTTCCTGCCCAGTTGGCTGTGCAAGCCCCACTCTCATGAGGCCTCATAAAATGTGTGGTTTGGTTCCAGTTTCCCTGCACCTTTTGGGTTGAGATGCCTTATAGAAACATTTCATAGCAACCTTCATTCAGCTGCTCCAGTGCTTAGAGCAAACATGAATTAAACCTTCAGGCACTGTAAGATGCATTATTTTGTATATTTGTCCCAAAGGAGTTGAAAGGGGGGAGGGGAAAGACCCAACACAGAGCAAAACAAGATCGCCTTATAAACATACTTTTTGGTTTTACTCAAGTTTATGAATTGTGGCAATTCCCATGGAGCTTCCTGGGAGGTAAAGGAGACATCCCTTTGTTATGAACAAAACATTAAGAACTCTCTTGTTTTCCTGCTGAGCCAAACAACTTGCAGAAGAAGGAAGTGGAGGTGCAAAAATGTCAGGTTTAATAAAAATACAAGTTATGAACATACATTGTTGCTTTGAAAGGATTGGGGAGTGTCCCAGATAAGGGAAGGAGCATTGGGGTAAAAGCCTGGCTCCTTTGAAATTCATGGAAGAGCTTCACTTTGCCCTTATTTTTGGAGTGAAGGACAAAGCAGCCAGCACTCATCAGCACTTTTTCCTTGCAAGGCACTCTGTGTTAGCATGTTTAAAAAAGGGGTACCTCCCCACACCCACATGCAATTTGTGCTGCAAGAGCACTGGTGTCATGTGTCTTTGTGGGTACCACAACCAACCCCTTCTATTTCTTGTTCTGAAGATAATTATTTGGACCTCAGACCACTTTTTTATAAATAGATGTTTATACCTCCCAAAATCGGTCGTTAGAGCAGGATGACAGAATCAAAAGGAAGTACGAAGATCCTGTGACTGCACTGTACCTGAACAGTGATCAAAAAATAAAATCAAACCTTTCTACAGAATTCAAGAAAAAAATTACTATTTTCCAATAATTTTAGTAGACCTTTTCTTCCAGGAGAGGGTAGCTTAAAGATGGCATAAAGGCTGTAAATAAATACAAATACAGTCTCAGAAGGGATCTTTCTACTGAGAATGCTTTGATCTCCATTAAATTTCTTGTCAGCAGGCATCAGAAATGACATAATAGGATAGAGTGGCATTTCACTAGCTGAAATTCATACATATGTTGTTAGCTGGCTTTGAATTTTGCACAGGCTCCAGGGCTACCTGAGCCTTCCTACATTTTTCCTACTTTAAAGGCCCTTAATGGCCATCACAGCAAGAACATCCATTTTAGATCTCAAAAAGGCTGCATCTTTGCCAGCGCTTTGCCTCATAGGTTGATGTTTACAAATTAGAAAGAAGCAGCAGCTGTAGGGCTGCTCTCACACTTTCCTGCAGCACTAATAATGTTGCATTTGTCATTTGTCAAGTACATTTACAGACTCTCATTACAAGTGAGATCTAAAGGCACAGGTTTGACCTGTGGTGAAGGACGACCACTGGCAACCCAGCTATAAATGGGTATCCTATTATTCCATGAGGGGTGTCAAATGACTGTTGTAGCTGTAATATTGGACAGACTTACGGTTGTGGAGAAGGTCACTGTGTTTCACACCATATTATGTGGGTAGAAAGATAAAACCTAACTTTTACAGTCCTCTGGTAACGTGAGTGTTACTTCCTCTCATTTTAAAAGCAATATGATAAAAGTATTGGTCCATCCAGAGTTAAAGATGCAGGATTTTTGGACCTTTAACTCTACTCATTTCACTAGAGCATATGGCTTCTCCCAGTCCTTTCCTTGGGGCATCCTTCTGTGATTTCCCATGTAAGCATGGCACAAGCTTTACTTTTCTTTCTGTGAAACCTGCTGAACTCAAAGCTAAACTTGGAGACAAATTCCTATAAAATTTGCCATAACTTGTTTTCCATCTGTGTTTATTTAGTAGAGAAACTTTGCACTGTGCAAAGTTGCACTGTGATTTTGAGCTTTGTTGGCAAATTTGTCATTTAGAGTGTTGTTTACATGAGAATAAAAAGTGGGAAGAGGAGGCCCAGAGAGGCTGAGAGGTCTCCATCTTCAGATACTATTGGACATGGCCTGAGTAACCTGCTGTAGTTGACTCTGCTGGAAGGAGGGGGTTTGGATTAAGTGATGTCCAGTGGTGCCTTCCCACCTCAGCCATTTTGTGATACAGGGAGTTAGCGAGAACTCTGTGATTGCCCACACTGCACTTTTTTATTGGTTTTAAAGCATTGGCTATCATTCCTGAAATTTCACAGCCCATGAAATCCCCACTTACCAGGGGATTAATTTACGTGAGATGTCCTACAATATATCCTTTGGCCTCTGGCTGCAGCTCCAGAAAGAGAAGGATCTTTCAGAACTATATGGCTGTACCTGCCAACACTGAGCAGAACTCTTAGATGCCCTGGAGCACACCAAAAATTGCTAAGCTAATAATTAAGTGCTTAATGGAATTATATAGGCATAATCAACTGCTGGTCATGCTAATTTTGCTGTGTGTGGACCCATTTTGCTGATATTTCCATATTTTAGTTTGCAGTGATGATTTAACTCATAAATTCAAAGGCTTCACTGTGATGAATGAAACGGAGCGATATGAAGCCCTCAGACACTGTCGTTACGTGGATGAGGTCATCAGAGATGCACCCTGGACTCTGACACCTGAGTTCCTTGAAAAACATAAGGTACATTTCTCCCTTTATTTCTCCTTCCCCTTCGTAGACTGACAGTTTAGAGTAAACATGTGAAATTCTATTAGTTTAATTCAGTAAATTCCAGTCACTGAAATTAAATACATACCATTGCTTGCCTCCATCTCTGTCAGAAAATGTTATATTTGTCTTGACTTTTTTTCTCAATGTGCTGTGATGATGTTTGTATTGGGATTTTTAAGAGCAAAGTAACACTGAAGAGTTATTCACAAATTGACTTTCAGAAAAGGAGATCATGAACCTTTGAAAGTTTGTCATGTAGTGACTGAAGTCCTGAATTAAAGGCATATTTCTTATTAATGGCAAGAGGTGCAATATGTAAAAATACCCTGTGTCCTCTAAAAGGCAGGATAGAGTGTTTTACATGCTATTGATTGCCTTGCAACATGTATGAAACTTAACAAAAGCATATTAACTAGGGTGTGTTTTAGTGTCCACATCACTCAGTGTCAGTGACAGTATGACAGTATTAAGTGTACATGTATATATGCTCAGGAGCCAGAATCAATAATCCTGCCTCCATGGTTTTGAAGGCCAAGGCTTCACCACTTGCCTTAGCTTTTCCAGTAGCAATAAAAACAGGCACATGAATTTTAGGTTTTCTACAGCACATCACACTGAGCCAGTCAGTGATGTGGCAGAGGCAGTGCCTCTGGAGATGAGCTTTCTGTTCTTTCATAATTGATCATACAACACAGCAGTTTTAGGCCTAAACCTAGTGCAGTATTCTAGGTGATGGCTTTAGGACAAGAATGTCAAAAGCAAGTTAGCTGAAGTCAAGGAACGAGATGATCCTCCACAACAATCTCCCAGTGAACCAAATTCAGTGATGGTGGGATGTGATTCTTCTTCTGTTTGCTGGCAGATTGACTTCGTAGCCCACGATGACATCCCGTACTCTTCCGCTGGCTCGGATGATGTATACAAACACATAAAGGAGGCAGGTAAGGGCAACTTCACATTTTAGCACCTTCCTTTTCAGCCTCAGCTCAAATTCTTTTACAGCCTTTTAACCACAACTGCTGGGAGAGAAGCAGTAGAGATAATATCACATTCTCTTACACCCTAACAGTAGGTACTCCTGACTTGAGCAGAAAGATGTACTTTGTAAAACCACAAAGGATGTCCTTGACTGAATTCCTGCCATAACCCCAAGGAAACCATTCAGATCTGGCAAGAAAGAGTCCCATCTGGGTTTTTAAAACAATTTTATGGTGCTTGACTAAGACTTTTGAATGGAGGAAAATGAGTTTAGTTCCCACAGCAGCCCAGCCAACTGCAGTCATTTGTTGATAGCTGCAAACTGATGGACGACTCCTTGACACATCCCAGTCCTAAATATGGGCAAGCACAGGCACCCTTCAGGAGTCATTAGGATCCACTTCTGATTTGCACTGAGGGTTCTTTTCATTACACTGGCAGAGGGTTTAAATCTGTACCAGAGTAATTCATTTGCCATGCATATTTAGCAGTTTGGTTGACTGCCGTATTACACTGAACATGAATATGCTGAAGTCATTAGGAGTTTGTATCTCTGCAGTTCAAGGAAGCTGAATTAAATCTGAGGAGGTAACATTAAGCCGCTGTTTGCCAGCAGTATGTATCCTAACACAGTGAACAGTGGAAGAGGAGGAACAGATCATGACTTTCTTCTCCTGCTCCCTGGAGATGCTGCTTTGAACCCCGGTGAATTCAACCTGTATCTGGTCTACATAAACATGTATATTGGAAACTTAAAAAAATTCCAGAGCGATCTGCCTGGTGGTAATTTGCTGTGCAAAGTCACCTTCCCAAGCTATACAATGACAGTGGCAGACCAGGTATTGACCTGAGCTGAAGGAATAAGCTTTTTATAGCAGCAGTTCGTGCTCTTTTTCCACTTGTGAACTTCCCTGTGGTGTCAGACTCACAACCCTCCTTTGGGAACTACTGTTCTATAGTTTCAGAGCCAATGCCAGTTTACTTCACTAGGCAGTGCAAAAAAGGCACCTCTGGTAAGGACGGGTGACCAAGGGACATCCAGCACCTGTGCTGGACAGGCAGCTATTTTGCTTTTCTTCTGTAAGGTGCTGAGTACACAGGACAACATGAGAGGAGCCCTTGGTGTCACTGCATCTGACTGAGCGTGAGAGTGCCCAAACCTGCCACACCCTTCTCTGCTGTCATTGGGCATGGGTGCAGTGCACATGTCCTGATAAGAAATTCAAACTTTGCAGAATAGAGTATGAACTTGCAGCTTCAGGGACTTGGGGTCTGTTGTTTGTCTGTCATGGCGAGATGCCAGAGAAGCATCTTGAGTCTTGTGTGGATGGATATTATTACATATAAACTGGCAGTAGCATTACCTTATTTGTGAAGAGTTTTGAAATCTAGTGCTGTAATAGTCCTAATGCTCCAGAACAGCATTATTACAATAATGAATTTCCCCTTTCTCTTAGGGGTTTTGTTTTAAATAGACCAGTGCTGTGGATGCATTTGTGCATTTTCATTAGTTCCAGTACTCCCATTTTCCTACATGAGATTCTTGGAGAGTGCAAAAGTGGATGGGAACTGTGGAGTTCCTTGTGTAGATTCTCATGAGCTCCTATTTCCCCACTCCCTTCAGCAGGTGGGAGGGCATATAGGCAACAATGAGCTGGGTAACTCTGCAATGACTAAACCTCCGCACATCTGTGAACAATTAGTTTGGAAAATATGAATCAGTCCAACACATGAAGCATATAAAAGCCAAGTCAGTGACTAAAGGTAATGTTTGCATAGAGTTCCACTTTTGGATTAAGAAAGGTAAGGTTTGGATTTTGTTAATATATTCTTGTAGCTCCTATCTATAAAGGTTTCTGGCTCAAAATGGGTTTCACTGCTTCTAAAAATAGTTTCCTGAGTGACTGCTGCAAGCCTGAAAAGCACGATCAGGGAAACATCTCTGCTCATGATTAAAGTAATCTATTTTTTAGCAGAGTATTAATTAGAGATCAGAAAGAAAAAATATCACAGAGCATTTAGTCACAAGAGGCTGCTAAGCTTCTTGATTCCTTCTCTGAGGCTTTTCCCAACCCTGTGAAATTAGCTAGCAATGCTTGCCTACTTGAAGTGAACGTGTGTGGATTAATTTGCCAGTAGCTTTAGCAGTGTTTAAGACAAAGCATTACTTTTCTTTTTTCAAAACCATTTCCAGTCTTCTCTCACAACTCTGTCTCTCTCATCAGCAGCTTGATGTTGCAATTACATATAAGTGATAGTAGTAATTTTTTGTAGCTGTAAATAACTACTAAGCCAAGGTGTGCCAGCACTGCTGTTATTGCATTTGTGACTTGCATTAACAGTTCAGGTGATCTTGTCTCAGTGAGGAGCAATTAAAAAGCAATAGATATCTCATCCATGTTGAGGAAAATACAAGCAGTATTGATAAATGACCCATTGTCTTAGGGACTGATTCATCAGGGCAGGGAGGGTGGTTATGCAGCTACTGATATGGCTGGGTGGTCGTGAAACAGGCTCACCTCAGTCCCCACAGTATAACCCCATTTGTTCACACTACCATTACACTTCCCTGCCCTCTTACAGACTGCTGGCAACTCCAGGGTGTTTTCCAGTGACTGTAATGCACCTTTTACCTGGCACCTTTTACCTGAAGGGGCTTCCTGGCTTTGGTCAAGGCCAGAGGCTGGTCTGTTTTACTCAGCAGAACAAAGACTGTCAGATAGTGCAGCACAGGAGGGGAGAGTGGAAATATGCAGGAGAGCAGCAAACCACCCTGCTCCTGTATATAACATTAAATAAGTGCTATGCTCATGAAAAGAACTGCTCAGTGAATTGTCACAGCTTTAAAGTTTGGCCTTCCTGGCTCAGGAGTCCCTACTGGTCTAATAACTTCCACATCACAGCCGACACTGTGCAGAGGGCAAACTTCAGTCTTTCTGAAGACCTGAGGAAAAAGAATGGTATAGCAACCTTGCCTTCCCCAAGCTCACAGAGGAACAACAGGAAAGAACTAGGAATATGGCAGAATTGAAGCCTCTTAGCTTTGGTCAGGCATTTTTGTGTTCCTCCTCATCTACCTGCCCCAGTGCCTGGTCCTGCTGTGCTTTCTGAGCAGGCTTTCTTTTCCCACTTTGCTCAGGAATGTTTGTGCCAACACAGAGAACTGAAGGTATCTCCACATCAGACATCATCACAAGGATTGTCCGGGACTACGACGTGTACGCCCGGCGCAACCTCCAACGAGGATACACCGCCAAAGAGCTGAATGTCAGCTTTATAAGTGTGAGTACTGATCTGCATTTCCCTCTGAAAAACTCTCTCCTAGAACCCTGAATGTACAGGAAGGGTTAAGAAAGGATATCTTCCTCCTGCTGCTTTTAAAATAGCTGGAAAGGACTCAGTTTAAAAGAATTTAAAAGAAACTGTTAAGTGGAGGGTAGTTTTAATTGCTCCTATTAATTAGCAGCTTCATTTCCATCTTACACTTTCACGCTTTTAACAAAGCTGCTGCTCCCCCTTCCTCCTAGAGCTGTAGGTGACAATGACACACGAGGAGGGAGCCCACCCCCCCACCACAGGCTGCTCAGCCACACACCCAACACCAGATTTCTTTTTTTATTCCTATTCCAAGAAGGCAGAACAGAGAGCAAGGATTTTGAAATCCAAAGTTTCTCTACAATGCAATAGGGTAAAAAAACCCAAACCAAAACAAAAAAACCCTAACAAAACCAACAACCGAGCAGTGAGATTACTAGGGAAAGCAAAAATAGTTTTCAAAAGACAAGGAAGTATGTTAGGAAGCTGGTACATGAACAATGCTGAATAGCTCAGAAGCCACAATAGGTAGGGCAAGAGTGACATTTGAAAGGATGACTCATGTTATTCATCTTCCACATACAGACCTGTCCCTTACCCTCCAATGAGAAGTAAACACTTTACAGAAACAAGAGTTCACTGTCCTTCATTTTCTGTTTCAAGTCTTAATTTCAGGCCTCAAGATAACCCACATAACTGAAATCTCCCTTGTAACTGAGCTGGCTCACAGCAGGACTTTCCATCTCCTTCCCTGGAGCTGGGAACACCCTGAATTGTGTCATTTCATGAGAGTTTTGTTTACCTGTTTGTTATTTTGTAGTCTGGCAGATAAATCAGAGATCACAGGGCATAAATATTTATTTCACTGTCCCTCTCTTTTTCTGTGTGACTTAGCAATTAGGAGTTTGCTCTCTCCTCTATGGAGTTTGCTGGCCACAGTCCACTGGCCTGCACACATCTGTGTTACAGCCAGAAGCTTCTGTATTAGCCAGGCATGGAGGTGAAAGTGCATTCAGTTTGGAAATACAGGAAGATTCATGTAGTAGATTAAACACCGTAGTCACAAAAGAAGTCTTTTCAATATGTACACTTTGTTCCACGGATGTTAAACTTGCATTTATAATAATATAGGGGGGCATATATAATAATACAGGGGGAATGATTAATGGGAATAGTTAACCAAGACCATATGTATTGTGATACATTAATGCAATTTTTTGTCTTCTTCTCAACTGTAAGTGGCTAATTATTTCCAAAGTTTTTATTAAACTCTGACCACACTTCTAACAGGAGAAGAAATACCGCTTTCAAAACCACGTGGACAAAATGAAAGAAAAAGTCAAGAATGTAGAGGAAAAGTCAAAAGAATTTGTTTACAAGGTGGAAGAGAAGAGCCATGACCTCATTCAGAAATGGGAAGAAAAGTCCAGGGAATTTATTGGCAACTTTTTAGAGCTGTTTGGACCTGACGGAGCTTGGGTAGGTATTCTGCCATCCCAGGAAGTCTGAGTGGTTTTTATTTCTCCTCTGTAGCACAGATCAAGAGCAGATACTTTTGCTGCAGTCTTTGTTTCGAAATCCAGCACAGTAGGCTAATGCTAGACCTGGTTGCTGAAGCCATTAATGTATACCAATACTGCAGCAGAAGGATTTGCTGCTTCTGGCTATTGCTTCTTTGGGATAATATCTGTGTTTTGTGAAGGTGTGGTGCTGAATAGGATACTGCATTAAGTAGAGCTACATAACAGCAACACATGAGCAAACAGGCTAATGCAGTCTGTTGGCCTTGTTAGCATTAAATGCAACCACACTGACATCAGAGATACACGCTGGTGGTAGTGAGGGAAACAGGACCACTGAAAAGGTTTCCAGTAGTTCTCTTCGTGCTCTGTACCCAGCAGTAGAAGATGACAATTTTGTAACTTCAAACACTACTGATAGAAAGTTCTAAGAAATGATTTTACATGTCAAGTGTCCAGGCTTATCTAACTGCCAGCAAAGGCTCAGGTGGAACTAAAGCACTTGCAAAGCTCTCCTTGGTACATGCTGGCTTCGCAAAGCCTGTTTCCTAAAGATCCCCAAGTGCCTTGGAAAGGCAATTCAGAGCATGCAACAGCATCTTTCACCTGCTCCAACCAAAGTCACACACTGAGTGGTGAGTTGGTGACACTTCAGAGCCCCAAAAGATTTCTGGGCCCCATTTTTCAGTCTGATAGCTTGCCAAACCTCAAAAAGCTTTGTTTTCTTGTTGGACTTCCCTTTGCAACACTGCAACTGGTAACAAAGCTCAGTTTGAATGTAGAATTTATCAGTTGTTTAAACCTTCTTAGACCTTCCTGCTGAGAGTCAGTCCCTTTCCAACGAGCTGTCTGGACAGCTGTGTTGGGTGAAAGCTCAGGCCCAGCCAGACCTTCCAGTGCAGGCACCATCTCAGATGTGCTGCTCTGGTTGCAAACTCTGAGTGAAAAAGAGTTTGTCTTCTGTTGAAATGATCTCAGCAGAGTTTTTGTTTGTAAACAAACCCTTAGAAAGCATCACAGACCACTTGTGAATTAAGTAGCCCACCTCACTGCTGTGTCACAGCTCAGTGCCACCAAAGCACACAGTACCTGCCTGTTACTGGGGTTCCTATCTTTGCACTGCCATGACTTGCTGTGTTGATTGCCACTCAGTTGAGAAAACCCTAAAACTGAACAGAGACTGTATCTTTATAATCTTACAGCTACTTCTGTCCCATGCAAAGGCAGGTGGTCACTGAAGAACACAGACCTCAGCCACATAAATACGTAGCTTATGTAGCAGTTTGTTCATTCACAGTGTCATGTTCCCTGGGGAGGGCAACAAGGGAACTCCTCTGATGAAATGCCCTGGTTTACCAGCATCGTCCACATCCACTTGAAGCTTCCCCTGTAAGTTATTGCCTATAGAGCTTGATGTGTGTTCCCCATGTGGGATGGTCCTGTGGCCATAGGTGCTGAATAAATAAAACTAATGCTAACAGAGCATGTAAAATCCACAGGAGGTGAGATGAGTTCGGCTGTGCAGAGAGGAAAGAATTTAAAATCCTTGAATCCATTCCCTGGCTCTACCCACTCAACACTGCACGCTAATGGCATTTTAAAAAACCTTTGCTGATAAAACATTTTACCAAATCCAATTAGCTAAAAGCTGATCTGCAAAGGTCTTTTAAGATATCTCCTGAGTTAGTGTTTGACCACAGAGTAGGACATCTGGTGCAATCATAGGGACCTTTGTTAAGAACAAGAGGAGTGAAATCTTCTCACAGTGTTGCAGGAAAAGCATCAGTGACAGCAAGCTGAGAGGTGGTGTGGCTTTTTTTACATCAGTTTTAGCCTTGGCAACAGGAAAGACTTTTAAAATAATGATAACTTACTATTAGTGTCAAAACTGTTATTAACGTTAATTTGCCTTATCACTGTTAGTTAGATGTTGCTTTTAATGTTGACATTAAAAGTACAGGAATCATTACGGGCATGCTGGATCCCTAGATCAGTAATTTGCATGCCATTAATATGCTATTATTATTTCACAAATAATTATTATAATATGCTTTATGCTAGCATCAATTTCCTAAAAGTAAGGGCCACGTAACCCACAAAAAAATGCCTGTTTGTGAAAAAGGTCAAAATGTCAGTTGTCAGATGTCAAGATGTCTATAATCCTTTGGCAATTTTGCCCACCTGTGCAATCCCCTGTATGTACATTTTCTGCAAGAGAGTCACAGAGGAGTCAGAAGTGATGATTAATGTGGCATGAAACTTAAGTGTGCTTTGAGAAGGGACCACCACACAGCCTGGCACACAGGGCCAATGGCGGAGACACCACTCCGTGGAAGTGGAAAGCAGCAGGGTCCATTCCACCTCCTCCCGGACGTGCACAAACGGGAACCTACAATTGAGGTCAGAAGAGAGAAAGCAAAGCTCACGGGGCAGGGTTCTGTGCCAGCCTCCCTCAGAAGTGTCCCTCCAGATGAGATGTCCCTTCAAGGGGTCTGCTGCAGTGCACAGGGCAGTTGGGGATGGTTGCACTCGAAACAGCTGCAGCACCTCAGACATCAGCAGAGGCTCATATGAGCCTTACAGGTTGCAACATGAACCCAGGGACAGTGTCTAGGTCACACAATGTGTCTGCAGCCTGGACCCAAACATGGCCTTGGAACAATCAGCAGCTCAAAAGCAGAAGTCCTCTGTAACACCCAGCTGACACTTGCTTTGTAAAGAAAAGGAGTATCAACATATAGACAATGAGATTCAGAAATGGGCAAAATATTTTTTCGCAGAAGCAAGTTTGCCAAAAAGAAACCCTGAACTGATTGGCTGTACTTGAACTTGCTTGAATTAAGACTTTGAAATTATTTTCCCACCTCTGGTAAAGGTCCAGAGCACATCCAGTCTTGTCTAACCCTCCAGCATTTGGGAAGCCATTAACACTTGTTCTACTTCTTCAGCACCCAACAGCCCAAGGAGCACCTTGCCTGCAAAGGGTATGACTTACTGACCCTGCTAGGGCACAGCTGGAAAGAAAGATGCATTCTGGAGGCAAGTGAATTACACCACCTCCTCCTCCTGCAGCAATTGTGGTTTTAGCCAGAAACCTGGTGGATCCAGCAGTAGTGCAGGAGGCAATTCAGAGTGGCCAGGCAGTTACTCTGCTGAAGGTGTGAATACATCAGCTTGTTCAAGCCACAAACCCTTTGCTGAAGCAGGGACTGGGAAGCAGGTGTCCTACAGCCTGGCTGAGGGTCCTAGTAGGAAGGTGGGATTCCCCTTTCCATCTCTGGCCCAGATGACCCAAGGTACAGCCACGTACCCCCTGCCACATGGGATACCAGCCAAGCTGGGACACTTGGATCTCCCCCAGCACTGGTACCACACCACTATGAAGCACCACTATACCACTGAGCTTTCTGAAGTGGCAGGAGCAAGTCAAAGTGTTTTGGTTGGCCAGGGTAAAGATACTTCACATCAAACATTTTTTTGTTTGTTTGTTGGGAGTCATTTTCACTGAGAGGGTGAAACAGATTAAGTCAAGCCAACAGAACCACAGATTTCTGTGATCTAAAGAGAAGTTTTGCACCCCTACCACTGAATTGCAAACAGGCTTTGGGGCTTTGCCAGCCCTGGTGACATCCTCACAGCTCTCAGCCACAGAAATCCTCCCCCATTCCTGGCACCATTTATCAGGAGCAACCACCATCTGCTAACTGTTGAGATTTTAGGAAGTCTTGGCTATTTTGGACCTAGCAGTAGTGCAGGGGTAGGTTACACACCATGGGGTGTTGGTAAGTGTGGCTCCAGGCAGGAACTGTTCTGCCATTCCGCACTGCAGCAACATCCAGGCTCTAAAACTAAGTCAATAAAGGCCAGTGTGCTAAAGATGTTAATTGGGAGAGGGAGCTCACAGGGGAACAGTTAAGTTCAGTATTTGTGCTCGATTTTTAACATCTGGGATCGGCAAACGCCAGGTACCTGAGGGGAAAATCAGCATTGGCCTCTCTGCTGGCAGGGAAGTTTCAAAGAGGGGGAGGAAGAACAAGATGGGCAGCTACAGGCTGCTTGGCTGGTAGTAAGGTCAGCACAGAGCAGAGTCACTGCAGGGAGAAGGGGAGGAGGAACAAGATGAAAACTTAGTTGAGATCAAGTCTGCAGTTGCCCAGACAGGCAAATCCAGCATACGTTCTGCACAAGTATTTTCCTCTCAGACCTGAATGGCAACTTAACTTTGTCCGGGCTGGATCTTTCCTTTCCAGCCGAGCATCACCTGTGACCTGACTGCCAGTGCTCCAGCCAAGATTGAGACTTCTTGCTCCCCATCCCTAGGAGGAGCAGCAAGGCACTGAGATTTGGCATTTTTCACCTGACTCCTGCAGCAGCTGCACAGCACATGCCACATCTTCTGTAGCCCAGCCCGGCAGGCTGATGCAAGGCCCCATAGTTGCTGTAGTAAGTAGAGGTACTTACCTTAGTGTAGCAGATTGCTTGACTGCAGAGGTGGTCTCTTCCACTCTACCAGCTCTGGCAGGCCTCCACTCAGCTTTGCAAAGCAAAAATGACAATAAAGCTCCAAGCAGAACATAGAGCCTGCACGTGTTTCTCTTTTCACACAGACACCCAAATTCTGACATTCCCACCCCCAGTTTATGGGTTTGGGTGGTGCCTGCTCCAGGTATCTAGGGAAGCAGCTGCCAGTATTTGGCAGGCACAAGGCTGTCTCAAGAAGGGAAAGAGGAATAAAGGCTGGAAGAGCCAGGAAGCTCAGGAGAAGGGTGGTCTGTATCAGCATGCTAGAAGCAAAAAAGGTCGTGGGAACTAGGAATGTTGGGTGTTCAGGCAGAAAACTGACTTTTTAAGAGTGTGACCAACGCATACAAAAAAGACAAAGGGAGTCCCCCAAGCTGGCTTGGGACAGTACACACAGTGTTCTCACACTGGGGGTGTCTCAGCTGAGGTGAAAACCTGCACATAAAAGCCAGGTTATGATGAGCACAGGAGAAGAGGCAAACGAGCTGTGCTCCAGGGCTTTGGCTCCCTGCTCTCTCCCAGGTGAGAGGCACAGTGCAGCCCCCGCCTGCTCACAGCCATCCCTTCCCCCCTGTGCAATACTCAAAGAGCATCTTTTCACTTTGCTTTTGCAGAAGCAGATGTTCCAGGAACGAAGTGGCCGAATGCTCCAGGCTTTTTCTCCCCGGCAGAGCCCAAACAGCAGTCCCACACGAGGCCGCTCTCCATCCCGCTCTCCATCTCCACCTTGGGTCATCAATAAGGCCTCCCCTCCCTCTTCTCCAAAAGCTGCCTCTGCCTCCCTCAGCAGCATGAGCGAGGGAGATGAGGATGAAAAATAAAGATATATTTTTTTAACCATGAGACAGAAGAACAAGCTATGAACTCAGCCACTGGATGGGGAGAAGCATGAGGAACACCAGGGGTATCTCTGACAGCAGGGATCGTGCTCTGGGAGATGTTGAAAACTAACTGGAGCACAGCAAGGGAGATCTCAGGAAGAGCTTATCCCATCCCCACTCCCTGGCAGTGCTGGAGGCCCAGCCAGCAGCGCCTGCCAGACACAGCAGGGAATGACAAAAACACACCTGTGTGCCAGGTCCTGTCCCTGGTGTGCTGCTTTACAGCCGCTGCTCCAGGCCAGGCCGGCGGGAGCTCTGCACCGAGGGGGGCTGGCAGAGGAGCCCTGCTGGCTCCTGATCCCAGCCCAGCACACAGGCACGTGTGGGCTGCAGCCTATGGATGGAGAAGATGCAGTTGTACCAGACCCTGCTGACCTTGAGCTCTTCTGGCACATGAAAGAATGGCTTTGCTGCAGCAAATACGTTGAGAAACAGGGAATAAAGTTTTACTTTTTTTTCTTCTCGAATAACATCTGCCCCAGAGCCCAAACCATACCACTGAAATGGAGAGCTCTCCAGGCAAGTTGATGGAAATCCATTTAAGATATTCAGTGCTGCTTGTTGACTGAGCCTCTGTATGGGGTGTGTGTAAAGTGTCAGGCTTTTTGCTTTATCAGATTGCTCTCCACATTCTTAGTGCCTGAACAGCTGCCTGATCACTTCTGGTTTGCTCCCTGGCTTTGCACTTCGAAGGAAAGAAAGTAAATGAAAAGACAGCCCTATCTGGAATGTGGTGGTGTGGGAAATAGACAGTTTGAAGATGGTTGTGGTTTTGACTGGTGAATTCTAAAAAACCCACATGGGATCCCAAGGCCTTGGGATGTGGCCTCCTAGGAAACCCTGCTGCTCCCAGCTATGTATCAGCAAATGACAAGCAAACAATGCTGCTGTTGGCACATGGTACTCAACCAGTTCATCAAACTTCTCATCAAACTCTCACCAAGGTGTGTTCACTGACACACTGCCCTTGCAGAGGATCCCAAGGCCATTCCTCTACCCTAACATGGAGAAAAGGCTGGAAAAAAAGAAGCCTTTTAAACAGAATTAGGCACGAGGATTTTCTTGCTCCATCCATGACACCTGTCCAGCCCCGAACAGAAACACAGGGAGAGCACATGGGTGAAGCTTTCCCTGCTCTCCTTCCAGCTGGGCAAAGCCAGACCTGCCTGACATCTGGTTCCATGTTCAGTCCCTCAGCTGGCACCTGCTATGGTGGCTGCAGAGACTGGCAGGATTTCTGAGTCCCATGGGCAGCCACAGGAATGCCCCCAGCCCACAGCACTGTGGTGGGCTGGGCACCAGTGATGCCATTTGGCTCCCAGGCTCACCTGGCACAGCTGTCTCAGTACATGGGCATGTTTGAGGCTCTCCAGTCCAGCATCAGCTTTGGTGTCTGGCCAGCAGGACAAGGCTTCCATGGTCCACCTGTCCTATGGGCAGCCTGCTGGGCACAGCCTCGGGCAGTGAGTCACAGCAGCAAAATCACTCTGTGCCGTGGCTGCCTGGAACTGCAAACCCACCAGGAACTGCAGACCCACCAGGACACGGCAGCCTCCATGGGCAGCACCATGGTTCCCTGCACAGACAGCACAGGAAACACTGGGAGAGGAGGGCTTCAAGTGGCTCTTGGAAAACAACTGAGGGAAGAGGATGCCCAAGCAAATGGGGTGATTGTACTTGCTGACAGCAGTGCCCCCCAGGCTGCTGTCCTTACCTTACTGAGTGTGACCAGGTTGGTAGGTAAGACTTCTTTCACTCCATCCCTTCCAGATACTTTTCTGGGGAGGTAAATTACAGACCTTGGTACCTGGCACAAAATTAGCCCTGTGCTCTGCTCGTTTCCTACAGCTTTCATCCCTCCCCCACTACGAGGTAACTGATTTTAGTTTGGCAACATTTTGCCAGACTCTTCTCAGATGACCAAAAGTACAAGTACACAGGATCTTGTGCCACACTTCATCATCTGGAATAAAGCTAGTTCCTTCTTCACAGAGCTGCAAAAAGAGATGAGCAGGAAATAGGGTGGAAAGTGCAAAGGGAGAGCCACAGCTACTTCAGCTGCCGCCAGCTGTGCGCCCAATGGGACGATGCAATTAAGACCTTTCTCAGCCTTAGGCAACCTGTTACTGTAATTTCATACCTGGGATGCACTTGTTTTTCTGATCCTTTGCAAGTCTTAAGTCTTCCCATCACAAACCACTCCTCCACCATGGGAACTGTCTGCTCTCTACTGGTGCTGTTGATGTGACGAGCCATGTCCAAATGCAATGGAGGTGGGCAGGGATTTGTTGTTCTTGGCTTTTAGCATTTGTTTTTTGTTCATTTTAGTTTCACAGCACTTAATGTTCAGCAGCCCTTGCTCAGTGGTTTGAGTGGAGACAGCACCACAATTTGTGGATGGGAACTGGAGAAAAACCCACCAGTGACCTGTTCTTATCAGACGCTGTTTCTCAGGGTCACAGGTGGGTACCCAGCAACAAAGCCATATACTGTACCAGGTGTCCATCTGCATTTAGGATATCAATAAGCTAAAGCCTTTGCCCTGCAGGTACATTCATGTGCTGTCTCCAGCAAACCAGAACCTCATCGTCTCTGGACATATGGAGGGCAGTTTTGCACTTCTGAGTCATGGTTGGGTTTTATTTTTCACAAGTGTTGCTTTAATTCAGTCCTATTTATCAGCCAAGCTCCACATGAAAAATAAACAGTGTATGACAAACACAGCTGCCTCACCCTGTTATTTTACATGAACACAACCCCCAGCACAAACCCCACTGATGGCACAGTGTCTGTTACCCCATCCTTGGTACCCCACAAATGCCACTAGAACAGCTCTGCCAACCTGCCCAAAATGCTCCTGGCTTGAGTTGCTGCTCTCCACATGGACAGGATTACTTCTCCTTGCCTCACCCATGTTTTTCTGGCTGCAAGGTAAAAGTGGGGAAATGCTGTCCCAGCTGGAGAGGTGCAGCCTTAGACACCAACAAGTCTGAGACCTCCCTTACCCTCTGCCCCAGCACAGTGGATTCAGGAGCCACTATTTTAATTCTTACTTCTAAGTGGAAGAAAGAGATGGTGCTTTTGCAGCCATTCTGGTTCTGCTGCTGAGCAACAACTGAGATGCTCTTGTGGGTGCCAAGAGGATGTGTGGCTGTAAGAGATTTATGGAAAACCACAGCAGCAAATGTGAGCCACAGGGACAAATCCTGACACTGGCCTTCAGACTTGACTCTTTCTCCATCTGATCCAGTCTGATACCTGAATATTCTTGCTTTGTTCTTTCCCTTTTGTCCTCCTTTCTGTAAGAAGTTAGAACTGCAGCAGCTGTAAAGATTATTCACTGAACAGTCCTGCGTCAGGCAGGGAGAAGCTGAACCAGCGGATGGAGGCTCAGGACTTCCCATCTGAGATCTTTTTAATTACAGAATAAGCAAATTTCCAAGTCATTGAGCACAGCAGAGCAACTACTTAAAGGCACAGAGCTCACACCAAGATGCTGCCAGGTAATAGAAGTTTTATTACTTAAGATGGATTTGTGGCTGTTTTGAGCAGTGCCTGGGTATCACTTGGGAGATACATAAGAAGCATCCCTGTGAGTGAGCTCACAGTGTTCAGCCTAGTCCAGAGGAGATCCTTGTTTGGTTCATGGCAAACCCCCTTGGGAACCAGGCCTATGAGCAGGAAGGAAAGGTTTGATACTACATCAAATTTGTTTGTAAAAGGGTAACAAACAATCACAGGAAGAGAATCTTGTGTGATAGCACTTAAATAAGCAGCAGTTTCACTTGAGTCTGGTGCAGAACACCTCTGACCTCCTCATAAAACAGGGCTGAAGATGGGTCAGAAAATAAACCTAGGGTTTTGCCTCTTGGGAGGAGACCCTTTCAAGCAGCAGACTATCTTAAGAACTGATCTGATTTTGAAGAGAATTTTTTTCCTCTCAAAATACACGTGTCCAGAAGCGAAACACACAGTTCATTTTCTGTCCTTTTCTTTCTAAATAGAAGGCCCTTTCCTGGTAGGTGAAAGGAAGGACAGCATTAGAATTTCTAATTGGAACGGAAATCAAGGCCACTGCCTCACAGCTCCACCTGGGGGAGAGGAAACAGATACAGACTGAAATAAAAATAACTGAAAGCCTTCGGATATGCACTTTTACTGTGCTAATCTGGGAAGTGTGGGACCGAGACTCCAGCAAAAACTATGACAATGTTACAAGCAGTTCCACAAATAAGAGGCTTGAATTTCCCTACCCTAGCAGTTATTCATGGCCAGTTCTTTCACACTTGTTATCTCCATACCTTTTTAGATATTCTCTACAACAGCATCAATGCCTGCTTCAATGAGGAAGGGAGAACTGCAAGCTCTGAAACCAGGTGAGGCAGTTCTGCCTTTCACACAAATGTCTGCTTTGTATACTGGAGAATAGCAAAATACACTGTGAAGACAAACAAGCAAAAAAAAATTTAAGGAGAAAATTATGCCTTTGAAAGGATCACCTCCTTTAACCCTTTTCAAAGGCAATTTCTCTCTGAAAATACAACTGTCCCTTAAAAGGGTTAAAAAGTTACAGAGCTTGATCCTCCTTTTCCCTGGTAAGACGTTATTGTCTATGCTATACATGAAATAAGTGACCTCTGTGGAGTCATCAGGATTTTGACTACTTACAGCACTTTCCTCTCATCCTTTTGGTAGCTCAGCTTTCCATTTACATTTAGGTTTTGGATAGAAGTCTTATCTCCACAGGCAGGGAGATGTTTGTTCCACTGCCCAGCAGACAATGTTCAATAATCTCAGCAGAGCAGGAAGCACTTGAAAGAGCCCAGACATGGATCTGAAAGGGGGACACCCCAAACCCATATCTTATGGGATCAAACAATGCAGAAACCCCCAGACCCCTGTGACTGGCTTCTCCTGTTTGCAGAAAGAGTGAAAACAAAACCTCTGGCACAGGAAAGTTGGGATCCAGTAATCTGAAGAGGTTTTGGTGCTTTTTTTGTTTTTTAAATGACTGCAATAAACAAAAGCAAAAATACAGTTGCAAGGCACAGGTTTCACAGTTACAAAGTACAGATTTCAGTTAAAAAACGTAGCAATAAATTAATGTTTTAAATCCTTAACTGGACTAATCAAGGAGAAAATGGTCTTTTAACTCAAAGCAGTTATTCCTGTGCCTGAGCACATCAAGTCTCACACACATTTCAAATTCTACAAACAACTTTGATAGAATAAATTATGCCCTCTTCATCACTTTTTGGTACTTTTCCCCCCCCATTCTCATGATTCTCTAATCACATTTCCCTACACACCCACACTGGTTTTCCATAAAATAAAGGGGCTGTGAGCTTCAAAGCTGTCATCCAGTTAGGAAGAGTAGATTAATTATAACCTGTTCTTTACAAGTGACCAGCTCTGAATATCAACAGGGGTGTGTTATTTTGATGTACTACATGCCATACTACAGCTTTTTCATTTCAAAACTAATGCATTAACTAGTAGGAACCCAGTTACTTTGCTACTTAGCCATACTTAAGATATTTTGTATCATCTGTTTAAAAGTTATTTAGCTTCATTTTTAAGTGTCCTGAACTTGCACTGCTACAATATGTGATTAAAAGCCAAATGCCAAAATAAAATGGAGAACTATCACTTAGGGAAAATTCTCATTTGTTCTCCTCATCCCCCTAAAAGGCCTCTCACAAATGAGTGCATTTATTCCAGAAAAAAACAAACCCAACCTTTTAAATATTCACATTGTTCACATGCAAACAGAAAAATGCATAAGGCATATCCTGTATAAGAACTAACAAGATTCTCCCCAAAAATAGCTGGTTCCAAATTAAACATAATCCAAACATCACAAATCTTGGGTGGTTTGTTTTGATTTCCTTTTTCCTTCTCAAGAGGACCTTTACTTCAAACCAGCCCACAAGCATGTACTTGTGTCACAGCCACACAGAGAACAAGAACATGGAGACCATCTGAAAACACCAGCAAGCTCAGTCGGTATCTTTTAAAGAAAGGAGAGAAAAAGCAGTGTCGTGAGGTCAAGCATCTCTATTATGACACCTTTCAACTTCCAGTTTTTGTGAATTCAAGTCTATTTGTCATTAAGAACGGAGAACTAAACTACACAGAAGGTAATTAAAACACAGCCGTTATGCAAAGAGTGGTAGTACAACCATGCCATCAGCAGAACTGACTCCAGTCATTACCTGAATGAAATCACACCCACAGAAAAGTGCTCAAGGTGATCATCATGCACACTTTACCCAACTGTTCAACTGTTTATCAAGAACCCAAAAGTTAGAGATTAATTATATATTTGAGCACTGACAGTTGTGTATCGAGCACTCTGATAAAATACTTCCACGTGCCACTACAAACCTAGAAACCCCAGTTCACCTGCTGTAAAACACGGTGTTTAACAAGCCAGCATTCTCCATTGTTGAGTGCACAGAGTAATAGCAAGACAAAATGTATTTAAAATATTATACAAAGCATAACTGCAACCTCCTCATCCATGACAAAGGGCTATTTGTGAAATACATTGTACAGTGGTAACCTTGTACATTACAAGGCACAGGACCTGGCCACTTTTAGGAGCACATAACGTAGCAGTTCACAAATACTGCATTGTGTGGATCAGACACCCACTCACCAGTATTGACACATCTGGAAATCCAGAAGGAAAGAACAGTGTTTCCCTGGGGGAATGTTGTTGCCCTGTTCCAGAGCATCTAGAGCACAGTGCTTGGGAACACTAACCTTGAGCCCACCAACACTGAGAGACACAGCAACTACCCCATGGCTGTGGCTCACACCTGGCACACACACAAAGCCACTTTCCTCTACCTGAATGCAAACCTGACCATGCCTCAAGTGTTGGTCCCCCACAGCCTCGAGGACTCTGTATCAAGTGTTCCAATGTCTACAAAGGGATTTATTAACAGAAGGATAAAGAGCACAGCAAACAGGCGAGGGAGGTGCTCACTGACAGCGCAGGGGAAGTCACGCGCACCAACCACTCCAAGTTTGCCAGGACAGCTCCCGTGGCACAATGTGCAGACTGGCATCAGCTTCCACAATGGCAAGAACATGTTAATGAAGCTGTCCCTGGAAAGCTTCCCCGTACCAAAACACAGTCAACACGTGACCCTCAAGATTGGCAGAACTGAAGCTTTTGTCTGAAAATGGTCTTTTGAATCAGCATATTTACAGGTACCCAGACATTAATTTCAAGACAGGAATCCACATTTTGGCAGATCAAAAATGTCTTATGACATTCAAATCATGGTTCCAGCTGTACACTAGTAGAAGCAAAGGAACGTGCCTGCTGCCTTTGGACTAGGAGACACATAGTTTGGACCAAAGCCATAAAAAAATTGTCCAAGTCACTAGGATGGAGAAGGACTTTCAGATTGCTGTGACAAGATTTCTAAATGATTGATGCTGTTAGACAACGCAGGGCAGACATTATTTACTATACTCCAATTTACTCCTAGTGGAGATGGTACAAAAGCTTAAAGTAAAAACAGCCTCCAAGTTAGATGAATATAAACTGATCTGACATTAATAAAGAGTTTAATTTTTCCTATCAAGCATGCCTGACATGTTTTATATCTCTGACTTAATTTAAAAACTGTCTACTGCAAGATTGTCTTCCCACTGAAAGTAACAAATTGAAGTACTGAGTCTACAGCAGTCTGAAAAAGGCATGAATTGTATAACAAAACCATGATCCCTTGTTACAAATTGTTCTCCTACATAAGCCTGTGTCCTAAAGCCATAAATCTTCATTATACTGCTGCTGCTGCAACTAGTTGCTTTATTTTCTACAGACAGCTACTGTCAAATATTATGTGGTACACGCTGACAGATTTTGCAATTGTGAGCTACTTAATTAACCACTGAGCCCCTGTGAATATCCAGTCAGGCAAATGGTGAGCAGTGAGAAAGTACAACACATGGATTTCTTCTCATTTGAAGTTTTAAAATAAATTCTTCATCTGAAAGAATATTATTTCAGTTCTAGTAAAATTCTGGCCATCTGGAGTCTCATTTATCACTTAATAAAAAAGCTAATGAGCCAAGCAAGCTGGGTCCCCAGGCATCTTCCTGCTCTGTAATTGCTTGGTAAGAAACTTTGGGATTTTTTTTTTCATTTTCTTGAATAACTTATGAATGCATATAAAGCTGTATGGAAAGCTGAAGAAATTTCAAGGTAGAAGCCTTGGGTGTTAAGTTTATACCAGATATTTCAGCTGTCAGCAATAATCCAAGAAGCTTTAGCTTTAGGGAGATTTATAGAGCAGAAAAAAGAACCCCAATCCAAAAGGTGCTCATATGCTTCATATGCTAAAACTACTCTGAGCTCCCCAGTGCAGCTCTCTGAGGTGCCCCTCTGTAGGCATGTGAGAAGTTGACCTTGGGCTGCCAAATCCCAAACTAAGCTCCATGTTGTGTGAAACCTAAAAGTTTCATCAAGTAGTTTTTATGTATTTTTGTCAACCATGAAAAGAAAAAAGGAAAATAAGAGTACAGACAAGTCAAATACACGGGCATTGGACTAGAAACAATTCCAACAAGTTACAGGAGATCTAAAAAATAAATTTAAAACATCTCCAAGTAATCAAATGAAAAGTTACCATCTCACTCCTCCATTACAGGTTTAGTTGATCTAAGTGATGCCACCACAGAGGAAAGGCATCATGAAACCACTTTCCCTCCTGGATGCAGCTGCAACACAGGCCAGTTCACCAGTACAAACTCTTCCCATAACTGACCTTGGGAACAAACTGACTTGATTTCCACCCACCTCAGAAGCTCATCAAAACCTCAGTGCAGGTTTAGCACTTGAACAGTTTATCAGTGGTGGCAAGAGTGAGCCAGCCCAGTAGGTCCCTTGCACGGGCACAGTCCCTGCTGCCAAGACCATGGAGAGTTTGGGAATACTACTGCCTCTGCCTGATGGAGTGAGGGCATGAATTTCAAAGGACTGTGTCTGGCACCTCCTGGCAGTATTCAATTCAAAGGAAGAAATTTAATAAAGCAGTTAGTTAGGCAATGTCAGAATTATCACAAACTCATCAATTCTACTGATACTACATGAAAACCCCTCCAGATTTAAGAAGCAAACAAGTTCTCTTATGCCAATTATTTAGGACTTTTAAGGCAACATAATACTGCAATTAAAGCACATGAACTTTAAATTTTCTCCTTTATTTTTAATTAGAAAGCCACTTCAGTTACAGAAATCTTCATTGTTTAAATTAATGCCAACAGCCTGAGTCCTGATCCTGAGAACAGATTCATTTTAACAGGATTCCTCTCATACATGGTTTACTTGTGCAAGTATTTGCAAGATTCAGCCCTGAAGTCACTACACAGTGACATATAGCTACGTTCCTCATTTGTGAACAAACTCACCTCTGAACTCAGTATTACACAGTTCTGTCATGTGCCATCATATTCTCTTAACCTCTGCAAAAACACGTTTATATATGTTAATTCATAGACAGGTAAGTATGTCAGGAAGAAGCAAAGAAGAGCTACTAGAAACCATGGCATCCACTTGGCAACTGAGGAAACACGCGAGGAAAGGGAACACTGCACAATCAGACATGGTTATCCTCAAGATAAATACTAACAATAAACATTTAGGCTGTTTTCTACAAAATTACTTTCATGAATCGAGACCACTTTTGCAGCACCTCACGCATAGGGGTTTAGAAGTGCCTATTAAAGGTGAGGGGGAAGAAACATCTTCCATATCAGTGAGATCAGGATTTCACTCTAAATATTACATTTCGGGGAAGGTGAACAGGAGATTGCACTACACTGTAAGATTACTCTTGCTCACTTATTGGAGAAAGTGAACAGCTGTTTCAAAGCAAATGCCACTGAGGACAAAGAAAAGAATGCTACCCAGTTGCAGCAGCTAGTGTAGCTTTACATAGCCAAAAAGTAGCCTGAGTTTTCCAAGAACACTACAATTAATATCCATATTCTTTAAGTACGTGCCAATGGACCTGATCTAAATGCTGCCCAAGAGGTAGCACAAACTACAGCAGGACAAAGACTTCCTCTGTGCTGTCCTAGGTCATCACAGTCAAGTACACAGGCAAAGATTGTGCACTTCAGTTGTAAAAGAACCATTTCAGTATCTTCTGAATATTTCTCATCAAGTGCTGACTCTGATAGCCCCCTTGTTGCCTCAAAACAAAGCCTAGAAAAGCAGGGATCACAAATACATACATAATTTGGAGAGACTTCCATATCTATTAATATTAAACTAGGCAGGGGATTAATAAAATTACATTTAAGATACATATAACAGAAAAATGCACAATGGACAAAAAAGTTAAACTGTTTTTTACACTGTGACATACAGAAGTTGTTTGTAAATTCTCAGAAATAAATGAGGAGCAAACATCTCTTGTTCAGTTTGTTTCTGTTAATCACTAAACACAACAGATAAGGAGTATTTTCATTGAAAACATTTTTTTCTACTTCTGTGTCCTGTGACTCAAGACAAGCAGGTTGCAATAACATCAGCAGCTCATGCCTCTGAAATTCATGAAAAGGAAATATACTTTTATGTCACTGGAAAGTTCAGAATTAACAGCCTCAAGATATTAAAACATAAGAGATTCCAATCAAAGGTAGAAGTAACTGAAAAAAGATCAGTGTAGTTAAACCAGCTGTATTAAACCCACACACATACTCATTTTTCAGGCATAGTCATTGAAAAACCCTCCTAATCAAAGGTCTGCTACTGCCCTTTCCTAAGACAGTTTTCATACCCCTATGTAGGAACACGGCATGAGGACAATGAGTGAAGAACAATTTTTGGCACTCCTGAGATCTCCACTAAAGCACAGGCTGCCTAGACAAGGTTGGAGAGGAGAAAAGTTGTTTCTCGTTCATGTTCACCATAATGCCCACAAACAGACCTTGGGAAATGGAAAGAAAACACATTCCTTGTGCTTTCCCTTCCTGCTTTGAGGTGTTTGTACGTGCTCAGGGTTCTTGGCAACGGGTGCCATTTCAGGGGACTTCAGTTTTCAAATACTAGAGCACTTCAGTCCTGACAGCCAGCCAGTTATTTTTGTGGATCAAGAAGTGACATCACTAACATACCACAACATCCTCCAGGTATTTTCAGCTTTCATTCAGAGTTTCCATGGTTTGCACTCCATGGTTTCCATGGTTTACAAACAAGTTCAGTATGCCTGCATCCTTCCTTTTCTTTCTGTTCCCTCTCCTCTTCATGTATAAGGAAACAGCCATAAAGGTCCAGGTCAGGATTTACTACTTCAAAAAAAAATTTCTAACAAAAGCTGCAACTCAAGTTTCTTACACAAACTATCTTATTCCTTGGAATGTCTTAGGCAATGTTCCAGGAAAAACTGAACATGCGCAAGTGGAAAAGTATTAGTTCCATCACCAATTTCTGTCTTTAAGCAAGCTCTCCTCTGTGGTTACTAGAAAACATACACAACTTGAAATAATTTAAAAACCAGCAAAAAGTTACAACTGAGGGCAGAAGTTAAGTGACTAAATTTTAGTAAGTGTGACTTCCAACTTGTGTTTCAGTCAAACTATTACCCTGATTTCACCCCAGCAGTGGAGCTGTATCACTTGAATACCAATTTGCCTTCTCTGCAGCAGTGCCTGCAGCCCTGGGAAATTATTGCTCTGGAGA
The DNA here is from genome assembly GCF_003945725.1 of Corapipo altera. NCBI lineage: Eukaryota > Metazoa > Chordata > Aves > Passeriformes > Pipridae > Corapipo > Corapipo altera. The sequence goes on from NW_020884872.1 coordinate 12,918,990, forward strand.
CCACACGTGTCACACACTCACTGTGCCCTGTCAAGATTCCCAGGCCAGGGTCAAACGAGTCTGGTCTGGGAACAGGATGGCTCCATCAGCACGTTTCCTCCTCTGCCTGCAGGGAGAGGAGGCTCTGAGGGCAGCACTGCCCAGCTGAGCAGGCACAGAGCTCTCAGCAGCTGCCCTGGATCCCCCCAGCTCCACATGGATGGCAGCAGCCCAGACAGACAAGGACCTGGTGCTCCCACGTGCCCGATCCACACAGTGCTGGGACACCCACGGGACCTCGAGCCCTGGGAATCACCAACTGCCCACACACAAATTCTGGAACTGACTGCAACAGGTAAGACTTGGGGTTTGCAAGGCAAGGACTTCCAGTTCTTCAGAAATGGGGCTCTATGGAGTTTATTGCTCAAAGCACTTTATAATCCTGCAGTGAAGTGCAAAGCACTGTCGTTAAGTCAAACTAAGTTTTTTTTCTTTTTTTTTTTTTTTTTTTAGAAATACCTAGGAATTTCTCAGCATTTCCCTGTTTACCTGATAAATCAGTTCTTTATAAAAATAAATATTGGGAGGACAAAAGGGACAGCTTCCCCACAATTTTAGTAAACAAGTTTCATTTTTCCATGCTAAAATCTCTACTATCTTTCAAAAAAATATCAAAACACCTAAGAGAAATGGAGTGTGCATCAGAGCTGCTTACACCTCACCTACTTTATTGCCATGGCTAGAGTATCAGCAGAACTTCTAAAATTCACAGGTGTTTTTGAAAGGCCATAGTATCAGAAACAGCATTTGGCAAAGACTTTGTGAAGAACAGTTTCCTAATAGTCAGCAATAACCCTTATAATAAATTTAAGGGGAAAATACTTGAAATTTTTTCCTCTTTGATTTTTTTTTCCTTAGATCAGGTACCGGCCACACTTCATCCCTCCCATTTCTATGGTATTTCCAGTTTCACGTATTTAGATCAATGACACTTTCCAAAAGCTGGTGTACAACATCTTTATATACACTACAAATTCAGATTACCAGACTGTAGTCAGACACTGAACATATAAATAACTTTGCAAACTATTTACAGGTTTTAAACTAATCAGGTTTCAAGCAACCAACACTCTTAAGGCAAATTTGTTTGTATGACTGGCTGTCTGGCCTTTCAGAATTTCTCTCCCCTCCCCAGTTCCCCTAAAATAACAGGCAAATAGGAAATTGAATTAACCCCTGCCCCTGTATTGACAGAATTTCTTGTAGAGAGAGATGATTTAACTGATTAGGAGTTCTCCTAAAAACAAGGAAAAATGTATAGAAATTAATTTTCGTGTTTGTGGTCAAGAAAATCAGTAAGGTGCATACCAAGAAGTGGAAATCCTAATGTCTTACAGCAACATAACTTTTGTATGCACTTGACGAATGGATTTGGGAATTTGGGGAAAGCATCAGTTTAAAGCTGCACAACCCTTTTTAGAACTATGCATTTATAAGCTCTTTAGATACAAGATCTGAAGAGCTCAAAGGGATTCTCTCTTACAGGTGACACTGTGCAATAGAAAACGCCGCAAACAGTGGATTTTCAAAGCATAGGTTTAACTACGTTAGAAGTCTTCTCTTTTACCGTATTGCTGTGCAAGATACTATTCACCATTTTAAGGGATTCTGCACATCTCGCCAGTCCTTATATTGGAATAAGAACTGGCCACTTCAAATAGTATCTTTTTGTTACAACACTGTACAACACTAAGTGCAATCCCTTTTGTCAATGCATGACTGAAGCAACCAAGCATATTCTGGTGAAGGAGACAGGATTCACACACCAAACGTGCTCAGTACCTTCCTTTAAGTCCCAATCATCACTTTGTTCTTAGTATTTTTCAGTGCCCTGATTAGGTCTTTGTTTGGAAGTAATTAGCTACTGTGGTTTGAAGGATTTTGGAACAAAGCAGAGACTTTATACTGAATGCAGAGGCCATCTCCAACAGAGACAAAAGGTGGCAAATTATCGATTAGCTTTATATTTAGAAGCATCCCTTGGTTCACTGCTAGGATTGCTCCAGTCATCTGCTTCAGGTGTGGTCTTGTAGTGTCGCCATGCTGACTTATTAAAAACGGGAAGTCTTTCAAATGATTCACTTGAAAGGGCCTATGGAAAAACAAAAGCAATGGTTAGATATCATTAGAGACACGAGAGTAAGGTGATACTCTGGGGAGTACAGCTACAACTTCTGTATCGAACAAGTGCCACGATTATCCCAGCGTTACATGTCACAACACTATTTTGAAAATAGCTGTGACTAATAGCTCTAGTCATAGTCAAAGTACTAGTCAAAGTTAAAAGACAATAATACCATTTAAAAATATTTCCCTTCTTCCAGGAAGTGGTGTACAGAGAGAGCAAGAAAACGATTTTTGGTCAAAACCATTTCAGGGAGATTTGTCAGTGACAGGGAGCAGACTCTGCTGAAACATTTCACTTCCTGAACGAACTGGGGCTCTGTCAGCACAGTGACCTGGGAGGGTTGATCCAGTTCAGTCATTTTTCCTCTGAGAAAGGCCACAGCTTTTTCCTCCACACACACATGCAGAGGATTAAACCCATCAGAAGCAGAAGTTAACACAGGACTCCACAACTCGCTACACAGAGCAAGGCACAGTGCCAGTGCTATCAACAACCTCACATAAGATACATGCTATATTCTTCTAATTCTCTGATGACATTCAAGGACTCAGTTTCAACCATTAGCTCCTGAGTAGCCTGGTCTCTCCTAAAAAATGACAACAGGAACAATACAGTCTATTGCACAAAGAACTGCACAGAAGAAAACCTATGTACTATTTAGGCGTTGGTCAACAGTCTTCTCAGTTCTGTCATGGTCAAAACTTAGAAACAGAAAGCATTAACCAAAATTATCTCTCATTGCACAGTTCTCAGAAAATTCACCACTTCTGATGGATTAACAAAATGCAATCTGACACAGGGGACTGGGGAAAAAAAAAATAAAATCAAAAGCAAACTAGCTGGTATTAGTGCCAGGTAAATATATATAACCTTGGGGTTTAGGATTCTCTGTAACTGATTTAGATAAAAGTGTCAAAGTTAGCAAAAACAAATTTGAAAACCAGATGAGTGAAAAGAGCCTGCTATAAATATAAACAATCTGCATTAGTAGTTTATAAAAGGGTCAGATTCATACCTTCAAATAAATTACAGCATCTGAGCCAACGCCTTCCATTGAGTAGAGTTTAAGGTCACCTTGAAAGTACCTCGCGTACAGACGAGAAATTGGCAATCCATAGCCAAACCCAGCCTACAAAAGCAAGAAAACAAGACAAAAACATGATGAAAAGTTAAAAAAAAATGCAACAGATCAGTGTATTAATTTATAAAACAGAAGATAACTCAATATTAGATTGTATCAAATTATTTTTCAAGCTTTATTTTATTACTCAGCCTACAGTATAAGTCAGTATTCAGCCTTTTGAGGAATCTCCTTTTTCCCTATCCATTACTTAAGTACAGAAAAAGGAAAAATATCCAAGTCCTTTGTTAGAATTCTCTTGTCCATTTTGCATTTTCTCCATCACAGAACACCACCTATGCTCCAACCATGAAAACAAACTGATATGCCCTACAACTTCCTCGCTATGATCGCCATTGCTATAATATTCTATTCCTTCTTTGGTAAAAAACAGATTTTTGACAGAATGCTTTTTCAGGGATTATTATTCTAAAATGTCTCCACAGTTAGGAGACTACACAAGAAAGCTGGAGACGACTCTGTTCACTTCATCCAGGTCACACTAAGTGATTGCTGATGCCACAGGGATCAGAAGAGTCCTGCAGAGGACTGCACAGAGCAACACAAGGGAAACAACCCTCACTGTTGAACAGAAGATGAGGACTCCACAGCATTGAATGATGTACTGAGGACGAGACCCAGTACAATCCATAATATTTTCAAAGCATCACAGAGCTGACAGGTACAAATTTTAGATTTTTAAATTTACAAAACTAATACTCATAACCAAAGTTGCAACAAGGTCAACGCTTGGCACCTTTTCTAACTCTCTCTTGTCAGAAAAGTTATAAAAAATGCCCCAAGCCTGTCTCACTGCAGCCAGGGAGTAAGATCTTACTCTACTCATCAACTCCTTCAGATGACTGGGTATGTGCCCAGAATCACAGTGGATGGTTATTTACCCGAACCCCCCCTCCGATTTTTTCAGGACTACCCACAGCAATAAAAGAAATATTCCAGATACACAATTTGAAAAGAAGGATATACAAGACAATAGAGTAATACAACTTCTTCATAATGGTGGACTACGAGAAGAATTAGACACCTGAAGTTTTCAGAAAACCAGTAAATTCATTCCACTATAATATTTCTACAAAAGCAACCTGACAGATCAATGAAAATAATGCGCCAGATCTTAAAAACAAAGTCCCAAAATGCTATAAAAAGAGAAGCCTAAGAAGAAGGACTTGCAAGCATTATGCTCAGCTAATATGTGCTATCACTTTATAGGAAATCCCTTGAGGGAAAGGTGAACATTAAACAACTTTTACTACAGTATCCATCACAAATTCTCTTGTTGTAATCTACTATCTCTACAATGTCTTTTGGCCTCTTTGCCTTGATTTTACAGAAGTCTAAATTTAGTATTAAATTGCTTTAGAGTTGCTCACTCAGTTCTGAGCAAAACTACAAACAGAAATGCCAAAGGTACCCCTTTCACACTGCTTGTCATAGTTATTCGTGTCCATTTCCAGAGTTAAAACAGTTGCTTAGCTGCACTTTTTCAAACAACATTATGTTTTACATTTCTCAAAGACTCCCATTAGAGACACATGCATCACTTTCAAACACCTGGTCTTGAAACCAGATGTATTTCTTTCTTAACCTCTAAAAAATTAAAGTTACTCAACTGTCTAAGAACAAACTAAAAAAAAAAAAAAATGCCAAGAGCTGACTTTCATCTTTTCTGGAGACTGGACAATAAATGCATTACAGAAATTATAAAGCACAGCAACCAAAAGGCAAATGGTGAACAATACATACCCCAGGACCAGCTCAAGTAAAAGGCAGTATCAAACAACACTGAAAACACATTATATGTTCCTCACTCCAGAATTACTCCTCCTTAAAACCCATGGCCAAGTTCTGTTTGTCTCCTGCTCCTTTACACTCTCTGCTAGCCCATATAATCATCAATTCACACAGCCCTCTTTCAAAAATTTCCTGTCAGTCTCTTCTGTACATTGCCTTTAGGGTATTTTCCAAACCGCATAACTTAAAAGAAATATGAAGACAAGAGATCCCAGACGAGTCTCTTGTTAAATCAAGACCTTGCAAAAGGTCTGTTTTGCAAAAGACAATTAACAAGAAGTGATTACTACATATGTCTGTGCTTGACCTAGAGGACAGAATAGTCCCTGATGGCACATCTGCCTTGAGAAAGAAAAACTTCTTAGAGCAAATTTCTCTTTAAATATTACAGTATGCATTATACAAAGAGGAGATTATTATGTTTCTGTGTTACTAGCATTGACAGGTTTAAACTAAGGACATGTTTCTGCCACTATAAACAAATGCTGTTGAAGAGATATCCTGTAAATTCTCTTAGAAAACCTACTATCATTAAGCATGACAATGTGTTTCTAACAAGTTGCTTAGCTGCACTTTTTCAAACAACATTATGTTTTAAATTTCTGAAAGACTCCCATTAGAGACATATGCATCACTTTCAAACACCTGGTCTTGAAACTAGATGTATTTCTTTCTTAACTTCTAAAAAATTAAAGTTACTTGACTGTCTAAGAACAAACTAAAAAAAAAAAAATAAAAAAAATGCCAAGAGCTGACTTTCATCTTTTCTGGAGGCTGGACAATATCTGTCGAGCAGCACACAGGAACCTGACAGCTGCCAGGATCTGAATGCTGCCATGGTAACAAGGTTTCTCAGCAGTTTTTAAACAACATTTGCAAGGACAGTGAGAGAGAATTTTCCCCAATCAACAGAAAGATACCTCTCTTCCACTGCCCAAGTTCATGAATGTTTCATGGGTATCCTATAACAAGGGAAGGAGTGTTAGAACAGAAAAATATGTCTCTTTACACTGCACTGCAGTTTAGAATATAATCTAAGTAAAGAATGACACAAGCACAGACCTACCTACCTTTTGGAGCACTGTAATTCTTTAGTGGTTTGGTCTTTGGCACTAAACACTAAAGAAACTCCTTCTGTATGGACTTCAAAGAGGATTTATATGGAACCTACTGCTGAAGGATTTTTATTTCTATACAGACATACAAAGTATAGCATAGTTGTTTCCATAACTGGATCTGGGCCATAATACATAAGGTGTCAAACTTCACTGCTAAGCCCTTGTTCCTCTTAGTGGAAAGACATGCCACAGACTCACAGTTTGTGACCTTTTTCTTTCTGCACACACGTAAATAACAGAGTTTAACATCTCTTCTCAACATTCATGTACAGGCACTGGTCAGACTCATGGGGCAAAAGGAAAACAAGCCCTGAAAACTGGATACAGTAGAAGAATACTAAGTATAAATGCCACAGATTCAAAGTAAGCAGTTGTGGAGACGAGGAAATAAACACAGGAATGCATTGCTAAAAGATGCACTGAAAAAAAAAAAGAACGAAAGAATAGTGTCAATCCTAAGATGAACACATTTTACAATCAGAGCTACAAAGGAAGAGACAATTTAATAGCGAATACAACTGGTAATCAAGGTATAAGTTTATCATGAGAACAAGTTTCAGGAAATCCTTGTAGGCTGATACAGTAAATTGCTGATCAGAAGTGAGACAGAACAAAGGCAGATTATGCATCAAGAGAGATTCTATCATTTGTGACAAAGAAAAAAGCTTATATTTGAATTAAGGCCTGTTCCCTATCACTCATCACATTCAAGAAGATTATCTATGAAAAAGCCAAAGTCTGAAACATATTACTGAGATGTGTTGTAGAGGCAGGAGTTGTGAAGGATTAGTGCCAAGTCAATGCAGATATAGAACTGGGTTTCACATCTATGACAGTGGTAAATGCTGGTGAAAACAATGCAATATATTTATGTACCACAATGGTACAAACTGTGGACCACGACAGTACCACAAAGACTTTCTGCTCATAATTTAAAAGGAAATTTATTACCTTTCAGTCCCTCTGAACTGATTTTACCCTCAGTTTATTGTTAATAATTCTATATCCAAAATAGCCACAGAGACAGAACAAGAAGAAACAGCCTCAAGTTGTGCCAGGGAGGTTCAGGCTGGATATCAGGAAGAATTTCTTCATGGAAAGGGTTGTCAAGCATTGGAACAGGCTGCCCAGGGAAGTGGTGGAGTCACCACCCTTGAAAGTGTTCAGAAAACAACCGGACATGGCACTGATTGCTATGGTTTAATTCACATGGTGGTCTTTGGTCCAAGGTTGGACTGGATCTTGGGAGGTCTTTTCCAACCTTAATGATTCTATGGTTCTACACTCTGTGCCACAGTTTATTATCTGCCTGAAGGCACTTCAAGTACAGAAGTATCAGCAGGAAAAAGAAGAAGAACACTTAAGAACATGCTAGATGAGAATGCTCCTAAGCAGGGAAAGGAAATTCCTCCAAGAATCAACTTTTCAATGTGCTTGAAGATAAAGGATTGCACCAGAGGCAACAGAGGACAAAGACAAGAAGAGGCAAGAATACATTATCTGTATTAATCCACTTACTGAAAGCCAGTCAAATTGAACAGTAGTTATATAATTTTTATTACAATGAGCCATTATGTAATTTAATAAAGCAATTTAGAAATAGTATTTTATTTTAATAACAATTTAAAAAAATCATACTTACTGAAAGAATCTACACATTCAACGCTGAAATAATTCCCTGCCTGGAAGAAACTATGGGGAGATTTTTTTGTGTGTGAAATCTGGCCCTGATACATCTCAGAAGGGAGTATCAAACGAGATATTTCCAACTGAACAGGAATATACATGAAGTGTTCATATCACATGCAGGTTTGGAAATATTGTTTTAAAATGTGTTTTCACAGTCCATAACTTAGATAAAAATGATTTTCTAGCTTCAATATAAGCTTGTGCACTGCCAGGAGGTGTCTCTCCAGTGCTAATTCTGACAATGTGCTCACCTTTTCAATAGGTTAAGGTAACTTAGATAAACAGTAATTTACACAACAAAGAGGAGCTCATTAGGTTATCCACCTTCTCAGTAATAAAGCACTAAAGATCCTTCCCATTAACTCGAGAAAATACTGTGTTTATGCAGACATGTTTGTTTCCAAGAATCCAATATCAAGACAAAGAAAAGTAATTTTCTATTCCACAGACTAAGTGGTAACAGAACCCATTTTCTCCTATTTTACCTGCATAGCCTTGTTAATGATAAACAAGTTCTTCGATGGAAAACCTGATCCAGTGGATTGCAGTGAAGGGAAATGTAAAACCAGAGTAGAACAAAGGGACATTTAAACACATACTGCAATTGCTTACCAAAGGCACAGCTCTCGAGGGCTCCAAACTAGGCCTGGGTGCTGTTGAGTACATGTAGTTAAACAATCTGTCTATTTTTCTTAGAGGAACACCTCCACCTTTGTCACTTATCTAAGGAATGAAAATTTAAGAGTTTTAAACATTATGTTCTGGAAAAAAAAAACACAAAAACTCAAGCAGCATTATCTAAATTACTTCAGAAACATTAGAGGAGCATCTAGGGACTTTAGGGTTGTTTGGTTTGAGGAAGCTGAGGGTGACCTCGTTGTTCTCTACAGATTCCTGAGGAGATGAAGTGGAGGGGGAGGTGCTGATCTCATCTCCCTGGGATCCACTGATGGGACATGTGGGAACAGTTCAAAGTTGCATGATCAGGGGAGGTTTAGACTGGACATTAAGAAGCATTACTTTACCAACAGAGTGGTCAAACCCTGGAACAGGCTTCCTGGACAGGTGGTCAATGCCCCAAGCCTGTCAGTGACCAAGAGGCATTTGGACAATGCCCTTAAAAATGTGCTTTAACTTTTGGTCAGCCCTGAAGTGGTCAGGCTGTTGGACTAGATGTTCCTTGTAGGTCCTTCCCCACTGAAAATATTCTATTCTAATGAATAAGAAGCAAGTGGTACAGTAACTATCTACCTTTTCAAATTACAAGTCATACCACTCTAAACATGGAAGGTTTCTAGGTTGCATATTATTTTTAGATGTTTACCTTAATAGATAGATCTTCTTTCCCCAAAGTGACTAAGGTTTTGATCGATGGATAGGCTTCTTTCTTACCTTCATGCCATTCAACCGTAGCTCTCATTGAATTCTGAAGATAAGAGAAAAAACAGTCTCTTTGATTCTAACTTCACCATGTATACTTTTTGTGACAACTTAAAACTTGCATTTATTCTGTTGAATCCAGATAATTTGTCCTACAATTGCATACAAGACAGGAAAAGCTGTATTTAACACAAATTCAAGAAGTGCTGTCAAGTCAGTGAATTGTCCAGTTAAATTTTTACATAACAACTTACTCTACATAACTTTTATCTATTTGATACAGTCAAAGAACAGAAAACAAGACTTTTTTTCTGCGTGAAATCAAGTAATTATATCCAAGGGATACTTCATCGTATATTTTAACAGAGTTCCCACTGCCAGTCCCTGACAGATTCCTTACAGCTTTAACTTAGTGGTTTCATCCTGTTTCATGACTTGTACCAAAACATACTTGCATGTAGTGTACAAATTCTCATCTGTTCTGCCCTAGAACTAATGTTACAAATGACAAAATAGGGGAATATTTAAATGAACATACTTGACAAATGTCTGAAATCAACCCCAAAAAAACCAATATTTAGAAAAGGTTTCTCTCTGACCAAATGCCTGTTTTCCCCTCAGTTTCTAGTGCTCAACTGCACCACCTAGAGACCTCCTATCTTCTTTCAAACCATGGAACAGCTCTCACAAGTTTCATTTTCACTGTTGTTCCAATTATTCACAAAACACAAACAAAACCAAGGCAGAGCACATCATTTACACTATTCAAAGACACATGGGCTGTTTTCACAATAAGGACACTAATCCTAATCAGTCTTCAAATATGCAATATAGAAGCAAGCTCATGAAAATTGCAAGGTTATGAATATTTCATCACTGCAAAAACAGATTATCGTGAGTGTTTTAAGTTAATCAGCTGCAAAAGCACAAAAGGAGAAATGGGAAAACAGATTTTTTTTTCAGTACACCAGGGTATAAGAGAGGGTTATAAGTCTGGCTTTTTAGCAAGTGAAGAGTGTTTGAAACTTAAGAATAAGGTTAAGAAAGGAAAACTAAAATAACATTTAAGAGCTGTAACTGAAAGGAATCTCAATTTCAACAGTAATAAGTTCACAAAACCCTCCCAAATATTAACAAGCACAACCTACCTTGAATAATTCAAATAACATATGAAACAAATGAGAAGGTACATAGACTACTTGAATAGGTTTGTTTGGAGCTTTAGCTAAAAAAAAAAAGAAAAAGAAATAAAAATGTGAAATTATTTATTTTTTCCCCAAATAGTATTTTGTAGCATTGCTCTTTACAGGAATAACATGCAATTCTTCTGCTGAAGTTTGGAAACATCTTAATCTTATGTTTGGCAGCTGTCCAAAATTTGGGAGAGGATCATTCAAGAAAATTAATTTATTTTTTTTTTTACTTAAAACAATGAGCTACCTTTTGTCAATAGAAATTATGAACAAAAAACAGTCAAAAAACTGACTATACCTGTCTCATCAAGTTTCTTATCATCCAATTTTCATCTTTACAATCAACTTGAAGCATATTTTCATGTGAGAAGTTTATGATAGGATTTAAAGCACAGACGACTTAAAAAATTTATAATTTTACCATCTTACACGAAAGAGCTCAGCACTGGGGCAGAGAATGCCAGTGGAATTCATCAGTTTATAAGTATACTTCAGAATGAAATAAGATTCAGCTCCATTAGAAGATCAGTTAGAAGGCAGACAGGTTTCCTTTACAGTTATGAAGATTCTTGACCATTTTATTTTCTTTAAAGTGATAGTGAATTCAGCATAAAGAAGTACACACCATGATGATAAATTATAATCCAGGTGCCCACGTAGACAAATTAGAAGAAAAGTAGCTGCATGTAGGACTGCAGAGTTCAAATTCTAACTTACAGTTAATTAACATAAATAGAAATGACAGATAATAGCAAGGAGTTCTCTTAAATTAGTTTCATAATTACCATTGAATTCTTCAACTTCCAGATCAGGTGCCACCGTGTAGTACTGCTCACATAACATCTTAGCTGTTTCATAAGCATCTACAAAATAACAGAACAAACACTGATTTATCAAAATCTTCTAGAGACGACCAGCAGTGTTTTTCTTCTCTGTGAAAGACTACAAGCCAGAACACTCATTTTGGGAACAAGCATGAAGCTGGTACCCAATCTAATCCCTTTTTGTCTGTGACTTTGTAGCCCATTAGTCAAGAAGGGCAAAATCCATTTAAAGCTCTACAAACAAAAACACAGTACTGGAGACAAGCTATTTTTCATCTTTGTTCAGGGCTTGAAAACCAGAAGGGTATAATCTTAGGCTGACCATAATATCTACTTATTTGTTATTTCCTGATCACAATTTAATGCTTGTTCTTTCCATCTCAAATAAAAAAAATGATGACATTGCAACCATAAATTCAGTTTTTCCAAACACAATACTGATTACAATACTCAGTTTTCAAGGTCATTTCATCTAAGGGGAAAGCTGCAATTTTTAAGATTCTTTGTTGTTTCCTACTGAACCAAAAAGAACCCCCTAGAAGATACCTCCCCATAATCCAAATCAGACTGTTGAAATACAGCAAGAAAGTTTGAGTCATCTTTTGCCACTACTGTCCCACAAGGCCTGCAGTGAGAGGACAAAAGGCAATGACCTTAAGCTGAGATAGGGCAGATTCAAGTTAGGTACTAGAAAAAAAACTGTCACTGTTAGAGAGGTCAGATATTGTAATAGGTTGCCCAGGGCAGTGTTTAAGAGACATGTGGGTCTGGTGCTGGGTGATGGTTTAGTAATTTACAGGATACAGTGGTGCTGGGCTGATGGTTGGACTGCATGATCTTAAATGTCTCTTCCAACCTTGACAATTCTCTGATTCTGTAATACTGGGCCCAATATTGTTTAACTTTATCCATCAGCAACTTGGATGAAGGGGCTGATGACACAAAGCTGGGAGGAGTGGCCGATACCCCAGAGGGCTGTGCAGCCCTTCAGAGGGACCTCTGGTTTTGTTACTGTTGTCTAAGATCTATTTTAGCTACTTGCTTGAAAATTGGACATAGTTTTTTCTGACACTGTGTACTCCTCTGTCCAAGGCAGCAACTATGAATTTGATGATCAAAATTGGTACAATTATTGCTATTAGAAGGAAAATCTAAACAATCAACATGACTAACATATACGATGCTGAGGCTGAAGTGTAGTAAGGTCAACCAAAAGGAAAGAAAGCTGCTGAAAAAGGCCACCTTAGGAGCCCAAAAGAGGTAGAAAAAGCTGTAAGAGCTATAAAAAGGATTACAAAGTGAGCTATCATGCGCATCAAAGTCTGGCATAAGAAAGGTTTCCCTCTTACTTCACCAAAAGCTGGAGAGAAAGTGAAGGGGAGAAATACATTCTTTCCCCCTTTGCAGCTACATAACCAGCAGCCAAGGACAGAGCGTGGAATTCTTCCCTACAGCAAAACCTGTATTTGTAAATAGATACACTCAGAGCGTGAAGCTTCCATGAGCAAGTTCTTGAAGCAGCCAGCAATGCCTCATGCCTACTGAAAGCATATGAACATTCACAACATTAAGCAAACAGGATTTCCAGTGCGACTGTGCCAGATCACTCAGGTACAACCATCACATTTATGCCTTCTGTGTAAGAGAGAACAGGCTGTGGTATGATCCAATGCACAGAGTAATGGGGAGTTTCACTGGAATATCTGTACACCCAAGGACATTTTACTGGAAGACCTAACTAAACAAATTGGAAATTACTCCCAGTTTTCTGCAGTACCAGCATCAGATATAAAAGCACTACATGAGAACCTGCTTCTAAGTATTTCAGGAAAACATCTGAAGTTTAACAAAACACACATTTCATCTGATATTTGAAAGGACAGATTAAAGCTATTAAAAATCAAATTGTTTTCTTAGTTCTCTTAACATAACAGAAGTTCCTCTATTCTCAATAATGAAGACATCAGAAAGTCTCAACAGCCCATGGCTTTACTGTGAGCAACTTCAGAACTTCCATTTCTTCTTTTTTTTATTTTATTAAGTGAACTTAAATCACCTTCACTCTCTTGTATCTCAATAACATATTTCTGAATATTCTAAGTTGGGGAGTGGGGTTCAGTCAACAAAAATGTTAACTTCATCTTACCTTTAACCACCTCTGCCACATCACAATTAGGATCAATACTTCCAATATGTTTGGGATGAGCAGGATTAATATCTCCACCAAAAAGTAGTGCTAAAAGAAAAAAGAAATGGTAATAAATTGTCTATTAAACTTGAGGTAGCCCCAAAAGTTTAAATCTGATGGTATCTGAGACTTACTGGATAGTGCATCATTTTGTAAAAAGATACTGTAGCAAATTGTCAGAATCCTTGTTAGACAAATACTTGCCTAATTCTTCCTCTTCCTTGCCCCCTTTTTTTTTAATTAGTTTTTATAGCTAAGACTAGCTAGAACAGAATTAGCGATATGGGTGAGTCAAGGTGAAAACCTACATTTCAAAGCAGACTATCAAAAATTAGATAAAATTAAAATGTAAAATGCTTCATTCATACCGTTATGTCAGAAGAGAAGCACTCACAACAATGAAAATACTACGATAGAAAGGACTGAGGAACTAAGACATCATTAAAAGCCTTTTACACTCACCTAAACTGCAATTTCACAGCTGGCACAGGTCTCCCTCACTCACACAACTTTTTCCCTGGCTCTCAGCAACATGATCCCACTCCATCCTTGCACAAGGGTCTGGCCCTCACCAGACCCTTCACTGAGTTTAACTCTTAAAGAAGTAGGAAGGTTTTACACTTTATTTCAGGAGTGAAATCGCTATTTCAGCAAGTTAGTGAGCTCTGATATGAAGCAGGTGCAGTATGAGGTGAGCAAGAGACTAGATCTGAAAGTTTTTCCTGCCCTGGTCATGGTGAGCTCACACCAGCCACTGCACCTGGCAGAACACACTGTAAGGAACAGCTTGCCAGTAACACAGGGAACAGAAGTGCAAACTACATAAAAACTTGTTTTGCATTCTGCTTTCTAACTGTCTTTTCTTTCAGTACTTCAAGATTAATATTTGTCATCCTGGACAGATTACTAACATTGCTAACACAGAGACATTACACAAAGCTAACTAAACTTTAAGCATCTACAAGCAGTTTTAGGCTTCAACCAGTTAAATAAGAGGGTCCATAGGAAAACCTAGTTCAGTTCAATGAAGCAAGTTTAACATTTTAGAATTAGTGCAAATTATGCTAGTGCTCAGCTCAAGAATTCTATTAGGACAATGGTTTTACTCTATTGCTGGAACTCTTCTACGAGAGCCTTTTAACTTGGTTTTATGTCTATCATTTGTCTGCTCAGGTACAAGTAAAGAAAAAGCTGCACATTTATCTCATTTTGTACACTTCACCACATTCCAATTATCTGCACACACACAGCAAGGCATTTGCTAGTCACATAAAAGGTTACTGGAAACACACACAACTTGTAGTACAACTCCTTATACTAAATACTCCAGTGGCCACATTATCTGTAGCATACAACAATTGCTAAGAGTTCCTAAAAGCAGAATACTGAGCAGAGAATGAAGCTCTAGAGCTAAAAGGCACAAGACACACTAAAAGAGATCACAAGACTGTCCTTAACTTTATGCAGATCACTTTCTGCATGGTTGCACATACTGGTTAATAAGACCTGTGCAAGTAATTCCTTTCACGCTGTAATATGAATATAAAAAAGTAAGTTTATTAGTGAAAACAAATGAAACAGAACCTAATGACAAAGGATGACTAATTCCAGCACTTATCCATAAATAGGAAATAGGAAGGGAAGACAAGGGATATAATTTAAAAGTTAAAGTTAGAAATACTCAACCCCTTTAGAAGGCAAGAAAAGTCTAGATAACTTGATGGAAAAAAACCAATAAAAATACATATATTGCATAACCCATTCAAAATTTATGGCATCTTTGCATTTCACTAGAAAACAAATATCAGCTCTACAAACTACGTTGAAAGATTTGTTAGCAGAAAGATACAGCTACTCTACTACGTCTCAAAGTAGTTCACGTATCACTACACAAGCCATCTCTGCCAACAAGACTAAAAAGTGACAGCCATGCTGACAAAGAGTGACGATTCTAAAAGAAAATAAACTGGTGTTTTGGGTTCATTTCTCATCACTGCAAAATACCAAATCTACCAGTCGCCAGTATATATTTTACCAACATTTGCACAGAATATTAAGAATTAGTCACGAGTAAGAAAACAAAAGCAAAACAAAGCTACAGCTTCAGGTTCATAAGCAATAACTAATAAGTTTTCAAAGAAGAGAAAAGCCATTACTTACTGTGTTGGTTAATAAGCATGCGGAAAGAGATGCGGTTGGTGTAGAATCTATCTAGAAAATACTGGATGTTACTGCTAACAAATGGATCAAAGCCATATTTTTCCTTGTATTCAATCACCCCTTGCGCCATGGTTGGAACCACATCATTGTGTCTGTTCCTGACTTTAATTAAAACATCTAAAAAGCTAGAGGAAAGAAAATTAGAAACAGATTGTTAATTAAACTCAATCTTTTTTTTCTGAAACTCAACCACAACACAACCAGTCAACCAAAAAATTATTAGAGAGAGAAGACAAAAATACAGCAGTAACTAAACAAGTCTATTTAAATAGGAGTATTTGGGCAACTTCTCACAGCACCTGTAAAGCATCTCAAATTAAGTTACTCCTCCCACAAACATTCCTTTAAATTAAATCTTTCTTCACCATTCATGGACAACAAAATATTTTCTTTTACTGCAATCATGTTCACTATGGTAACTGTCATTCCCTGCAACTTTTAACGGGAGCTGGGAGATTGGAAAGGAAACTCAGTAAAAACAACCCGACTGCCCTTCACAATTCCTAAGATAAATTAGTTTTTAATTCCTAACACCTCAACCGTGCAGTGAACTTGGAATGCACTTCCTTCACCTGGTAAATCTTTTGCTAAGTTGGAATCTCAGGACAGGTAACTGTGTGACTCCTGCTCAGTTTCCTCTCACGCCGCTGGATGGCAGCGTGAATACAACCGAGCTCTGACCGGCTCTTCTCTGGTAGCTCGGCAACTTTCAGGATAACACTTCCACTGCTTTTAACAAGCACTTTGAAACAGCTTGGAGGATTTTTGTTTCTCCTGCCAGGGCAGCTAAATACCTCTGATCTTCAAAGTGCTCATCCTTTTTTTTCCCCACATGCAGAGTCATATATACTGAAATATCCATTATTAATAGCTTTCTAAAGCCAACACATGGAAAATCAGCACTACTCAACTCTCCTACATTCTCCAATATTAAATTAACATTAACACCACAATGATTACATGAGGCTGTTTAAAAAAGTCCACAAGGTGAAATGCAGCTTTCCAAAGAAAGCACAGCTGGGAGGCTCATTCAGCTATGCCTGTATCTGCAATTCCAGTGCTCCTTTTTCAAAAAACATCAGCAGCAAAACATCCTTGGTAGATTTAGAATGACCACTGAAAAGAAATGTAGTCATTATTTTTATCAGCAGTAGAAGAATATACACCAGCTAAGGAAAGAACAACAGAAATCATTGAAAGGTCATCTAGTCCAACCCCCCTGGAAATGAGCAGGGGAAAGAACAAAGCCACCAAAAGTAAAAAAAGACTAACCATTAGTCACCACATTTAAACCAGACACTTTCTTCCTTTTCAGCACCACTTAGCCAAGGTAACCACTTGACAGTACACCATACCATTCTTAACAAGTCATACACTTTGAAAATTATTTCTCCCACTCTACACTGCCAGCTGGAAAGGAATATAGCTTCATTTTTAATAGGTTTTTTTCCATTCTCCTTAGCATAACCACCAGTTTTCACCTATGTGTCAACAAACAGTTCAGTAGTTTTTCAACATTATTCTGTTGCATAGAAAAGGAGAAGTTTTAACTGCCTAATTCCCCAATCTAAATATTATCATGATATAGAACGACTGTTCTCTTACTTAACAATCTTGCTGACTGGGCAGCTTAAAATATTTTATTGCTTTTCATGCATTTTATGTTTATTGAGTCTTGATTCTGTGTGATCTGTTACCACTGAGAGCTGACGTTAGAGACTGGTGCCTGGCTGTACTCGAGCTGCTTTTCTGTTTCCGAGCAACAAGACAGTAGCCAAGAGCAGAGCTGAAAGCAACACTTACAGTCAGGTCTGAAAGACCCGACACCACTCTCTACTGTTTGCTCTGCTACTTGTTTTTAAATACCTCCACTATCCACAATATATTCATGATGCCACGGGGGCAAATTGTTCACTGATATCCCACTACCAAAGTGCCTGAATGCACAGAGCATGACAAAGGACTGGGAGGTTTATCTGCTACAGACCAGCAAAATCATAGCTGAAGCTTAGTCAGCATAAAGAATGGCTCATTATTGCAGTGACATGGTAAACCTCCTGTTCCATCTTCAAAGATAACTCAGTTCACTCCTGTGTTTCCATCAAGCAGATGCTTTTAAAGGACCAAACACAAGAAGCACACAGGCACATTTCAAAGTGGCAGGGCAGAAACCAGAACACATCTCCTTAATTTTAGCACTCATTCCTTACAATCCCTCTAACCACCACACCCCTGAAAGACACAAAGCTTTTACTGTATTCAAATTGTGGGAAACCATATCAAGGAATTTTTAAAATGCTCATGGGATTAGCTGGGAATACTCCAGATTAGCTCCAAAAAATTTATTTACCTATTACTTTTTTTTTTTCGCAATTCTCTGTATTTTATTTTCAAAAACCAAATTAATAAATAATGCAGTTGGTTTGACAAATAAGAAATTATTAATATGAAGCTATTTTAGTCAACTGAGCTTCAGTGGCTTCTGTATTAACAGAAAAATATTTAAGGCATTACCACAGCTATTAAATAAATGAAGTCTAGAGACTTCTGCAAAGACAATTAATGAATGTCACAACAGAAGTTATTATTTAACTTCCTAATGACTATATATATTATTCTATTTTGATCTATCATCACAGTGCAAGACATGAAGCATAAGAAAGTCAATATAAAGACAAGGGGAATTTTTGCTATGTCTCTTATGGATAGTATTATCTGACAGATGAAAAACAAGAAAGTGATGAGTAAAAACCCTTTTAAATGGAACAGACATGCAATTTTTTTTTTTTTTTTGATTGGTTGCTCTTTTTTAAAGCAGTGCTAGCTGGTAGCTGAGTATTACCAGAAAGAGAGGTAAAAGTTCACACTCTGAAAGACTTCTGTAGTAGGCAGACTATCTACTCCGAAGCACAAAACTAACTGAAGCAGCATTTACTTAAAAGTAACAAAACGGCATCTTCTAAATCAATATACTCCAATATTTACTTAGTCCAAATTGCTTACAGAATCCCTATTTCAACTGCAGGGCTGTAGAAAGGCAAGTTATTTGTTTACTAAGTTTCCTCTCTGTGTGTTATCTCTAGACTTAGGCAGCCTATTGACTCAGCGGCTCTCAGCCCCGGGACACTCCCCCACACACCCTCCCATGACAGGGTCACAAATAGAAAAGCAGCAAAGAAACTCAGGGGTGTAAAAGCTGGAGTAAGTGCTCCTTGAAAACGCAGGTGAACTGCATGTTTTACCAACTCCTCGATTTTTGTAAAGCAACCTCCACCTGTGTGTTTATACAGATGCATATTGACCACTTGGGAAATTTCCAACACTTCTGCCAGCTTACACCCTTCACCAAGAGTGGACACCTTATCTCTGCACTGCTGCTATCACACTGTTTGACAGAACTGTGGAAAAACTTCCACCTGACCCCTCTACAGCTTGAGAAAAGATATTTGTGCTATCAGAAATGCAAAAGTAAGCTACCATTTGGCATATGCCCATAATGCTGACAGTGACAGTAATGTGGCGATGTTGCATTAAGTCTCCATAAGCTCTGCTGACCAACAGAATGTAACAGAAACTGAAACACCTCTGAACCTCTTCATCACAGAAATGCCGGGACAAAAAATCCCTTCAAAGCGTTTTGTCCCACATTCATAAAAAGATAACATTCTTGAACGTGCATCTGCCCTCCAAGTCATTCACTAAGAGCAGAGCTAAACTGGGCCACTCTGAAAACCATCAACTTCAGTTTAGTCTCTGCACTTACTCCTGTGCCTGCTCACCCTCTCCACTGCGTGGGCACTCCTGTCTGTCTCTGCTGGCCACACACTGGAACAGTTTAGGGCCCATAGGGCTAAAAGGGGGCTATTTTTCCACTCAATTAATTTCCCAGTTCACTTCACTGCATAGCTTCCCAGACAGCTGTGCCACTACACAGATAACATCCACAATACTGTAATACTAAGAGATAAAATGGCTTCCTCAGAAAGAGAGCCCAAATTCTGAGAATACCAGAGCAGACTCCCCAGAAAAACAGAGATGTAACACAAAAATTGGGAGACAGTTTTATGTTCAACTCATAAAGGCATTGCACCATTTTAGGAAGCATTAATTGAGGAACTACAGCCAACACTGTGGCTATCTGTGGATATCCAACCTCTTAGAAAGATCATTTTAGCTCCCCTTCTCTCCTGTGGTACTGTTACCCTGATCAGCTATAACAGAAACTGAAGTCCACCCGAGCTGACAAAAAGACCACCAAGGTACTCTCTAATTTCCAAAATCAGCTGCTCTGCTAGTCTTCATGCTTTGAGTGCTTGACACAACCTTCAGCTCCAAACAAAAGCTGCTGGGGTGGTACAGGTACAGAAGTACTTCTACCCAGGCAAGACTCACATCTTATGACACTAATAAAGCTAAAGGAAGAAGAGATGGGGTCCATCATGAAATGCCAAAGTCACTCGATAGCACACAGCACCCTAACAAGGATGGGCACTGAATGGCCAAAGGATGCAAGGCTGGGTTTTCTGTAATATGAGCTATAATGTTCCATTACATACATTACATACATAACATAACAATACATAATATGTAAAATGTGCTCTCCTACAGCGTGCTCCATGCAGGAACAGCACAGCTGAGAGGAACCAGGAGATGAAGCCTGCTCCAGCCCCTCTTTATAGGCTACTACACGCAACGTACTGAGAGATACGCTGCAGATACTGCCCAGACAATAAGGGCTTTGTTTCAAAGGACTGGGCATACCTTACAAACTTCCAGGTTTTTCTTTGAGCAAACCATTCTGGTTGAACTATTTCTATGTATGCATCCCTAAACACACTACCACAAAGTCCCAGATAATGGCTCAAATTTTATATTAAATGATACGTGCCATAACAAAAGAACAGCAAACTTTTCTGTACACTAAATGAACTCAGGGATGAGTTCTTTCCCCACTGAAAAGAAGCTCATTAACTGATACTTTCTGACCATACTGATACTCTTCTGACTATAACACAAAAGTAGGACAGGGCTAGATAGGAGCAACATGAAATACTGACATAGGACTTGAGAAATCTGTTATATTTATCTGTGGATTATTACAAGATAAATATGGACATAGTTAAGAGTATTTCTGAAAGACACAGTTTGCAAAGAATATTTCAAAATTGCTAACTACAGCTCAATATCCAGTTAAATGGCATAGCCTTTAGAAAGTTTGGAAGAGATGACATATCAAGAGCAGGAATGTAAATCTAACTTTCTAATCTTAGGTAACCTATCCAATACTGTCAAAAAGAATAAATTTGCTCTTTAATCAGATAATGCATTTTTCATCTCTTTTCACAGGCCAAATTCAGTATAAGAGACAACTCTTACTGTCAGAGTCCCTAGCTGGACTTCACCCCAATAGGTAGCAATAAATTCCTAGCATCCTTATTTTATGTACTTAATTACAGAGAATTGCAAGATTTCAAAGCTTTTAAGAAGCATTTATACTGAATGTGTAAATATTTGGTTCATTATGAAATATTTGTTCTTTCATGCTAATATAGAGCATTGCAAACAATATTTCCAGTTGCCATGAAACAGTATCAAGAATGCCATATCCATATGGCAGAATCAGATAATTCATGTGATAATTGTGAACAGACTCTAAAAATAGATCTCCACAAGAACTACTCATTAACCTTGATAAGCAATATATGTGTTGAACTGCTGAAGTCCAAAAAAAGCTGAAATTCAGCTACCTAACAGCAGAACACCTAACATGGTTCCAGAAGCAACATAACTACTTTGCCTCAACCTGCACATCCAGGACATTATAGGCTTAACACCTGCCAGGCTCACTTACATGCCTA
Organism: Corapipo altera; assembly: GCF_003945725.1. NCBI lineage: Eukaryota > Metazoa > Chordata > Aves > Passeriformes > Pipridae > Corapipo > Corapipo altera. The sequence continues at coordinate 12,940,559 of NW_020884872.1, forward strand.
GGACAGCTTATGCCACCTCAAAGTGCAATGGACCCCTAAATTTTGGTACCTTAATCCCACTCAAAGGAAAGCTTGCTGATAAACTAGTCACAAATAGAAATTCTTGTATCATCAGCCAACAGGTTATAAATATAGAATCACAAAATGTCACAGCTAGAGGCAGTAAAAAGTTTATCTATTTATCCTCTACAGATTAAGCGTGACTAGAACATCACTGAAAGCTATCCGATTTATTCATCAAAGTTTTTAAAATGGGATGCTCTACAGCCTTCAGTCTGTTCTCATTAATATTACAGATTTTACTTTTTGCCCTGTGCCTAATCTCAACTTTAACAAAAATAAGCCATTTTTCAGTTCTCCAGCTCTTCAGTTAGAGCAACCAATGATCCTTTATTACAGTGACTTTTTTTGGCACACAGACTTCCAGTGTCTCCACTTCAATCTCTTTTGTCTGCCAGCCTAAACAAACGGCTTCAACATTATTCAGAGGTGGAACTACTCAAGTCTCTATTTCTTGCTCCTTTCATACCAATACTGTCCAGGACTGTTTTAAATTCTTCATAGGTAATACCCAGAACTGAAGACAGGATTCCAGCTTTGGACTCACACTGAGAAAATACTTTCCCTTTTTCACCAGCACTACAATTCATCAGTCAGTCTATAATCTTTATGGTTCCTTCTGCAGTTCTGCCATGCAGGTAGCTTTGTACTCATGTGTTTGAGGAGCTCCTGAATGTATTGCTTGACACAAAAAAAAAAAAAAGGATAAAGATCTCAGATAACAGGCCCACAACCAAAAGAGCATAACATCTGAAATGCACTATCTACCAAAGCCCTTACTTAGCCTAATGTAATGTGACAGTCAACATATCTGAAGCTAACTAAAGGCAAAACACCATTTCTGCACACCACAGGCCACATCTGGCACAAACAGAGCAAGAGAGTGTTTTATGAAACACTCTCTATAAAGCACTGCTTGATCAGGCAAAATTTCAGAGCTTAAAAAAGAAATTCAAGTTTAAAAGACAAGCTACCCTAAGAAAGTTAATTAATGGAACAAAAAACCTGCAAGAAGTAATATCCTGAAACAAAGCTGGCTGCCCCATGGTACAGGGTAACCACAGACCTTAGTGTTGGGCATCTGTGTGTGTTTTGGTTGTTTTGTTTTCAAGTCTCTGATGCATACGTTGCACCTGCTGAAGGAACTCACATGTGGGTTCTTTTCTGGTTTATGCTTAGACATTTCAAGGAAACATTATAATGGCAATTTTAATATAATTTTGTTGATAAAGAGAATTAGCTAAGCTTTCCTTTCTTCCCCAGTAATGTTATTCAATGAGATAGGTAAACATCACTAATTGAAGTCCATTAAAAAAGCTTTTAGATAAAAACAATGACACATTGAACAATTTCAAAAAGAAAAAAATAAAACTATTAATGTGCTAATTTACATTATACATAACAGAGTACTAAGCTTAATGTATACTAAAATGACATTTTAGTCATAAGTATTTGATACACAAGTATAGTCTGACATCCCTGTTGTCTTCTCAATACAGCCTTGGAGGAAGCATTTTTGCCATTTTTTAAACTACCAGACTGCACGAATGCAAAACATAACATTCAAAAGCACTACATTCTACTCCAGATTACAATTTTGGCTTTTGCCATACAAAGTCTACCTTACAAATAAGGTAATTGTTATCCTACAGTACAAAACCACTTGCTATTTCAGACAGATTATTTTAAATGGACTGTCATAAGAAAACAAATTACTCACTCATCCAGGACATGAGGATCCTCAGGACTTTTATTTTCATACTCTAAAAGCTCAAGGAAACTCTGCATGTACCTGAAATCAGCAAAAATGAGAAAGTTAAAATACTTAAACCTAAAATACTTAAACCTAAAATACTTTTGGAATTTCTTTAATTTTAAGACTACAGTGTCACCTAAAACAACAGAAGCATAATACACAGCTCTCTGCAAAGGCTAAAATTAAGTGGGATGCTGCAACAAAGGGAAAGAAAGCAACTACAATATATTATATTGAGTTAAAAAGTATTACTTATGACTTTACAGTCTGCAATTCAGGAAAACTGCTATATAAATCCAACTGAAGTTAACAGGAGCAAAACCTCTCCATTGATAGGTCTGTAATTTCAGATACCTAGTTTGTCCCTGATTTTCCTGCTCATGCACTCTTTACAGATGTTAAGTTTCTTCCTACACTCCCATGAGAGCAATCCACTTTTCCTTCCAAAATAAATCTCAAGGGAGCACTCCCCTAAAGCCACACTAACAGGAGTGCACCAAGCTGGTCCTACCACAGTTCTCCAGGAGAGCACACCCATCCACAGGCTCCCACATGTCCTCACGCTGTGTCACAGGCCATGTGACACAACCCTCACTTTCACAGAAACACCTTACACAACACAGCTCCCTCCAGTTCAGACAGTCGGCTCACAGGAGATTAACTGAGGCTTAAAGCCACAGAGATACCACAGAGGACCCAAAGAAGATTTAAGGCAAAGAACCACTCAGTGTGAACACGGTCAGCCTACTCTGCAGGACACCAGCCCAAGAGCAGTACAGATGCTGCCACCTCACATCACTGGGCCTCAGGACCAAGTATCCCCCCTGGAGTATGTTCATTTAGCAGTACAGATACAGCTTTAAAGACTACAGAATTGGAGCTGTTTCTTGAAGTAACTCACACAAGGTATCAACAACACACACAAAAGGTAGGGTTTAAAGTCACCAGAAGGAGCTGTCATTCCACTCCTTTTGTCCTCCCTTTGCTCCTGGTTAAGCACTGCCACTTACACTACAATATCAACACTAATCATATGTACCTGTCAACAGCTGTAACTCCTTCCAATGCTGAAACAGACTGATAAAAAAAACCAAACACACCTCTGTCACAGATGAAAACAACTCACTGGAAGGTCTAAACAGCTAAAGGTACAGCACAAGAGCCTACAGAGGGAAAAAGCAAAACAAGTGACCAAGCAAAGCATTGACCAAGCCTTTCCCCTTTCAGTAGCAGCAACTCAGTAGATCAGATCAGCTCAACAGAATGGCCTATGCATAAGCTCTTTTGGTACCAGTTCTATGTTAAGACCAGCATAATGAGGCTATTGAACTTCACCCTACATCTTCAAGCTACAGCAGAGTCAGCATTGTTGTTTACCTGACTCTCTCCAGAACCACCTGCTGCTTAATCCACTCCCATTTCAAGCTGCAACCACAGGTCACTTTGACATTCCTCAGGGAGAGTGACATTCCGTAGGGAGACTGACATTTTCAACAACAGTCAGCAGAGCAACACCAATTCCTGTCCCTCAGTGCGTTTGTGCACTCCTTCAATCATCACAAATGATTACAGAAATGCCCAAATGTTTGCCACTTACAAGTTAGGCAACTAGGTGATACCTCTAGTACTGCTTATTTTATAATGTGTTCCTTTATGCTGCTAAGAGATGGCACCAGTTTACAAACACCATCACACTCTCTGAACTCAGCTGCTCGACCTACAACCATGGACAAATTATGATCATCCTCACTCCAAAGAGGTAAATGTTCTTCAAACACCAAACTTTGATAATATTATCAAAGTCCTGTTTCTGAAGGACACCAACACATTTGAGAAGCAACACAGGAGGTTACTACAGACCTCCTACCAGAAATCTCCAACATCAGCAGCCCTGTGCTGACACCATGGATAAAACAGCAATGAATGCTGCTGGTACTCAAGGTAGCTCACACCCGATTTTTGTGCTGTGTGGGTTGGATTGGTTGCCTATCATTACTGCTACAAGTTGCACTGAGATTCATACTCTCTGTTCGCTTACTGGGACTTTGATCCTAAGACTGCAGCCTCTGCAATAATTAGCCATCATTATTCCTGTGCTGAAGGATCAGCATTACTAGGATGTCGGGCAGGGGTAAGCCAAGAGTTTCTCTCATCTAATGCAGGACATAATTGTGCAGAAAACAGTTTCAGTCAGAAAAAGACTAAAGCAGGTCTCAAGCACAAAAAAGCTGCCAAACATGGTCACCAGCCTTCAGTGCAACCAGCAGCCAAACACCTTCTGGGGTCGTTACGCTGCAGGCTCAACATAGCACCAGTGAGAAATTCTGAAACAAAAGGAAATTACACTAACTAAATGTTCTAAGGAAATTTATAAATGTGCTGAAGTAACTACTCTTTAACCTCTGTGGTGATGGAGAAACTATGAAAACAAGCAATGCTTTTCCTTTAGGGTTAACAACATTTAGATGTCTCTTTCTGATTCTAAAGTCAATGAATACTACCTTAGAAGTTCACTAGCAAAAGCACCGCATCCAGCCAGTCAGAGGGACTAGCTCAGAGGTTCACTTCAAATCTAAGTTACTCAAATTTCTTCCAAGCCCTTGACTAAACAAAGCTAGGAAAAGGTAACCTTATGTCAAACAAATCCAATCCGCTGCCCAATGCCTACCACTATATGTCACCCAGTCTGGGATACTGTAATACCCTGTGCATTATCTCAAGTCTCTCAATAGAAACTTGGAGCTGCAAATGCGGTACATCATCATCTTTTATACAGGTGTGATCTCCAGTTTGTACATCAAATTCAGCCCCCTCACACACTCCCTCCCAAACACCTCAAAATTAAAGAAATGAAGCAAAAATATGTTTAAAAGGAAATTCATGACTGGTTAGGATTAAGTAATTCACAGCATTGTATTAACCATCATCACCATTACACTCTGCCAAAAGCTGAGCAGTCAGCAACACAGTTAATTCCTGTAACAGTGTGTGGAAAAGGTAATTCCCCTTTCATAAAATCCATCTATTTCCTTGCATTTGCTTTTGATTTGAATTGTGGGTGCAGATAGGAATAAATCCTATAGTTACCACCTTCATTTATCCAGCAATGAAAATCAAGACCCTGTGATGTTTAACCATAATTCACATACAATTACCAGCCAGAAAGAAAAAAGGAGAAAAGTACTGGAATAATGCATGACTTGCTGTATCATTAGTAAATCAATACAACTATACAAGACACACATCTACAAAAAAAAATACCAGCACATATGAAAAAAAGGGAATGTCAGTTATATTTTGCTGTCTTTAGTGAGTCATCAAAAGAAAAAATCAAAGCCAATGCCCTTCAAATCTGTTGTCTTTCTGGTGTTTAATTTTTTATCACAATTCACTGCAATTCATCGGACAAGCTCTTTGGTTTCAAGCACCCTTTAGCCTTGTTCTTTTCTTAATTACTGCCAGGTAGATTGAATTCTTGTTAGTCTGCCAACTGCAGTAATTTTAGAATGGCACACTTCATACATGAAAGCACTGTAAATGCCCATAATGTTAACTTTGGATTTTCTTTTCTTTTTTAAGTCATACAAGATACTTTTGCTTTTTTCCTCGATGTGTATTTCACTAAGATATTCCTGTAGAATCACTCTAATACCAAAGCACTAAAAAGATAAAACAAATCTCCATGGTAACACAATCTTGTTAATATAGTCTCAATGTAGAAAACAGAGAAAGAAACAATTATTAATCCCCAAATTGTACTTATTTCTCTAATGGTTCTTTCCCAAGAGATAAATAGAAATGTATAGCATCTTCTAAGGAAAAGTGCTAAAGAAAAATAGAGAAATTTGGCCAGGGTTAAATAAAATGGGAATTTTACATATGACTGAGTAACATATTGCACAAACCTCACATTTACTTTAGATATTCTACAAGCTCTGACCTTATCCATTTTAAGGTTTTACTGTAACTATTTCCCCTCGTCACATCACATTAGTGACCATATCCTTTATTACACAATTGTGCCAAGTGTTCAATATCCTACCTGCAGTGACTTTAGCTAGAGTGCCTAAAAAAGGCCCACTTCTTTGGAACTAGGAAGTTGCTCGTTAATTTTGAAGAACTGACAAGGTGCTGATTGCTGATCTGCCTGCTGTTTGGAACCATCACAGTTCACAGCCAGGACATATTAACTGTGGTTTTGTCTGGATTCAGTTTATTCCTTCCCTTGCTATCCACACAAAAGATACACACAAACAGAGTTATAAACTCAAACTGGGACAGAGCTCATGTTTTACCTTCGCACAGACTGAAACACAAAACTATTATTTTTGGTTTGTTCACAGTTCACTCTCGGGGTAATGCCAGCTCCATTCCTGAAAACATGACTGACCAGCACAGAGGAAGGACAGCGGACTCGCCTCTCCTCAGTGCTGCACACATCGGGCTGAGGAACCAGGAAAGGAAGGAGAAAAAAACTGAACAGTGCACCTTTCCTGGGAGCAATCAGGCAATCAGTTGTAAATTCTGTCAGGTAGGGAAGCACAGTCAAGGAGCACGGCACAGGAAGCAAAGTGCCTCCAGCACGGCCATGGAGATGGATGGATTAGAGAACCGAGGGAACAGGGATTGCCTGAAGCAGGGAGCATATTCTCAGAACTGACAAAATGAGGTTGCTTCCCAAGGGAACCATAAAGGCCAAGGAAATTCACACAGTCCAGAATGTTTGATGCCTGGATGGAGAGAGGACTGATAGGAAAGGATCCACGCTGTACTGTAGGCAGGGTTAACTTGCTTTCTGATTCCACCGAAACTAAGTTCCATCTATTTACAGAGCCTATTTAATTTAAAAGTCCAATAAAACCCACTTTAAAGATTAGGACTGTCTGGTATTATTTTCTGGCATGCTGACATTAAGGAATAGGCTGGGAACTCAAATTTTAAAGCTCCAGTTTATTTGGAGTTTCACCAAAAGCACATAAAAAAGATTTCTGGTGTGAAGTGGTAGCAGAAAAAAAAATCATAAATATGCTTGTGACTACATAAATTACTGAAAATTAGCAAATAAACATGTTAAAGTGAATGCATTAAATGTTCTTGCTCACTTGTGGCAAATGTACATCATATTTTTGTTTGCATATTAATAAACTGCCAAGCTTCCTCAACCTATGGCATAGCAAAACCAAAGGATCATGAAATCTGACCTGAAAAAAAAACAACTTTCTTGCAGTGTTTTTGAAGTGCATTAAGACAAGGTTTTTTAATTTTAAAAGTTCACAAAACAGCTGAACAGCTAAATTTATACTGTCTTACTCTGCTGCATAAAATTCAGGAATCTCTCTCTCTCTCTCGGTATGTCTAAGCTTTAGGTTAAGAATCTATGAATACATTTCAAAACCTGCCATCAGCATAGCTGCATAATACTCAAGGTCACTCACACTGAAGTTTATAAAACTCTTTAGCTTCTATAAAGACCAAAATAAAACTTAAAGGATTAATTTTGACCAAGGTTCATCACCTGGACTTACAAACTACAGGTAAATGTTTAATAAAGCAATTAAAAACCTCTGAATAGAAAAATAAGAACTATGATCTTTAAAGTCCACATCAGGAAAAAAGATGCTACAACTATTTCTGATAATTCTGACATCAGATCAAAAATATTCTTCCTCATCTCAGTGAAGATACTCCTTTCCACAAAAACTGTTAGTTAACTGTGGATCCAAATTAGAAGATCATTATGGAAAACATTTTTATTTCAAACTTTCATCTCTGGGTCGGATATTTTAGCCCATTAAATTAACTATTGGTCTACAGCTGTGATACTGCAAATCACATTATCTTAGAACACTTGATACTGGGTTTTTCCTCCTTTTTTAATCAGTACTGTATTGTGGCCATAGAAGTCAACACATGAGCCCTCAAATCTCTTAAACAAAAATTCTGAAGGGGGCATCCACTCCAAAAACCCATTCAGTTCCTTTGCCAGAAGTGATCCAAATGTTGTTTGGTCTGCATTAGCAGGGCAGAAGCTCATGCCACAGCACAGATATTTGGACTAGAAGAATTATGCAGTAGAGTCACTACAGAAAAATTATTTCCTCTTCTTCATTCACTGATCTGTCAACATTTCACTAAAGAGAGCTTCACAAGTCATCCAGATTAGAAAAACCCAGAAGGCCTACATATTATCCATTCTTTCCTATTTGGCATAACAACTGCCAAAGACATCAGGAAGATGATAAAAGGCTTCGAATCTTGCAAGCTGTCACTTATCCACAAAATGATTATTATTGTGTGGCTCCAGAGCATTTACACTTATTTGAAGCACTTAATCTCTATTTCCAAAGTGGTCATCCAGACAGATACCTTTCACAGACAAACACAATACCACATATCCTAATTTATATTTTCTAAGTCTGAAGCCTGATAAATAAGAAACCCAACCCAGTAGTCAATGTACAGCCAGCATGGAAGCTCTTGGCTCAAGGGCTATGACTGAATTTAACACAAGCTACATTAGTTGCTGCTGTAGTAGAATAAGCTGCTATTCACAAAGGGAAGTCTGTTGTATACTGCAAAGATATTTTGGATCAAGTATTTGTAGATAAAGAGACAATAAATGCCCCATGAACAACAGTTTTTTAGAGCTTAGTACATACAAGGCAGGAGTCTCCCATCCTCATTGAACACGTAAGTAGGCTAGAAATTAATTACTGTGGAAAAGATGACAGGACTTTGAATCACTTTGGATCTACACTAGTTACTACAACAGAGAATGTTGTTGACTGGATGACATCAGATTTCTGACCCACTCCATAACTCACACTGAATAGCAGGTTATGTTTTTAAAGATTTAGAAATGAGAAGAACAGGAGGTTTAAATTTTCTCTCAGCATTTCTGACAAAGGAAGAATAAGGAGAAAGAAGGAGCTATTTCAAGTCATGAGTGCAATACAGTAAGGAATGTTTAAAAACCTTGCTCTTCAAGTTATTGATTCATTCTGATTACCTGGGAGACAAGAGTATGCTTTTATTGACTTACAAGACTAACTTACAAATTATTACCTAAGATCCATATTAGAGTATTTACTTAACATTAGACAGAAGAAAATGAAACTTAATTTGACAAGACACATACACTATCAACAATTCAAGGCAGAAAACAGATTCAGAACAATCCAATCTTGTTGCAAGCAGAGCAACACACAATGTTAGTTCTACAATCATTTTTCAATGCACTTTTCCTAAACTTACCAACTCTGTACTAGCCCAACTGAAGGCCTGTTAAGTAAGTTATCAGGCAACAAATTGACTTCTCTCATGGTGTTTGCCAGTCGCACAGGGAGTTCTTTCCGCAGAAACATGTATGACGTCTTCTCACAGGCATTGTCACGACCTGTCAGAAGGAAGGAAAAACAGATGCCCATTGCAGCAGATCAAAGTTTAGACTTCCCAGTGCTAGAAGATTTGAAAAAAACTTGTGAAATGAAATACAGTTTTAAAACTATTTCAGTGCTCACCTTCACTTCCCTCTCACTCCCAAGACATATATTAAACTTTTACCTTCCTAGAGGGTAACCATTTTTGTCTGACATTTTTCCTCATTTCACATCATCTCATCTTCTCTCCTATAAACAAAAATCTCTCATCCTAGAGATAAAATTCATCAAATATCAAATATTTGATATTAGCTGGAAATAAGAGCCCAAAATACTAACTTTTATCAGTACAACTTTTATACTACAGTGAGCTTTTAAAAAGTGAATGCTGCACACATAACTGCAGGTAAGGAGTGAAAACAAAAGACAAAGCAGCATGACAACAGTTCAATGACATTTCACATCTGTCACAAGTTCTTCAAACTTACTAAGTACTTAAACATTTGAGCAGCACCTGGATGGAGCAGCAAAGGCCATAGCCCTCCTAGGTCCAGCCTACAAAATTCTCACCAGCAACCTGAAAGGAATGTGCAGTACTCATCACCACATTCCCATTCAGAAAAGCAGCAGCTAAGATTATCTTTGACTCTCACTTTTTAAAAAAACAGATTTTTATCCATCACAGTATTTTGAAAATAATGTATATATATATATATGTATGTATAAAAAACCAAAACAGTCAGAAAGTAAATAAATGGATCCAGCAAAGTAACAATACTTCCCTGGAGACCTAGTTAAAATAGTGATAATTCTCTGAAGCCACCCTACACAAACCAAAAGGCATGACTAAGAGCAATCTTAAGCTAAATTAGTTACTAAAGATACATATAAAATTTTAACTACAAATACTTAAAAGCAAGAGATGTTAAGACACTTGCCCCAGTAGTTCACATGGGGGACCAGACCTGACTTGACAGTTTTTTGTATTTTGCAGCATTTCACAAGTGGGGGAAGTCTCCATCATAACTAATTTCCAAAGAGTCCAAGTAAATAAAAATAAAAAAATTAAATAAATAAAAATCCATGTTTTACTTGTAATGAACAGTCAGTATTCTGCTTTCATCTAAAAAGACAGCAAATGCCTTTTGTGATGATAACCAGTTCAACCGCCTGCACAGTTTGTGAGTGAATGGAAGAGCCATAAATTATGTTCAAGCAAACCAGAAAGTGTTAAAAGCACTGCCAGGCACATAATCACTGAGATTCGCAATTTGAAATACTCAAGTACAATGCAACCAGCACAATCAAAGTGATACTTTTTAAGGCAGTGCCATTATAATCACAGTTTTCACTTTCTTATCATAGGTAACGTGCATTGACAGATTAGTTCCCAAACCCTAACACAAGCTTGAGGAATATGCAGGAAGGATTATGGTTTAATTTTTTTCTTGCTCATTTAGGTATCTTCAATCAGTGGATCATTAAATTCTATTAGTGTCAGCAATTCTATTATAGTTCTTCCAGCAAACATCTGGACTTATTTTACTTACTCTCTTTCTCACATCTCCAATTACAGACACGCACATGCTGTCAAAATTAGACAAAGGAAACAAGACATTACGTTGTTTTCTGTAAAGCACAGTAATGATTTCAGAGTTCAATCCTTCAAGTAAGTGAGATACTAATATTAATAGAGATACTAATAGAGGACAGACACTTGTCTGTCCACAAGTCACTGTATAAGCATAACGTAGGTTTTTCAAGACTGTGGTTGAACAGCAGGAAAGACTGACTAGCTCACCCTATACCCTCTGAGCTGGAAAACCCCTCGGAACAAAGACAACAACTGATTCTTCCCAACAGTGACTGAGAGCAAGTTCTGTTATTTTCTGGGCAATAAAAAGCAAAAGGAATGAAAGACAGCCCAGACAGTAAAGGACTCTCAGCTGCTGCGAGTCTGCGAAAGGTCGTGGAGGCCCTTCACAGACACAGTCCCCAGGTTTGTGCAAGGAGACAACAAAAGCTGCTACTGTAAAGCAGGACTGGTAGAAGGGACCCACTTCCTCTCCTTCCCCAAGCCAGGGCACATCTCTATTCAACCTGTCTCACTCCAGCAGATTTAAACTGTCTCTTTTTAAGGAGTTGCCTTGCCCTGTTGTACTGCTACATTTTAGGTACAGAGCCCTTTGGGGTCCCTTTGCATGCTCAGTGCAGGGAAAGGAAAGGAAGCTCTGGTTAAACCCTTCCTAACTTGCAAGTTTGCTTTAGCATAACTTCAGTTCATCTTTTTGGTTTGGGGCACGTGGTCAGTGCATCATCTGCTCAGCTGCAGGCAGTTTATCTGAGAGCCTCCACAGGGTTGCTTCAGCTACTAACATAAGGTCAGGTACCTGCCTGCCAGACAGCACGTGCCTGGGAAGAGGGAATGGCTACTCACCAGGATCAGCAGGAATTAGAGATCCTCCAACTTCCAAAGCAAAAGCAAACTGTGTCCTAACAGCTGCTGTTCCTCACAGCAACAACTGTACAACCACTTCCACGAAAATGAGTGACATCCTGCTAAGTAAAGAAACCTCCTAAGTCTATAAGTTAAGTATTTTCTTAATATAATTTATCATACACAGGCCTGATAAATTATATGATAGTTGTATGTATGATAAAGTTCATCTAAGTTTTAAAGATATTTCCAGAAATAGCATTCTAATAAGATGCAATGAGACTTCAGTAGGTTTAGCCTACAGTCAGACAAATTTTTTTCAGAAGTTGGCTTTATTTGTGATCTATTAGTTCCACCTTTTTCAAAATATACAGCATTCTTTCTTTGTTATGACTCCAGCTGAGTCAATAAGCATTGCCAGAACCAGGCTTTTGTCTTAAACACCACGGGCTAAAGCCAGTTTAAATCTATCAGTTTCAATTCAAGGGAATTTGAAGTCACTCTCTCAAGGTTAAAGTGTAAGTTAAATTTGTGAATTATCTCTCCTTGGTTTATGCTGCAGCCCTCAAGAAGTTACTCAATAATACAATATATAAAACAATGACTCGCTCACCTTGGTATGAAATCAAATTCATCTTATACCCTAGTGCAAACTACATTGTACCAGGCATCAAGGGCTGTACTTAGCTTTCTTTCCAAACTCTTTAAAAGCATGCTTTCAAAAAACTGAAAATGAAAATATTTGAAGACTCAAAGTGAAACACTTCTTACCAAGAAAGCCAAGAAAAAAGGAAAGCAAGACATCACATGATATATGGGTTTCACAATTTTACAAACACTATCAACACATGTGTTTCCCAATGTCTGTAAAACAGCAATGTTTGATTTTGATTGAACAATAATTCAGTTTTGTGGCTTTAAGTGGAAAAATTTTGCAGACCAATTTCTTAAGTCAGGCACTGAAACAAGTTTCCTTCAATGAAGAGCATCACATTAGGGCAAGACAAAGAACAAACCATACAGAATATGACCCCTTTGTTACAGACCTGCTCTACTGCAGGGAGCAAAGCAGCCCCATACTGCTCTTCACTGTAGAAAATAACCTTATAAAGGAACTATGTTTTCTAAGAGATTAGGTTTTAGTTCAGGGTCAAGAGGCTAGATTATCTTCAATGAGAAGAGTAAAAATCTGAGGTTATACTTCCAAACTGATTTAAAAACTCCCAGATCATATCTATGCCATGTGCAACTTAAATCCAGAATTTGACCTGAGGATAAAAGAAAAACACCCAAAACATCCCACTTTACTGGTATATTACATCAATTTCCAAGTATCTTCCAGAATGTAGATGGACCAAGCAGAAATCCAGAGAACAACAACAGTAAAACAGTCTGGGACACAGGAATGAATCATTCTGATTCGACTGACCTAAGAATAAATAGATCAAGGATACAGTAACACTCTTCAAAGCCTCACCATTCCCTACAGAGAAGGCAGCAGCAACCTTGTCCAACAAGAGCCAAACAACTGTTAGACTCAAACTGCAGAATACTCAAGTCAGAATAAGTTGCAGAAGCTCCTTGATGGTAAACATTGTGAAAGACAGCAACCTGCTCTTATTTTTAGCCAACTCTTTTACTAGCAAAGGTAAATATCTGACTAAAATTACATTAAGCCAGTTGATGCAGTCTCCAAAATGGAGATTACACTGAACACTGCCTAACATTCTTTATGGTCCTAATTGTCTCATGACCCAAAGAGGAAGAAAGATCACCTAATATCTTATCAATCACCTGCAAGAAGAAGGCAGTGCAATTTTGCACAGGGAGAGAAGTGAGCAAGAAGTAGGAACTCTGAAGAAAGTCAGTTAGCAAAAACACAGCATAGATGGCATAAACTAGGTTATACAATAATAGCTACTTTGACAGAAAAATGGCAATAGAAAGCAAGATATTTGTGAAGAAAGTAATCTTCAAATTATTACTATTGCATGCATACCTAGTGCAAAAACTGAAAGAAATGTCAAGTGTCACCACAGTAGGTCTTTAAAAAGACTTTTAAAAAAGGACTGTTTAATAAACCTTCTACTGTCTTCAACCTTCTGAACAATCTTACCTGTCTGGGCTAATCAGTCACCCTATACAAAAGTCATATAGAAAAGCACATTCATGACCTACTCTCGGGATTTCTAAATCTAAACTAGCACCAGACTGTGAGGCCAATCTTGAGACTCTTTTGTTTAAGAACAAGTCAATGTAATGGACTGACAACAGATACAGCCTTAAACTCAGTGAAAATGAGAAGATACATTAGTCAAACAGTGATTTCCTGGACTTTATATCAAACTAAGGTCAGTGAAGAATATTCCATGGACAACTTTCCACCTAACAGCCTTACACGTGACAGAAACAAGCCAGGGTTATAATAATACAGTGGGAATGGTTCCTGTACAAACACTGCTACATTTGGAACAGTCACCACCTACGAGAGAGCGAATGTCTCTGAATGATGATGGATCTGCTTATGCAGTGAAGTGTGATACATCTGAAGAATGATTTGACTGCCCTTGCTCATGTTTAAGTTGAAAAATGTAGTTAAACTTACTACAATAAGAGTAATACGTTCAAATGTATTAAAAAATTCATACACAAGGTGATATTTAATATTAAATATTAAATCAATTTTCTTAGATATGAAAAAGTGTTAGACCTTTCCACCAAAAAATAAATCATGCCAATTATTCAATTAGACAGGTATCAGAGGGGAAAAAAAATTAGGAAAAATATATGAATAAAACACAACTCAGAAACTTTAAGGTAATGTGGGTCACAAAAGCAAGTTTAAATGCACTAGGTCTTCTAAACGTAATACCATCAGAGAGGAAAAGATAAGAAGCTGAATGTTTCGGGGTTATATATCAATATTATCACTGGTGGACCTTCCATCCAGAGGAACTCAGGAAACAGTTCTACTGTCAGACAGTTTTCCCTACTACTCTATTTTCTCCTCTCTGAGGTTCAACTCTTCTCTGAACATTTACTCATCTCCTCTGTTTTTCTCTTTCACCTTTTAACCCACAGTGCTAAGGAACAAAAAACAAATTAGGGAACTCTTGGAAAGTTGGACTCAGAGAAAACTTTTGTTCTGGGTCCTGCAACAAGAGGCACAAACAGTGTAGAGGCCATTCACACACATACAGCCGACCTGATTCAATTATGGCAAATTCTACAAATGGCCAGAGCAATACTGTGCTGTCCAAGACTGAGATTACAAAAGGATTAGTTCCATATGGAAGGTTGTACACAAACCTCCATTTTGCTGCAGAAGAGTGCAGAAACTCAGTATGAGACCATGAACTCTGGTTCCAAAGCTCTCAGTTCAGCTGCCAGATTCCCACAGTCATGAATACCCATCTGAGAACAGACTACAGCAACAGCCCTTCACAAGTGATGATCAAAGTCACCTACTTGGAAAACCTAATATGGCTGTCACATCCCCAGCAGTTACTGAGCTGCCAAGGTCACATCATAAAAGCATCAGTAGTTTCTGAACATTAACACTTATCTGTCATAGGAGACAGGAAAAGAAGAAACTAAGTGCTCCTTTTAGTCTTTCCACTGCACTCCAAGGTCTAGTTCTCACCATTAACATGGATGGAATGCCAGAGACATTAGATACTGTATTACTTCGAGACTCAAAAGCAGCAAAGTCCCACCTGTTGTGCATCAGAGACAAGAGACTCCATTTAGAATCCATAAAAACAAGATCAGAAGCCTTTCATTGTGAAACTACTACCACTGCTTTTAGATAGGGCAAAAGGAAGACAGACAGGAAGGCAGGAGTGATGGACCATACCTACTCTCTTGAGCTTCTGGGATACTTTATAGCTCCTGTACAGGCAAACAAAACAAAAACAAGTGAAGCAGTGACATGCAGAAATCCTCAAAAGCATAAAGATCTATGCATCAGAGCAGACTGAGCAAAGGCTAAAATAAATAACTTACTGCTGAAGCTAGGAAAACAGAACTTGTGAAAGGCTGTTGAATTCCAATGATTACACACCACTTCAGGAGCATGGCCTATTTATTAAAAGACAAACAAGCTATGCTTGCACAGTCCCAATAAATGTGGCTACAAAACAAAACCTCTCAAAACAACCCCAACTCCAAAAGTATTCCTATTGCCCAACAGAAACAATGGCATTTTTAGCATACTCTGTAGGTATTTATCTCACCAACCACTAAAAATACCAATCCCATAAAGAGCATACAGGGTTGGTTTGTTTGGTAAAAGACATGGCTTTGTAAAACCCAACGAAGATGAGGAAGCAGAGGGAAAAAGAACACAAACATATCACTGGAGATGGTGAATCCTGCTGACCCTTCCTCTCTACCACAGGCTGCATCTAAGAAATCTGTATTTTAAAACTGGACCTACCACGTTGTTCTACAGAACAGCAACCACAGCCCATACAGCTGTTCTGACACAGGGAGCTTGAAGATGGACAAATTCAAGGATCTGTCCCGCACTAACCTCAGGTACTAAGCCTGTTTTTGGATATCTCAGAACTAAGCTTCAGCCAAAGTTCCACCACAGCTCTCTAAGGCTACTTCCATAAACCCTTGCAATTGTTTCATGCAAATGCCCTGTTTTAAGGGCATGGTTTCATTCTGCACATATGACTGGCATATTAAGAGACTGATTCTACATCAGTAAGGAAACTGGAGAAACTCTGAAGTTTCAAAAAAATGAAACTTGAAGAATTAAGGACAAAATTTTTTTTTTAGATTTTACTGATCTATAATAAACTTATCACTTTTATGAAATCTGAACAATTAAGTTCTGTTAAACAACTGCTGCCAGAAAATCAGGTAAAGCCAGAGGAACTGAAGTCTGCAAGTAAACTTTCCCACATTTTCTTTTCCTTCTTCAGCCCAGTTCCCATGACTAGTTGGGCCTTTGCAGGCTATGGAAAAGGCACACTGCGAGGTGCTCAAGCCTTCTCAATTTACATGATTTATGTTCAGAGATGAGAACCCAGCTGTTAACACTGTACAACCATTGATTTCCACATTTCCACTGGGTCATTTCATTGCTAAGTACAGTCCAAACTGGCAAGCTCACATACTAGTTAGCTTTGCAGTTAAACTTTCCAACAGTCATTTGAAACAGCATATGGATAAATCCAGAGCTGGAGTACTGAAATAGTAGAGCTTAAGAAACCATTTCATATTTATGTGATTCAAATAACAACAGATTCAAGGACTCTTTGACTGCCAGGGCAACTTCAACACTTACTTTCTACTCCAAAGGAAAATCTCAGTATACCATTCACTCATGAAAATGAGTTAGCCTATATTCTGTTGTCTAAATGAGCAGACCACATCCCACTCATAATCGAGGTCTAGACTTTTGAACTTAAGAAGTTTAAAAATAAGAATAATCACTCTTGATTTTGTAACAGAAAAAAATACTTATCTCCAAGATCTCTCTAAGAGTGAGCCAGTTTATACCTTATGTCTATTAATTACTCTGCCCATATTAAAGAACACCAGTGACATCAAGAGAAAGTTGGTTCATGTTTTCATGTAAATGCAGGTTAAGAACAAAATGTCAGCAACTTGTCCTTAGCACAGCTGGACAGCTAAACATGGACTGAGACCTTACATTTATTAATACATTAGCTGTACACTAATTTAATAATAAAGAATGCAATAGTAATAATGTAATAAGTTAGGGTATATAACTTGTGAACTCCAGTAAGACTCTTTCAAGTAACCTGTCCTCTAAATGAAACCGACTGTGCCAGAAAGCAGCTTAACTTACTGCTGAACTGGAACAGATAAACAGAAGGAATTAACAGATGCACAATACACTGCAGATCTATCAAAGCCTTAGTCAAACTCCAATCATTAATTTTAACTCTTAAAGCCACAGCCTTCCTGTCATAGAAAGGACTCGAGGGAAGACATATGTCTGTCTCTCTCAAGAGGAACAGATTATCAGATAACCACTGGTCAAAGCTGGAAACCAGCACAACATATTATTATACAGAACAATCCAAATGAAAGCATGAACTTTTAAAAAAAGCTTCCCTAATCTAAAACTAGTGTTTAGCTGCTTATCACTCAGATCTAATGAAATAAATTTTTGAGTATTTTAATGCATTTGTCAAGACACAACACAGTAATCAAAGTATCTATAAAGTTTAATGCAGAGGCACTCAAGCGATTACCCACAGGCTGTATTATTTTTAGACACACAGGCCCTACGCTGTCTTTCCTTTCAGTGATTTGGGAGTAGGCTGAAAGTCGGATGAATCATTTTAGCAGCAAAGCTTTGTCTCACCGAATTGCAGGCAATCCTCACAGCAAATGACAGACAGACATGGCCCGGGTCAGGTTCTTGATCTTAAGAGCTATCTCTGGAACCCAAAGACTCCCTCCCTAACCAGGCACAAGGAGTTTCTAAAACAACCAACTAACCGAAAAAAAACCAAACAACTCTTCAGACTGTATCAACTCCTCTTCCACCGACAGTCCTGAGTGCAGAGCAGGGAACAGTCAGTCTGTGAGCCAGGAGCTGCACGTCAGCCCTGGCCTTCACTGCAAAGGGGCTCCATGGCTTTCAAACAGGAGACCCTGGGCAAAACAAATGTCATGTTTTGTTCTGCTGAGACTCAAAACTTTAAAACAAATTTTAAATTCTTTTTTTAAATGTAGATGACACTTAAAATACCAAGCCAAAGAAACTTTATTCCTCTTTTGTTGCTCTGATCAGATTCTGTTACCATAAACTGACCAGAAAAGACTGAGTTTTGCTTCTTGGAACTCATAATCACCTTTTCCTCCCATAAGAGGTAAAAAATCTATTTTCACATTGAAGGTTATAACTAGATATTCCAAATTTTTAACACTCTTTTAACTCACAGCTTTGATAACTTCCTTCCTAACCTTTATGAAAAAATTCCCACTAACTGTTCCAGAAAAATACAAATCCCTGCTTTATCTTTTAGTTCCTGTCAACCTGCCAATGGAAAAGCTATTCCAAATCTACAGCATAAATAAAATTAATGTTTATGAGCAAAGACTCACCCAGCTAAAACCAATTACATAAAAATACTACCAATATCACATGCTCCAGTTTCCCTTCAGTCTCAGTGAGGTGAAATGTATTAGACTGTTAAACATCTTGTTACCAAATGCTTTTGATGATTAACAAACCACATAACAAAAAAAGATTAGAGGATTCCTCTATGTCATTGCTAGTTCAAAGGTATTTATCCAGTTACAAAAATCTTTCAGAAAAACATAAATAAGGACTAAAACAAATAAGTAGCAGTTAAAATGCAAATTACTTTTTAGCAAAAAGTTATTTTTTAACTTTACATAGAAGGGATTAGAGGAAAAAAGGGCCAATAAAATACTCACTTATAACACATAAAGCATCAGAAAAAGAACTATATCTCAGAATCACAGTTCAGTGCTCTAATCTATCCTTTCAACCCAAGAAGAAAAATTATATTTAACTGACTCCAGAAAAACACAAAAAAAACAAACACATTTTTAAAAGGATAAGTAGCAGCCTGTAGACGGCTTTTACAAAAAACAAAGGACAACTGGCAACAAGAAAAGCTGTTCTACTATAGTAACTATGAAAATAGATAAAACAATTGCTAAATCTATCTATGTCTAATTCTATGAAGGATATATTTTTTTAGGCTCTGGGGGAGTGGAGACACAACACTCCCTCTACACAAAACACTCCTGTGAAGATCAATGGCTGCTAGTAAAACACAGAGTATATATGAAGCATTCTTCATAAATATTTGTACTGTGTAGGGCAGGCTGGAGTCAGCTTTCCCCACAGAGACCCAGAGGGTGCTGTGCTTTTTCTCTCTCTCTCTCTGTCTCCCAAGAGAGCCATTACACTGAGACATCACTCTGCTTGTGAGGGGTGGCGACTGACTGCTTTTGCATCACTTGTTCCTCTTCCTCTTTTCTTCACTTCAAAACTGTCTTATTCTCAAGCCATGAGTTTTCTCATATTTACCTTTTCCATTCTCTCCCCATGCCAATGGGGGATGGGAGGAGAAGAGCAAGCACCTAGATGGGTGCTCAACTGGAAGGGTCAAGAACCAGAACACTGAATATCTACTATATAGCAATCTTACCTTGAAGTTATTCTGCTGTTTTGTGTGTTGTTTTGGTTTTTTTTTCATTAAGAGTTTCACATGGGACTGTGCCAAAACTTCATAAAATGCCAGGTGCAGCACCTGTTGCTACTGCCTTAGCAAATATCAAATTAACTGGGAAATTAGGGCAGCCCAACATAATTTATTGTCTCTTTACCACCTCTTTTTCTCTTGGTGTTTATCTATGAACTACAAACTTCATTATCAGCTCCATCATTTTTTTCAGCTACTTCAGGTAACGTGACTTAACTTTAATGTCCTCCTCTTCCATTTCTCTGAAAGAAAAGTAGTGTATTTTCCCACTCCAGAACCCTGGAGCCATCACCATCCATTATCTCCATGAAGCCCATAAGCAGCAGCTGTACTGTACCAGGCCACACACATTTGCAGAAAAAAGCTACCCACGAAACACAGAACTGACTGACTTCTACTGGAACCCACTAAGCCAAGAGGATCTAGATATATTTCAGCTTATCTAAAATCTGGGTCAGGGGAGAACTGTGATTTCCTTTATGTTCCTGGATACAATTCATCTTTTTCTGAAGACCAAAGCAAAGATGAATTCAACAGTCTTTATCATTATGTACTTACTTAAACCAAGTAAATGCTACACTTGAGCATTCTCTCCAATTAATATAAATTATCTCAACATCTTTTTATCTGCTTTTTTATCCCATGACCTTTCACCTTAGCTGTTATTTGTACTGCAACCCGAGATAGATGTCCTTGCTTCCACCTTTCATTTTTTTTTTTTTAATCAACTGTATTTCTGGAACTCCTAACACTGTTCTACTGCTCTCTTATCTTTTGTCTGCATCAGAATTGCTCCTTCCAAAACTGACAGATCACCTTGTACTCCTTATGTCTTAGGAGAGACCTTATCTACCTATTTTCTTAGCTTGTAGAAGTTATGCTACTTTACAATCACTAGCTGTCATTTCGTCCATTCTGGAAGGGAAGGAATGCTATCAAATTCACGTTCATTTTCATCAAAATTTAATTAAGTTTCAGATTTTCAAGCACATTCTTAATAATCTAAAGGAAGCATTTCAGCAATTTCTACCAGTTGCTGGAAGAAAAAGGTGTCCCAAACATTTTTAGATCTTCAAGAACTACAAATCCTATCTTTTTGTCGTTCCAGAAAGAAGTTTCCCGAGCTCCCAATTTCTCTCAATTTCTGGATTACTTGTGCTACTTGCTAAAAAGAAGCAAACAGAACCACTGGCATTGTTTACTGCTTCACAGCTTCTTGTCCTCTTTCTTGCACCAAAGACATCGAACTGCTTCAATGCCTTATCAGCTTCAGGGAAAAAACCCAAACATGAGTATGCAGAGATGTGTGGGGTGTCCAGGGTAACATCATCTCCCCTTCCCAGTGCCTCAAGGCAGAGGACTGCACCAGCTCCTCTGGTCAGTGCAAAGACAAACAGAACACAGATTGAGAAATTTTCTCCTGTTTTGGGAAACAAAGGACAAGCAATTCCACCAGCTGGACGATGCTCACTTGCAGACTACAAGCCTACACTTACAGGTAAGACTGGCCAGCCAAACCACCTACTGAAGGAAGAGTTTTCAATGCTTAACCTTTATGAGGAAAAAAAAATTACTTTGGTGATCCAGTTTGATCATCTACAACAACAATTTATGGAATTTGTACCATAACTATACAAAAAAACTTAATTCAGAATATACAAAGTCTCAACCACTCACAGAAATTAAGTGTTCCTTTACTGAATAAACAGCCTGTAAAAGTGACTGATACAGATAATTCAGTAAATGAAATGCACCCCGCTCTAATATTACACAGTACTCCCACACAAAAGTATCTCTGTCATACCACAGTTAACAGTGACTGCTAAACAGAGTTATCTAACCACAACGACTACTCCAGACCTTCAAAACAATCAATATTAGGCTTTATAAAACCCCTCAATATTATATATAGTATTGGAACATCACTGCCTGCCAGTGTCTGGCAGCTGTAAATAGGAACAGGTTATAAATAACAAGAGTTGCATCAAAAAGGTTTCCAGCTTACTTGCTGTGCTACAGCCCATTCAAAGGAAACCCTTTTTAATGTTATGAAATGAAAACTTTATCCATGCCCAGATCTAGGGAATGAAGGACCGAATATGGAAAAGTGATAACCCCAAAATAATTGAAGAACAAAAGCAGCCAGACAATCCAGCTTGCACATCCAGCAGCCACTGTGACCAACGAGTAGCCTTTCAAGGTAAAAGCTAAACAGCAGTAAAATGATTCTATTCCAATGTTTGGCAAAACTCCTAAAGGGATTCTATTTAAAGCTGTAACAGGCATATTTGAAGAACAACACTGAAAATTCTGGAAAAGCCACAAAAGATAATTCCATAGTATTTTCACAAGGCTTGAAATAGTTCATTTAATGTGTTTAGCTTTACAATATAAAAAAAAAAAAAATACTCCAACACAATGTACAAATTGTGAAAAAATAGTGAAAAAATTCCAGGCATCAGAAGAACACAATCTACCAACAAAAGCTGTAATGAAACTGCTAGATGGAAGCCGAAGCCAGTCAGATGAAAATAGAAGACAGTAATGTCTGACTAGCATTCATCTTTGTGATCCAGTTCAGTGGTTACCATACCAATGGTTAACATATGTGTTAAGAGAAAAATTTTTTTTTAAGATGCATTTAAATCAAGCATAAGGTTTTAAGGTCAGTGCACAAACAGAAGTAGAAAAGGCAGCTGCAAGCAATAAATGGCAGGTAATTCTTCAATAGTATCTTTTAGCCCTAAACTTTGGTGGAGAAACGGTATCTAAGGCAATTGCAATGTTCTGTTAAAAAAAAAAACACCACACAATAAAAATCTTCCAATATCTTTTCGCGTAGAAAAATTTTCCAGTCATCTTCCATAAGAAGATTAATAATTATATTTGGAGACAGAAGGCTGGTTTTGAACTCTACTTTCCTACCGCCACATCTCGTTGTTCAAATTGTATCTGCCAGCCTCCCTTCCAACGGCACATTCCAGCTCAGCGCTGCCGCCTCTGCCAACAACAGGAAGCGTAAACACTCCTGCAGAAACCCGATCACCTACAACTGTCAACAATCCACCGTGATGCCAACAAATGATTTACTCTATATTAGTTTTGGAAGAGGCCTACAGGTTTCCTCGAGACAGCTGAGTTTAACAGGTACCTTTTTACTACATAAACTAAACGATTTCATACCAAAAATTGTATTTAAAAACGGGGAGGATCCATTGATCATCTTTTCCTCCAGATACGCCCCAGGGCACAACAATTCCCAAACCACACGCAGTCACTGATTATCTGCTGCATGCTCAGCTGTTCACAGTACAGTAAAATTACCAAATTACAACCTTCGTGATATTTTTCAATGCCACAGTTGCCACAAATTGCAGCAGTTGCCACAAATATTTTGACTATAACCTACAAAATCAGGATCTCCTAAGCCACATTCCACAACAAGAGTTCACTATGATTCACTTCTATTTTCAGCCTATGCGTGACTTTTTTATCCAAATTCATCAGTAACTATGTGGTACCTGAACACTAGTACATCAAATGTTAAAAGAGCTAACAAAAAGCAAAGTTTAACCCTGTAAGTACAAAATTCATCCAAAATAATTGTTTTGAAACATAAAAAAAGGCTAAGTACAACTGGCCCAGACAGATTTAGTAGTAAACAAGCTCCAAAAGCACATGGTAGGTGTTTCTGATGAAACAAATCTCAGACTCGCAAAAGTCTCAGGCACTTGGTCAGCAGAGCAGCAGCAATGAGAGAATTACTTGAGTACAGTATATTGGCACACATTCACAACAGCACAGCACAAGCACAACTTCAAATGACTCTTTCATGCATGATCAAAGGATTGCACAATTTATAGTTCACTCATGTCTTTATTTGTGCTTAATTATATGTAACCTTTGCAGTACAACCATTCATTTCCCAAAACATTTGTCAGTAACTTCACTGAGGTACCGAGGCAGCCAAGCAGCTGTGTGCAGTTTGTCAGCTGGGGCAGGGTTCTGCTCACACCCGGCCCTCACAACACAGGGGGCAGTGCAGGCACCATGAGCTCAGGGCTCCGTGTGCCTTTTTTAAATGCTAGGACACTCACAGAAAAGAAACTCTACTTTTCTCAAACAAACCTGTGTGATGGGTTAATATTTTCCCCAGGCACACATGACCCACTGGGTATCCATGTGGTTGCTGATTAAGATTATTGTGTATTTTGGATTAACCTGTCACCCTCTAAGGCCCACTCTACACACTGAAGCAAATCTAAATTGAGATGCTCTATCAAGACAGATCTCCAGTACGGGCATCGCTTTTCTCAAACAGTCTAGCTCCCAAAATGTACAAAGACCCATGTACCTGAACATTAGATGACATCTATACTCAAAAGTTCATTTCAGAAAAGATATTTGAGTAATTATATCAGTCTGGGTCATTAAGAAATGTTTGTACTTGGAAATCTATCAAAATAACTTCCAGAAGAACTACCCAGTTTGGAAGTACATAGCTGAATCCAGTTGGTTGTTTTGTGTTTTTGCCAGACTAGACATAGAGGCCTGGATAAACCTGGAGTGACATGCTAATATTATACAAGGTCAAAACTTGTTTATATTGAAACACACTTACAGAAGGTCATTCCTTCGCAAAGGAACGAGATTGCACAACTATCTTGGGAAATACACTTCATAACAAAAGAAATTGCCTGAACAGTATTCAGGAGCGTGCAAACAGAAAATGTACACACAGCAAAAACAGAAAAAAGCTGCATAATCTGAGCGCTCAGACTTTCTGACACAGAGGTCCCGAGCCCATGACACAGTAACCTCTGACACAGTTGCGGCAGCCACAAAGACAGCTGCAAACTCAACAAAGTACAGGACACAGACAGGGCTCAGCTACGAAAACCAAGTGAGAGTCGCTGTTTAACTATTGCTTTCTGGTTTGTTTCACGGGTTCCTGGGACTAGTGAGTTACCTCAAACAGCCAAATTGGCTTTTACAGAGGTTTAATTAGCTGAATTAAGCTCTATGAGAAAGTTAATTTATATCACCAGAAGAGACTCTACAGTCCCAGTATGCAGACAGGTGTGTTCCATACAACCCACATGGTTATTTAGTAATAAATAAAAGCCCAAGCTGTACCTCACTATACATTGCCACCAACTGTCTTTGAAGACTCTTCAGCTCACAAGAAGTATAAAGTTTCTCCTCCCCTGCTCACAAGATTTTTACAAAGAGATAAATTTTTACACCAACAACTTCGTATAAACCAATATAACCTATAATAAAAAAAAAGACATGAAGAACACATTGCAGTTTCATTACCATCAGAATTTAAGTCAAAAAACTTTCTTCAAATAAATCCACATCACAGTAAGTGCAAATCCCATACAAGAAATGTACATCAGACAAAATCAGACTGCCATGAGAGGGTTATTCACACGTTTCCTTTGGGCTTACTCTTCTTCAGTATTTGTTGAAAATTCAGTCACCTTTTTGTAAAACAAGCTACATTCATGCAGCTCAACTAAAAATACCATTTCTTTTTAAGTGAGACATTAGGTAGCCTCTATAAGCTGACCACAAAACAGAGTGTCTTCTTCCCACTACACATTCAGGTGGGATAAGCACAAGTGAACTGCACCTTGAGTATCGTGCTCCTTATGCTTGGTGTATTTGCTCTCTTGAATATCTGTGTCCTGTGCCACCAGCAAATTCCTTTTTGGCTAATTCAGATTAAAGTAACATAGCTCCCTGACACAGTGCATGTTCTCCAGGCCTTTCACGCCTCAAGTGGTAAAACCCTTGCACCATCACCTTACGTTTTGATGTCAATTTTTCCTCTAGGCCTCTGAAGTCTCCAACAGAACTTGAAACTACCCAAAGCCATAAACACCTAGGATCACATAAGTCAAGTAACTACACTGTTTTTAATCTATCTGCTTAAACTGCTGTAAACTTGCTACTTGAGTTTTCCCAAGTAAATACAGGCACTAAATAGGACGTAAGTGCAGATGTTAAGTGGCCCATAAGGCTTATTAAGATCAAGCTGATAGGTTTAGCAATGTTGATACAACATAAAACTACTAATTTTAGAAACTCCTAGCGACCTTCCAAGACTAAACCATAGACATTTTTTTTTCCTTCAGAGGTTTTAAATGTCAACGACTAGATACCTTCCCATCACTCTTAAAATATGAATACACTTAAATATATAGGCTGCACACACGATTCCAATGACACACCAGTGACAACAGACTGGAGCACATCCAAAAAATAAGGCTGGCCAGGCTGTAACGTGCCATTCTCACTCTGTTTATTTCCACTAACATAAACCAGGCTTAAAATTGTAACATAAAACTACTTTTTTCCTGGAGAATTGCGAGACATTTTTCAAACCACAAAGTAATACAGATACTATGTTAGAACAAACATAACATTATTGAAAGGCTGCCACAGAAGAGAAGTCTAAAGGCAAACAGTAATGCAGGGGCAACGGAGACCTGTAGAAATCCTTAGCAAAAAGCAAAGTTTTGTCACGACATCCAAGGCATTAAAGAAAATTCTGAGGTATAAATTCTTTATACCTCTCTAGTCACAACTGAAAAGCCTCACAATCATCAGTACTTCCCTGGCAACAATTTACAAACCCAACTTTCAAATAGGCAACGGTGACACGATTTGTTTACTGTCAGGGCTAAAATAAAGATAAGTTTTAGGCCATTGCTCTTGGCAGTACAGAAAGACACAGTATAAGAAGCAGAAGTGCCAGAGCTGGAGAAGCCCATCAGCACAGGAAGGGGTGGGGAAGTGAGAACAAATTCAGGTGAGCGGAGACCAGAGAAAGCAAGCAAGGTTCTCCTTTAAATGGAGCCATGGTGTGATGTGGTTTTTTGGTTGTTTTCTTTTTAAATGGTACAAAAACCTGTTTCACTGAGATGCTGTATCGAGCCCAGCACTGGCTTTCTGTACTTACAGCATTCTTTTGCTAATACTATTGCCATAGTTGTGCAATTGTTTCCACTTTTAATCACTTTCTGGCTGAACACCACTGGCTCATTTTTGTCCTTTTGCACCTTTAGTGTAACCGTAGAACGAAGGAACGCTCTGTTACGCTTCATGGTGTTACACTTGGCGTTTACATTTACTCTATCAGCAATATTCATATGATAATAAAATCTCAATAACTCTTGTGTCAGAGAGCAGGAGCCAAACAACCTCTGATAACAGATACAGGTTTATTGCTATCTAGATGGAAGCACGTTTTTTAACAGCAGCACAAGCCACTCCTGGGTTTAGTTTCAGTGCTTCTACGAAGAAAGATGCTATTTATTCTGAAATTATTGTTATACTAACAATGGCATCATTACTTATTCTGAAAAGAAAAATGCTATTTTTTCATCAGCAACGTTTCCTGAAGCACTTCTGATTTTTGCACAAACAGGTCTCCCACACAAGTACTGCCAGAGTTCACGCCCGAGGTTTAAGTAAGTCGATCTCTAGATTAAAATTTCCACGCTCAAGACCAGTAATTTAGCGAGTGAAGGAGAGGGTAAGCTCACAAAAACGTCAGGTCAGAAACCCTTAGTATGACCCCCCCATCCCCACGGTGGCCGTGCCCGGGAATAACGCAGGGAAGGAGCACCACGCCTGCCTCTCCTGGCACCTGGGTCAGACGAGCAGCGGCTGCTCGCTCTCCGCCGACCCCGCGCACGGCCCGGACTCAGCGCGGGGCCCCCCGGCCTGCGGGGCCGCCCCGCCGGGCCCGGCCGCGCTCACGCTGCGGGGCGAGGAGCCGGGGATCGAGGGGCTGTGGCCGAGGAGCCGGGGCCTACTCGCCGGCAGAGCCGCGGCGACCCCCCACATCCCCCCTCAACGCCGCGGCCCCGGCGCTCACCGAAGTCGAGGAACTGCTTGATGGAGAGGGGCGAGGGGGAGAAGCGCGAGTAGTACTCGATCTGCTTGGGGATGGGGCTCTTCAGCAGCGCCCCGCACAGCCGCATGGCGCGGCGCGGCCCGCCCGGCTCCGCTCCCGGCGGCGGCGGCGGCTCCTGCCCGGGGAGCGGCTCCTGCCCGGGGCGCGGC